>NC_143397.1:169034521-169343896 GCF_052110815.1 Crocodylus siamensis | reverse complement strand
CAGTCCACATTGAAAAAATTGCTTGTGCAGCTTCCTCCATATAATCATTTTAGGATTAAGTTAATAAATTTGACATATGTTAGTAGGGTTAACCCAGACAAATGTAATATACATCCAGCTACTTATTGCGTTCACTGATAATTTAATTGCACACATTACTATATTTTCTTGCATACCACATGGTCCCAGATAAAACATGCACCTTCTTTTTGGAAGCCAGAATGTAGAAAAAAAGATTTTTTCCCAGTGTCATGGCCAATAGTGTGACATAAAGTGTCCAGGAAGTGTGTTATCCCAGAAGACATTCTGGGTGAGGCAGTAATAATACTTTATGGTATGGCAAGGCAGCAACATAGGTGGATCTAGGATTTTGAAAAGCAAGGTGCAGGTGATAATGGTGCATCATCACATATAACATGACATATTTTTCTAAATTAAAAAGAAACTAGAAGCTTTACTAATAAGCTATGGGCCTAGCTCTATGTTATTCAGTTTAAGATCAAAGCAAAAACCAATATGACTACTGGGATGTGAACTCATTTGCTAGATTAAGTTTAAAAAAACACAACAAATTTAGCAAAAAGATATTGTGTCATTAGGCCTGTAGTCATTAGCTAAATGTACAACTCTTCCTGAGATTTGTAAAATCTAACCTTCTTGAACAGCTTGACAGTGCCTCTAATACTCCAGTAGCAGTCATTTCTACACCAGAGTTAATACTACTACACCTAAGTTGAGGTTTTTAGCTAGAGCTAAATACAGCCTGCAGAGCTGTGAAATAAAAGAGGGACAAAGGTTAGTTTGAATAGTGGAACATCAAGACAATTAAGAAAGAGAGAAGATTATTAATATCTCTGGAGTAGAAAGTTTATCAGGAATATGGTAGATGATAATGAGTCATGAAGTTGACTGATCCTTCCAGGCTGCCTGAATAAAAATGCCACTGCCTCTACCAGGCAGTTGGTTTTAAATTTGAGTATAGCAGGTGTAACCCGGGTGGCGGCCCAATAGTTGCCACCCCTGCCCAATATCAGGGATGGTGTGGTGAGAGTGAGGCAGGGCTTTTGGCCAGCACCAATTTACTTTCCAGCTGGCCCCTGCTCCCCACAGAGCAGCCCATGGTCCCAAGAAGGTCTAGCACTTAACTGATTTAACTATTTACACTTTATTTACAAAACAAGAATAATAGGAAAGGTTATTTACAAGTGAACTTAAATGGCATAACCAGAATCACAAAACAAACCAGAATGCATTAGTCAACCCTTGACTCAAGAACTACAGGTAGGTTAACTGGCAGCTTTCAGCCACTGCTGAGATGCTACAGCAAGGAAGCAAGGTGCTCACTCCCAGCAGCTCCCACAGGCTTCCCAATAAGCGACAGACTGCAACAGGTTAAGCTCTTCTGGTCTGCACCAATCAAATTGTATCAAACCCTAACCCCTCAAAGAATCATAGAAGTAGGGTCGGAAGGGACCTTGTAGATCTTCAAGTCCAACCCCCGGCCTGGGCAGGAGAAAGAGCCTGAAGGGCGACCCTCTGCGGCAACCAAAAAGGCAAGCAACAAGGTAGGCTCCTGCAGCAATTGGCGTGACCCAAGCACAAAGCTCAGGGACTCCATCCAATGACAATCAGCTGCAGAATAAAGGACAGGACTGAGTTCCCTCTGGGGCAATCAGTGCCAGAGGGTCAGCAGCTCCCAGGGGTCGCTGCTCTAAACCCCTGCTCCAGATGACTGGCCAGGCACCCCACATGCCTCGCGGCTTGCCAATCCCACTCTGAGTGCCGGCCTGCACCCCGAGCTCCCAGGTACCCTCATCCTGGCGTTCTGCTGCTCCTCAGGATCCGAATGCCTTGCCTGCTTCTGCCCGCTTCCCCAGGGATGGTGAGGGGTTTCCTCAACTCACTGGCCCAGGTCCCTGCTCCATATAAGGATGCCGCCTGCGCTCCTGGCTGCTGCTTCTTCTCCGCAGTAGAGCAGGGGGCTGGCTGCTACCCCTAGCCTCCAGGCACCAGCTCTCTGCCCCAAGCCCTGGCCGCTGCTCCCTCTCTGCTGCAGGGCTGGAGGCATGGCCGACTGCTGCTGCCTTCTTCTCCCATGGCCTTCAAGGCTCTTCAGAGGGATCTCTCTGTTCCCTCTGCTGGGTCTGCTCACCCCAGCTCTTCTTAGGCCTCCTGCATCATTCCCCAGAGTCCCTGTCAGCAGCCCCCACACGCCAGTTCTGCTGTTGCTTTTATCCCCTCCGGCAGTCCCTCCCTGGCTTGCAAACTGGCCAACCAGGGCTCAGGGTGGTTGGCCCATAATTGAAAACCTGTTCTTTCGATTGGCTTCTCCTTCTCCACAGGGCAGGGCTCCCCTTCTCCACCCTTGGGGTTGCTCAGAGTTCACCTGCACTGTTTCTAGCCCAGGGTAAGTATCTCAAGCCAATCTGGTGGGCCCACATTGGCAGCCTGTTACACAGGAATCAAAGGTGGGGTGTAACTGCACCACTACAACCCCCCTGGATCCACCCCTGGGCAGCAACAAGGTTAGGCCCCAGACTTTTGCAAGGGCAGTTGCAAGACTGTTACTTCTATGTTTCTCCAATTCAAATAGTTGTTTATATAATTCCTGTAAATAATTGAGTGTACTTTCCACACCACAAATCTCATCAAAATACTGCAGCTGCATGAAGCAGCTCACTCATCCTCATCCAGTTCAGTGTCTCTTCAGGCAAAAGCTACTATATTACCAGCATTTGTGAGAGTGTTAGCACTGGATTCTGCTCCTGTTCTTTGCAGCTGCAAGGAGAAGCAAAAACCTTTTTGATTCCCATGAGCCACGGTGTCTGCCTGCTTTCATCTACTCTGCTTCTATTCCAGTGAAGAAAACCACTTTCACTATTAAAGATATACATCCTAATTTTGGAGGGCTTATTTTGGAAGGAAAGGTACATGTGTGGTATGCAAGTGCATCTGAGGATTCCATTGTTTCCAAGATCAGGTATAGGCAAGTTATGCATACATTTAAGGTATATGTTTGAGAATGTTGGAAAGATTCTCCAGACTTCTTATTTTTCCTTTCTCCTAAATTGCTTAGTTTAAAATACTAGGGTATAGGTCCTTGAGATAGCTAGGTAAACAGTTAAAAGCTCCCTTTCCTTTCCTTTCCTTCCCTTTCCTTTCAGTGGTGAAGGGTAGGTTGAGCACTTCTACAAAAATAATTGTTTTAGTCACACAACTGGATGAATGAACTAAATATGAACTCATATCAAGCCCTACTACACTTTCTTCTTCAAAGACAGAAATGCTGCCATTCTAGATACAAGCCTCCATGAGTCAACGCAGAATACTCAGTACTGAGGGAGACTAAGGGGGTAATCTGCCGCCCTGACCCCTGAGCCCAGGAAGTCTGCTGCTTCCCAGGGGCTCACATCTGGGACATTGCGGAGAGGATCCCTAAGCTCCTCCAGCTCATAGACAACTATCCCATGCTACTTATTCATGTGGCAACCAATGACATGGCTCACAATGCTCCCAGCCACGTCATGAGGCACTACAGGGATTTAGGATCAGGGCTAAAGGGACTGGGGACATCGGTGGTGTTCTTTTCAATCCTCCCAGTCTCAGGGTATGGGCTGAGGAGGGAAAGGAGGATTCAGGTAGTTAACCAAAGACTTTGGCGCTGGTGTCATCGGGAAGGCTTTGGCTTCCATGACCACAGCCCGCTTTTTGGTGAGAGAGGCAGCGAGCTGCTGGGAAGAGATGGCCTCCACCTCTCTCCCCTGGGGAGAAGGCTCATCTCAGCCAGACTGGCAGACCTGCTCCACAGGCTTTAAACTAAGCCCGCTGGGGACCGGGAGACTACCACCACTGCTGGCCCACTGAGCAACCCTTGCAAAGCCAGCAGGCCAAAGAACTTAAGGGAGCCCACCCCTTCCCCAGCCCTGGTACAATCTGTGGGCAAGGCAAGAGCCCCCAGGGGAACACTTGCCTGCCTGTACTCAAATGACAGGAGCTTGGAGCATAAGCAGGAGGAGCAAGGATAACGGAGACCTGGTGGGACTCCACCCAT
Organism: Crocodylus siamensis; assembly: GCF_052110815.1. Lineage (NCBI taxonomy): Eukaryota > Metazoa > Chordata > Crocodylia > Crocodylidae > Crocodylus > Crocodylus siamensis. Next base: position 169,339,845 of record NC_143397.1, on the reverse strand, counting down.
GACTGGACCACAGGTATAGATGGCTATACCCTGTACAGGAGGGATCGTGTAGATAAAAGGGGTGGGGGTGTAGCGCTCTATGTTAAGGAAAGCTATGCATCCCTGCAAACTGATGTGGACAACTGGACACCCTCTGGGTGAAAATCCATGGGGAACACGGCACAGGGGACACAACAGTGGGAGTCTACTACAGAGCTCCCACCCAAAGTCTTGAGCTTGACCAGGAGATCACCCATGAACACACTGAGGCCACATGCTCCAGGACCATGGGGAAGGTCTTAGAAAAGTTTATTAAAGAAGCCATCCTTAATGGACTGACCAATGCCAACATCCTAAAGGATAGCCAGCATGGGTTTGTTGCGGGTAGGTCTTGCTTGACCAATCTCATTTCCTTCTACAACCAGGTGACCTATCACCTGGACAAGGGAGAAGAGATTGATGTCATGTATCTTGACTTCAAAAAAGCCTTCAAACTGGTATCCCATGATCAGCTCTTGGCAAAACTGGCCAATTGTGGCCCTGGGTCTGCCATGATCCACTGGCTGGGAAACTGGCTCCATGGTCGGACCCAGAGGGTAGTAATTGAAGGAAGTCAATCATCATGGTGTCCTGTGACCAGTGGGGTCCCCTAAGGCTCTGTCCTTGGACCCATATTGTTCAACATCTTCTTTAACGATGTGGACATTGGAGTCAGGAGCGGACTGGCCAAGTTCGCCGATGACACCAAACTTTGGGGCAAAGCATCCACACCTGAAGACAGAAGGGTGATCCAGGCTGACCTGGACAGGCTCAGCAAATGGGTGGATGAGAACCTGATGGTGTTAAATGCTGAAAAATGCAAGGTTCTCCACCTTGGGAAGAAAAACCTGCAGCATCCATATAGGCTCAGCAGTGCTATGCTGGCTAGCACTACAGAAGAAAGAGACTTGGGGGTCATAGTTGACCACAAGATGAACATGAGCCTGCAATGCGATGCTGCAGCTAGTAAAGTGACCAAAACGCTGGCTTGCATCCATAGATGCTTCTCGAGCAAATCCCGGGACGTCATTCTCCCCTTGTACTCGGCCTTGGTGAGGCCACAGGTGGAGTACTGCATCCAATTATGGGCTCTACAGTTCAAAAAGGATGTGGAGAAGGTTGAGAGAGTCCAGAGAAGAGCCACGCACATGATCAGAGGTCAGGAAAACAGATCTTACGACAACAGACTGAGAGCCATGGGGCTCCTTAGCCTGGAAAAGCACAGGCTCAGGGGTGATCTGATGGCCACCTATAAGTTTATCAGGGGTGACCACCAGGATCTGGGGGAACATTTGTTCACCAGAGCACCCCAAGGGATGATGAGATCAAACGGTCATAAACTACTGTAAGACAGTTTCAGGCTGGACATAAGGAAGAATTTCTTTACTGTCCGAGCCCCCAAGGTCTGGAACAGCCTGCCATCGGAGGTGGTTCAAGCACCTACATTGAACACCTTCAAGAGCAGATTGGATTCTTATCTTGCTGGGATCCTATGACCCCAGCTGACTTCATGTTCTTTGGGCAGGGGACTGGATTTGATGATCTTCCGAGGTCCCTTCCAGGCCTAATGGCTATGAAATCTTGAAATCTACTTCTAGGCATATTGCAAAAATGCAGCTAACGGTGGTTTTGTAGATAGGCTTTTTTTGTTATACTCAAGTTGCTGTCACCATAGTAATGGGTTGTCAGTCAACTATGTATAGACTAAAGGGGTTTCATTAAATCCACCCTGAGGATCAGATCACTACACTTTTATACAACACATTTTACTAAATAAATAACATCCAGTGGTTCTCTGGGCGAGATCCAGCCCACAGGCTGTAGGATGCTGGGCCCTGATCTGCTTTATGCAGTTCCGCTACTGATATTGCTATTACATATTCTAATATTTTAATACCTGTGAAGTCCAAAGGTTAATTTAATAGAAATATTACCTTTAGGAGTGATTTCCATACAAATAGCTTGACCTTCTATTTCTGACTGTTAACAAAAAACAAAACAAACTAGGCTTTATCTTTCTAAAAGATCTTGATGTCTCATATTGGATTATGATTAATGGGTCATACTATTTTTTTGCACATTTCAAGGTAAAGAAGTGAGTGGTAACAGTTTGGCAATAGGTAATTCTGTAAAGAATCTCTAATGGGAAAAAAGTCTTTTTATATATCTTTTTATATGGTTTTAAAATTGCACTACTCATAGGAAGATGAATGTTCATTGTAGTATCTTACCCAAGTTCCAGATATGTTAACTAATTCATGCCTTTGCAATTTCTACCACATTGCTGGATATGTGATTCTTTTACACCAACTCTTTTAGACTCTAGGTAGGCACTTCTCCGTAACTTTTCAGAATTTAGCAGTACCGCATTAAAAAAATACAAATATTGTATAAATATTATAATATAAACATTATAATCATATAGGTAATCAATGTGATATTAATTATATACTATCATACCATATTCACACCTTCAATCCAACAGCAACACCTAGCTCTACCTGGCCTTATGCATGTTTATAGACAATGTGACATGTGGCTTCAGGTAACCAAGGCTTCAGGTAACAGTGGATAATTTCTATTCATAGCCCAATTTCTATTCATAGTTACACCAGAGGAATGCACCCTGAATTCCAACCCAGGACCATAATGGACAGTGCCCAGGGACATCTGGCTGCAGGGATGAGGTGCCAGGTTACACACACAATACATGATGGGTGCTGAGGGGTCGAAGGGACAGCAGGGTTTGGTAACAAGACCTAGGAGCAGGAAGGGGCAACCCAAGGGGCGTCAGCCCAGTCACATCAGTGACACTCAGTCGTAACTGACTCAGAAGCCAATCCTGGCAGCATGAGAGGAGCAGGGGGATGAGTTGAGCTAAAAAGTATGGCCCCACATACCCTGCTTGCCTGCAGCAGAGTGTATTTCTCAGAGCACGAGGGTGACTGGGGCAAAGGAACAGCCGTAAGAGTCCCCAAAGAAGCTGCCTTCTTTTTACTGATTGAGCAAGGTGGTATTGATTGCAAGATCTGTCATCTAGTAGCAATGCTACTGCCACAAACACAAACCTGCTCTGGTAGAAGTTTACAGAGCTGTTGATGGTGGTCAACAAGAGGGCAGAGGGCCTGTGATCAACTTCCACCACCCTGATACCCAATCTTCCACCTTGCAGCATGACAAATGAAGGCCCGTTTTTTTTACCATTTCTGAGAAAGATTGAGAACCCCTTTAGATATTGGTGAACTGCTCCCAATGTGAATAAAGGTTTATTTGTGATTATTTGTATTTGACCTTTCATGATTAGCATCTTTACTGTCAGATATCAATAGTGGTATCTTAGAATCAAATGGCAGTAAAAAATGAATCTTGTTGTATAGTAGACAAGAGTTACCATATTTACCCAAGTCCAAGGTGATTTTGAATTTAAGGTGATCCCCTCCACCCAGTTATTAGATTCCATAAATGGAAAAGTATAAATTTATTATAACTTTCCACGTATGAAATCTAATTATTGGAGGATTATCTTAAATAGCCACTCCCCCAATGCTGTCAGGGAAAGCAGCAGCTGGGGGTGATAGGCTGCTGCACAAGCTGGTTGGTTTTTTTAGATACGCTATTCACCTTTAAGTTCAGCTGGAATGGCAATTGGAATGACAAAGAGAAAACTAGTGACCAAATTAGACTAAATACAATCGTGATGACAAATGACTGCTGTCTACATAGTGCTCAATTTACCTTGAGTCAGCAGCATGAAAAGTGGCAGGACTAATTCACATAGATTCCTCAATAAAATCTCTACTGTGCCTATCAGAAAGACTGTTGTCTTCCCTTAGTAAGGAACACGTAGGGCTTGAAGGGAACTCATAGTCAGCACCTGAGCATCAGCTGCTAATACTTATCCTCCAATAAAGCTGCTGAGTTAAAGCATGCTATGTGAATGGAATAGTGCCAGAAGGCCATTACTTTTAGTGTCTTTATTATTATTTATTTAACCCTGATTCATTATTAAGTGAAAACATTTAGCAACTGAAGTTATGTCTAAAACAATATCAGAAGTTAACCGCAAATTAAATGGATTTTATGGAGGGTGATAAGTCGTCTCACTCATTTAATGACCATTTAAGATACCATAAAATTATAAAGTACTTTAAAGTTGTAACCAAGTGATGCTAAAAGACATTTTTGCAAATGTACAGGTCATGGAAAACAGCAGAACAAGAACAATATATTATTTAACAAAGTATTTATTATGTTAATAAAGATGTAACTGTTATATTTGCTAAATGCAATAGCTAAACTGAACTGAATATAGTTGTAGGATATACTACAGCTAAGTGTGCAGCCTTTGACACAAAAATTAGCTCTTAATTAAAGCCATAAGTAGGAATTAGTTTCAATGTCCTTTTGTTAAGATCAGAAGGTGACTACTTAGAGGTGAATATAAAGGAGTTCTAGAAGGAACTATTAAAAAAAGATAAGCACAGCTTCAAAGAACAGCTATTTCATTTAGTTGTTTAGGTTCCTAAATCCAAACCAAAAGAGACTTTAAAAGATCAGATAAGCAAAAAGATGTTTCCTTGGAAATGTAATACTCCCCAAAGTGAATAGGCTGTAAGTAGAGAAAAGTACTTATAATGGGTAATGTTGCATTCACATAGTCTTTTATGTGTGTCCTCCTTAAATAACATGTATGACTGATCTTCAAAAAACATTTAGACAAAGTTTGCCTTTTTTTCATTATCATAATCCAAATTACATCTAACCAATATCTGACCTACTAACTTTTTTGCATTAGACCAAGTACACCTGAAAAGGAAATTACTAATTTATTGTGGTCTTATGCACTTCTTGGGCTTTTGTAAAACTGTAAGTTTAAAGAGCAAATTTTCCAAAGCTTGAACCAGTTGTTGGTTTAAATGAGAGCATAACTTTTCAGAGGCATAGCCATCAATTTTGGTGCCCTGGACAGAAAGGTGTGGGGAGGTGGGGGAGCTGAGGAGGAGGAAATGTTGTGCCAAGTGCCAAAAAGCAGGGATTGAGGGGATAGTTTGTTTTAGATGCCATAGCATGGGCTCACTGTACTCTGGCTACTGCTCCTGTAGTGGCAGCATGTGGGCTCAGGGTATTGTGGTTGCAGGAAGGGGTCACACACACACCAGCTGCAGCACGCCCTCTAAATTGGATATTGATAAGAGAAGCCAAAGTAATCGTGAAATATCAATGAATAATAAAATTAAAGCTGGGGTTTTTTTTAAATCATAAGAACAAGAAAAAGCATAGGTCAAATTTAGGCTTATTACTGGATACAGAGGGTAGACTGTAAACAGTTATATACGAAAGGTAAAACCATTCAATGGATATTTCTATTATATACTTTGAATGTCAGATAAATTTATACATCCCACAAATGCTCCTAAAATAGAATTTACTGTCTTTATAAAAATGTGACATGGCATCAGTTAAAATGGAACTTTTTCATAACAACTAATTCAATAACTTGGGGTTAAGTTACATTTTACACTTAGACCATCTTAAGGGTGCTTAAAACATGAGTGTCCACATGTTAAAGCTCATTAACTTATGTTAAGTGTCCTCTGAGAGTCTCAAAATTATGCCACTTCAGATAAGGGTTAGTCCTGAGCCATGCTACCCAGCTCCAGTATTCTGGTAACTTCACTCTACTCCATGGATAAAAGCTAGCAATTTACAGTCCTCCAGCATCCCAGAATGCACCACTTCCAGCCTCCCTCCCCTACCTAAAGCAGAAATAGAGCTCCAGTGTCCTGGTTCCTAGCCAGGCGCCTGCTCACCAGCCCTCTAGTGGCAAGTCAGAGCTGTGTAGGCATCAAATAGTTTTAACCTTTAACATGCAACTGCTTACAACGCTTTCTAACTTTACCATAGCTTAACTTTCCACCGATTTTGCATGGTCTAAGCATAACTTGTAATTTAATCCTTATACTCAACAGCCTTAAAGGAACCAGCTCAAAGCCACTTTAAATCACTAATGTTGGTACTTAGCAAGCCTTGGCAGCTGGAGGAATTGTAAGGGACTATAAGACTGTATAAGTTGTCCCACTGCTTAAATATCATAAAAAGGACAAGTCATGGAATTACAGATAAATTAGTCTGAACTCAAATGGGTAAAATAGTTGAATAGTCAATTTGGATTTTTATCAAATAAGGACTGTGGGCGAGATCCTTTTTCACTCTGCTACCTAAATGGAACACATGCAGTCACATAACTGCAGGTTTTGTTGCTTAGACAGTTTGCAATTCAGCTCTGCACACATGAGTATGCACATACCCATTATCCATACTCAGTAAGGATGCATTCCAGTCCGGCAGGTATGCAGTGACATGTGCTTACCCAGATAAGTTCCAAAACTAGACAGAGAAAACCGCATGGCTAATAGGTGTTAGATGAAAGAGAAGGAGGGCAGCCCTCCTGTGTTTCAGCCCAATAGCTTTGTTTGTTTGGACACTTACCCAGGGAGAAGAAGATCCAGGTTTTAGCACCCCTTTCATCCAGAGAGATCTTGAAGCTGCATCTCCTGCTTTCCAGCAAATTGCTCTAACCCTTACACCCATGGGTTAGGGATTTTCCAGGTCCTTCTTTATCCATCCTCTTAAATCTGACCCACCTTGGTAACAAAGATGGGTCAGAAAGAGGTGTGTGGAATGAAGGAAGAGAAAAAGGCAGAGGTTGTGTGGCTCTGTGAGTTGGATACTCCCTTGCTTTGAAAGATGTCCTAGGTTCTAGTTGCCACTAGGAAAGAAAGTTCCTCAATGCTGTCTATCTAATGAGTCCTAAACACAATGTCTAGCAGGTCAGCTTCAAGAGGAGGTCTACATAATACCTAGTATCCTGGGCATTAGGCTACTAGGCTAACACATGGAAGGCTCCTCCTTCTCCTTCCTTCCAGCATATACAGATGCAAGGCAAATCTGTTTTCTTGCAGTTATGTATATAGCTGAATGTTTCATTTAGCCATCTAAATTGAAGCAGGATTTAGCCCTTTGCATCTTACATAGAATTAATGTTAGCATGGTTTCACAAAGCTGGTTTTCTTGCCTTTTTTGACCAAGTACTTATTTGTTGATATGACATACCTGGTCTTTCCCATACCACATGGCATTTTGATTTTAAAGATTTCATACTATGAACTACAAGGGTACATATTACAAAGATTAAAAAGTGGGGCTCTGTGAAATCTCCCAATGAAGTTTTAATGGAAACATACCTATATGTGGAACTGTTTTGAAGCAGGCACCCCAAAGATAACTTTTTGATCTGACATGATTTAATATTTTTATAAATTATCTAGAATATGGTATAGACTGTCCTTTGATAAGGTGCTCTAATAACAAAAATGATTGGTTGGATGGCAAATAATGAGGGTGACTAGCTACTTTTACAGAGTAATCTGGATGACTTGGTTTAAATGGCCACAATAAAATTGGATGCATTTTAATATATCTAAATGCAGGGTAGTACATTTGGGAACATAGAATTCAGGTTACACTTATAGGATAAGGCACTTAGCAATCATCATATATAATCACCTCAAAATGAGCACTCGTTGCCATGGTTTAGGGGAACCAAGGTAATGAAATCCTGAGATGTATAAAAAGGGAAATATTAATCAGGAAAGTGATCTTGCCTCAGTACACAGCATTGCCAAAACAATACTAGAATATCATCTCTGTGCTGGTGCCCACTCTTTGAGAAGAATGTGGAAATACTTGAGAGAAACCTGTGGAGGGACACCAAAATTATCCAGGGGTTAGAAAATAATCCTTATGGTGAGCTGGACAAGGTTCTTAAATTATTCTGCTCAACACAGAGAAGATTGAGAGAGGAAATTACTTTGGGATATAGGTACTGACATATAGAAAGTAAGTGTGAAAATGTGAGGCTTTTCATCCTTGCTGACAATGGTGGAATTTGAAGTAAGGGAACCTCAACACTAAAATAAGACACAATTTTATATCTGTGAGGGAGATTAAACATCAGGATTGCTTACGAGGAAAGAGAATGGACTCACCATTACTTAATTTTTTTTTTAGTATTTAAGGAAAGAAACAGACACTAAAAAGAAGTGTTGCTCCAGTATTTATCAGTGACCCCCTGTATTGTGTATCGTTGTGTTTGTGGAATGGAGGGGCTTAGTCTAGATGTTTGTGGTGGTCCTTTCTGGCACTGGAATATATGGATCAAAGTCTCACAGGTCTTCCCCTTCCTTTCATGACTGTAAATATGGAGGTCTCCATTAAAAGAATAATCAATATTCATCTGAATTTCAGCTAGTTGCCTGTAGGGGTCAAGGAGGATCCTCCCCCCCCCCCCCACCTCCCAAAACACAATTTGCAGGGTGCAGGGACAGAAGGGGAGGTTTCTTTGTTTTATAAATGTCAGAGACTGGCCAAACCTGGAGATGGAATATCGATAACAAGCCCTGATTCTCACGGGGGACTTCAATCACTCTGACATCTATTAGGAGGGCAATGCAGCTGTGAACAAAGCAATCCAGAAAGTTTTATGAGAGTGCTGGGGACAATTTCCTGGTACAAGTGTTAGAGAGGCCAACTAGGGGTCATACTCTTCTTGACTTGCCATGCACAGAGAAAGAAGAATTGGTGGGGAATGTAGAAGTGGATAACAAACTGGGCATCAGCAACCACAAAATAATTGAGTTCAGGATCCTGATGAAAGGAAAGAAGGAGAGCAGCAGAGTAAAGAACCCTAGATTTCAGAAAAGCAAACTTTGACTCACTTGGAGAACTGATGGGCAGCATACTCCAACTAGCAAGTATAGCAGAAGACCAGCTTGGCTTAGCACAGAACTCCGCAGTGAGATAAAACACAAGAAGGAAGCTTACAAGAAGTGGAAACTTGAACAAATGACTAGGGAGAAGTATAAAAGTATTACTCAGGCATGCAGGTATGAAACCTCCCCAGGAGCATGGCTACCTCCCCTTGTGGGGTCTGCTCCCTACTGGGGCCTCTGGTGTGCCAGCTGGAGGAGCTCCAGGCCACAGTCCAGAGACTGCGTGCCATCAAGGACTGCGAGCAGGAGATAGGCTTCTACTGCCAGACTCTTCTCCCCCCGGGAGGCGGAAGGTAGACCACGGTGTCCCTCCAGGACAAGGGAGGACTCCAGGACCTCCCATTCTGTCTAGTCAAGGGCATGGACCAAGGTGGTCAAGGGCCCTAAGGCCCGCTGCACCAAGTCCCCGGTTCCCACCAGACCTTAGCAACAGGTATGCACCTCTTGCTGCTTCAGCAGAGCCTGCTGAGTTGCCAGCTCCCGCAGGCAACACAGGCTCAACTTCAGCTACCACCCCTTCTCTCTCCAAGGCAAAATGTAAAGTGTTTGTTGTGGGAGACTTCATCCTGAGGGGGACTGAGGGCGTAATTTGCCACCCCAACCCCTTTGCCTGGGAAGTCTGCTGCTTCCCAGAGGCCCACATCCAAGACATTGTGGAGAAGATCCCTAAGCTCCTCCAGCACTCAGACCACTATCCCATACTCCTTATTTATGTGGGCACCAATGACACAGCTCGGAGTGCTCCTAGCCAGGTCATGAGGTGCTACAGGGATTTGGGAGTGGGGCTAAAAGGTCTGGGGGCACAGGTGGTGTTCTTGTCGATCCTCCCAGTCTCGGGGTATGGGCTGAGGAGGGAGAGGAGGATTCACATAGTTAACCAAAGACTTTGGCGCTGGTGTCATAGGGAAGGCTTTGGCTGCCATGACCACAGCCTGTTCTTTGGCAAGAGAGGCAGCGAGCTGCTGGGAAGAGATGGCCTCCACCTCTCTCCCCTGGGGAGGAGGCTCTTCTCAGCCAGACTGGCTGAACTGCTCCACCGGGCTTTAAACTAAGTCCACTGGGGGTTGGGAGGGACTACCGCCACTGCTGGCCTACTGAACAACCTTGCAAAGCCAACAGGCCAAGACACTTAAGGGAGCCCACCCCTGCCCCAACCCTGGCACAATCTGTGGGCAAGGCAAGAGCTCCCAAGAAGACACTTGCCTGCCTGTATAAAAATGCTAGGAGCTTGGGAAATAAGCAGGAGGAGCAAGGATAATGGAGATCTGGTGGGACTCCACCCATGATTGGACCACAGGTATAGATGGCTATACCCTGTAGAGGAGGGATCGTGTAGATAAAAGGGGTGGAGTTGTAGCTCTTTATGTTAAGGAAAGTTATGCGTCCCTGCAAGCTTATAATGGCAACCAGGGTGGATGACTGGAGACCCTCTGGGTTAAAATCCATGGGGAACACACAGGGGACACAACGGTGGGCGTCTACTACAGACCTCCCACCCAAAGTCAAGAGCTTGACAAGGAGTTCGTGTGGGAAGTGGATGAGGCCACACGCTCCAGGACCATGGGTGACTTCAATTACCCGGACATCTCATGGAAGGATCACTCAGCAAAATCCAGGTGTTCGCTAAGCTTCCTCTTCTGCGTGGATGACCTCTACCTGACTCAAGAAGTCTACGGGCCAACGAGAGGTAAAGCGCTGCTCGACTTTGTACTGGCTCCTGGGGATGACCTAATCGGTAACCTAGTGATTGATGGGAAGCTGGGTGACAGCGACCATGAGCTGATAACCTTCACCATCCACCATAAAGCTGGCAAGTCAGTCAGCAACACAGAAATCCTTGACTTCAGAAAAGCTGACATTGACCAGTTCAAGAGGCTTGTCAGTGAGGTCCTAAGGGACGACAACCCCAGGGAGAGGGGAGTTCAGGAGGAGTGGTAGCTCCTCAAGGGAGTGATCCTCAATGCACAAGCTAATTTGATTCCATCTTGGAGGAACGGCAGCAAGAGGTTACAGCAGCCCCCCTGGATCTCCAGGGATCTAGCAGACCTTCTGAGACTAAAAAAAAGGCCTACAAAGGATGGAGGATGGGATTCACCTCCAAGAAGTAATATTCTGCACTGGTCTGCTCCTGGAGGGAGCAAACCAGGAAAGCCAAAGCTGCAACTGAACTCCAACTAGCTTCTAGCATCAAGGACAATAAAAAGTCCTTTTTCAGATATGTAGAGAGCTGGAGAATAAGCAAGGGCAACACTGGGCCCCTGCTGAACCAGATGGGGCAACTGACAACTGACACCCAGGAAAAAGCCAACCTATTCAATGGGTACTTTGCATCGGTCTTTCATCAGTCCCATGGGATGCCTATGCCCACCATGGGACAGGGAGGTCTGGGTGAGGGAGATCCCCTGCCCTCCATTAATGCTGACCTCATGAAGGAACATCTTGAGAGGCTGGATACCTTCAAGTCCACTGGCCCTGACAATCTACACCCCAGGGTACTCAAGGAGTTGGAGAGCATCATAGTCCAGGCTCTGGCATGGATCTTTGAAAACTCCTGGCGCTCTGGTGTAGTGCCCGAAGACTGGAAGAAGGCCAATATGGTGCCGATCTTCAAGAAAGGGAGGAAAGTGGATCCAGCTAACTATAGGCCCATCAGCCTGACTTCTATCCCGGGGAAGGTCTTAGAAAAGTTTATTAAAGAGGCCATCCTTAATGGACTGACTGATGCCAACATCCTGAGGGATAGCCAGCATGGATTTGTTGCAGGTAGGGTTTGTTGCGGGTAGATCTTGCTTGACTAATCTGCCCCATGGGATTTCCTTCTACAAGACCAGGACATGACCTATCACCTGGACAAGGGAAAAGAGATTGATGTCATATATCTTGACTTCAAAAAAGCCTTCGATCTGGTATCCCATGATCACCTCTTGGCTAAACTGGCCAATTGTGGCCTTGGGTCCACCACGATCTGCTGGCTGGGAAATTGGCTCCGTGGTTGGACCCAGAGGGTGGTAATTGATGGAAGTCAATCATCATGGTGCCCTGTGATCAGTGGGGTCCCCCAAGGCTCTGTCCTTGGACCCATATTGTTCAACATCTTCATTAATGATGTGGACATTGGAGTCAGAAGCGGACTGGCCAAGTTCGCCAATGACACCAAACTCTGGGGCAAAGCATCCACACCAGAAGACAGGTAGGCGATTCAAGCTGACCTGGACAGGCTCAGCAAATGGGTGGACAAGACCTGAGAACCTGATGGTGTTTAACACTGAAAAATGCAAGGTTCGCCACCTTGGGAGGCAAAACCTGCAGCACCTTTATAAGTTCGGCAGTGCTACGCTGGCTAGCACTATGGAAGAAAGAGACTTGGGGATCATCATTGACCACAAGATGAACATGAGACTTCAATTCGATGCTGCAGCTAGTAAAGCAAGCAAAACACTGGCTTGCATCCATAGATGCTTCTCAAGCAAATCCCGGGACGTCATTCTCCCCTTCTACTCGGCCTTGGTGAGGCCGCAGCTGGAGTACTGCGTCCAGTTTTGGACTCCACAATTCAAAAAGGATGTGGAGAAGCTTGAGAGAGTCCAGAGAAGAGCCACATGCATGATCAGAGGTCAGGAAAACAGACCTTACGATGACAGGCTGAGAGCCATGGGGCTCTTTAGCCTGGAAAAGCGCAGGCTCAGGGGTGATCTGATGGCCACCTATAAGTTTATCAGGGGTGACAGCAGTATCTGGGGGAACGTTTGTTCACCAGAGCACCCCAAGGGATGACAAGGTCCAATGGTTATAAACTACTACAAGACCATTTCAGGCTGGACATAAGGAAGAATTTCTTTACTGTCCGAGCCCCCAAGGTCTGGAACAGCCTGCCATCGGAGGTGGTTCAAGCACCTACATTGAACACCTTCAAGAGTAAATTGGATGCTTATCTTGCTGGGATCCTATGACCCCAGCTGACTTCCTGCCCTTCAGGCAGGGGGCTGGACTCGATGATCTTCCAAGGTCCCTTCCAGCCCTAATGTCTATGTCTATGACACCCTGAAAAGTTGTGGTGGTCTGGAGAGGTCATGGATGATTAGAAAAGGGCAAATACCGTACCAATCTTTAAGAAAAGTTACGATGACGATCTAAGGAACTACAAAATGGTCAGTATCACCTCAGTCCCTGAAAAAATCATGGAGCAGGTCCTAAAGTAATCCATTTCTAAGTACTTGGAGGAGAAGAAGGTGATTAGGAACAGTCAGCATGGATTCAGTAAGGGCAAGTCATGCCTCACCAACCTTATTGCCTTCCATGATGAGATGACTGACTCTGTGGATACAGGGAGAGCAGTGGATCTGATACACCTTGACTTTAGCCAGATTTATGATATGGTCTCCCACAATATTCTCACAGGAAAGCTAAGGAAGTACAGGTTGGACGAAAGGACAGTAAGGTGGATGACCTTACCCTACCCAACAAGCCACGCCTGCACCAATAGGTTCATGGTCCCCATGATCTTGGTTGCTGTGTGGGACTCATCCATCACCTCAGCTGGAAGGAGAGCCCACTGATGGCCTGAATGGTCGCATCAGTGCTGTGTGAGAGAGAGGTATGCGTGATCTTCACCCTGGCTGCTCCAGAAGTCAGAGGTGAAGTGTAAGGCCACCTGTGGACCTGCCTTGTGCAGCTCCTCCCTCAAGTACTCCATGCATGCTTCATACAGAGGGCACCACCATCCTACTGAAGGTGGTGCATGCTGGTATTTGGTATGATGGGGCCATGACTGCCATGAGCTGCCTGATCCCTGACTGCTCAACTAAGGAGAAGGGCTGGCCATCTACAGCAAGCATCTCCCCAGTGGTCTGGGTGATCTCGCTCACATTTGCAACAAGCCCCACTTTCTGCCAGCCTTTCCCCCACTGGTCCAGGGTGGCCTGCCTCTGCTTGGGGGGAACAGGGACTTTGGTGCGAGGGGGGTATTTTTGGGGGGCATGCTCCCACTGGTGCCAGGCTAAGGAGGAACAAGGGAGCAGGGTGGTGCCTGTGGAGATGCATCTTCGTGGTGTTCATGTGTTTTGTTCCCTTGCCGTGGCTGGCTTTGGCTCAGCAATGCATGCAGATAGCATATGTGGGATCATCTGCCAGCTCAAAATGATCCCAGACCACTCACTTCTGGGGTGTGGGTACATGTGCAGATGCTGTCTTTTTCCCCTCCTCAGCAGGCAGAGGCACACCAACAGGAGGAGTGGGCTCAGCTGAGCCACTTGCTTCCACAACCTCTACCTCAATCTCCTCCTAAGTGCCTTCTGGGGAAGGAGACCTGGCTGTAGGGGAAACCTGAGAGGTATGGAGCACAAACTCGGATGATTTCCCCTCCTTCCCCAGAATTTCCCTTGCTATGGCACTCAGATCCAGGTCCAGCTCTTCCTCTGGCACTGGAAGGCTCAGCATGGGATGGTCATGCTGGTGCTGCTGCTTGTTGTCATGGTGGGGGGATTATGGTTTGTGCTATTGGAGGAGATGCAAACTCAGGCATAGGCAGTGGCACTGCTCCCCTCTTGTTGCTGCCTGTAGAACAGGAAACCTCATGCCTGCTAGTTGTAGGAAAGAGGCTGCATCTCAGTTTGGGGGTAGGGGAAACTTACAGTTCTCCCTCTACTCCTTCTTCCACCCCTCCCTAAAGGCTTGCCAGCTGCCTTTCCAGCACATTTCATGGTGTGTTTCATAATGTGTTTGCCTTTGTGGGCTGGAAAATCTGTGTGTTCTTCTGTAATGTAATCTGATTTATGTAATATATGTAGATAATTTTATGTATGTGTATTTATGTAATGTATGTATGTATTTATGTAATAAATAAAATATATAAATGTACCTAGTATGTGTTCCTGAATAAATTCTATATTATAATATGCTGGGTGATGAGGATACACAAATTCAAATGTGTCCAGGGACCAACATACAAGTAAGCCCTGCAGATAGGGACACTGGGGAAACCACTTTTGTGGGAGCTGAGAGAATAGTTCTCCATTAGTGAGACAGGAAGACGAAGGCCTCAGTAGAAGGACTCAGGTGCCTATATACAAATGCCAGGAGCATGGGGAACAAGCAGAAGGAGCTAGTCCTCCTAGTCTCCACTGTGCATTTTGATATAGTAGGGATTATGGAGACCTAGTGGGACTCCTCACACAACTGAAGTGTAGCTATAGAGGGTTACACCCTGCACAGAAGGAACTAGGTGGGGAAGAAAGGTGGAGGCATTGCTCTTTATGTGAAAAAGCATTACACCTCCTGGGAGGCTAACACCAGCTCCAAAAATGGACAGCTTGAAACCCTCTGGATCAAGCTGTGGGGGGGAATGGGGAGGACAGCAAGAGAGACCTAACTGTAGGTGTATACTACAGATCACCAAACCATGGTGTGGGGGAGGGAATTCAATCTGGAGTTCACCCAAGAATTGACTGAGGCTGCACGTGGATGTGACATGGTCATCATGGGTGATTTTAATTATCCAAACATCTCCTGGGAGGAACACTTTGCCAAGATGCATCAGTCGTGATCCTTCCTGACCTGTGTCGAGGAGCTCTTCCTGACTCAGGAGGTGCATGAGACAATCAGAGGTGATGCTCTGCTAGACTTGGTTCTGGCCAAAGGAGACGACTTGGTAACCAACTTAAATATACAGGGAAGTCTTGGCAACAGCAACCATGAAACCATCATGTTCACTGTCCGATGTAAGGCAAACAAATCAGATAACAGGACTGAAGTCTTGGACTTCAAAAATGCAAATTTCAACAAGTTTAGGTCACTGGTAGGGCAAGTGTTATGGGACCAGGGACCAAAGGCAAAAGGTGTGCATGAAGAGTGGTTGTTTCTTAAGGACACAATCTTTGAAGCACAAAGGAAGTCCATTCCCATGCAGAGAAAAGGTAACAGAAGGGCTGGGAAGCCCTGTTGGCTAAACAGGGAAATCACCGTCCTCTTAAGAAAGAAGAAAGTGGCTTGTAAAAAATGAAAGCTCGAGGCAGGCAGGCCCTCAGGAGGAATATTCCACGATGGACCACATTTTCAGGGAACAGATAAGACAGGCTGAAGCAATGACCAAACTTAGATTAGCAACAGGAATCAAGGACAACAAGTGCTTCTTTAGGTACATAGAGAACAGGAGGAAAACAAATGGGAGTGTGGAGCCATTGCTCAACAACTCAGGAGAGCTGTTTACTGCTACCCAGGAGAAAACTGAATTCCTGAATGACTACTTCACCTTGGTCTTTCACCAGACCAAGGGAAAAAACCACTCTAGGTAGAGTAGAGGATGAGCACAGTAGGAATAATCACCTTTCTACTATTGCCATAGAATTGGTGTATGACCAATTAAAAAAATTAGACTTATACAAGTCAGTGGGACCGGATGATCTTCATCTGAGAGTGCTGAAGGAGCTGGCCAAAGTCATTGTGGAACCCCTGGTGAAACTCTTCCACAACTCATGGTGCTCTGGAAAAGTCACTGAGGACTGGAAGAGGGCCAGTGTTGTGCCCATCCACAAGAAAGGCAGGAGCGAGGACCCAGATAACTATAAGCCAATCAGCCTAACTTCCATCCTAGGGGAAATCCTAGAAAAATTCATCAAGAAAGCTATCTGTGATAAGTTTGCAAAAGGTAAGATTCTGAATGACAGCCAGTATGGCTTCATCACAGGCAGGTCTTGCCTTACCAATCTCATCTCCTTCTATTACCAGGTAACTCATCATCTGGACACAAGAGAGCAGGTTGACATTGTATATATACCTTGACTTCCAAAAGGCCTTTGATCTAGTATCCCACAATGCCCTCACAAGAAAATTGGAGGATTGTGGGCTTAACTCCAAGACAGTCAGGTGGGTGAAAAACTGGCTGCAGGATAGAACGCAGAGAGTCACAGTGAATGGATCTGTGTCATCCTGGTGAGAAGTGGGTAGCAGTGTCCTGCAGGGGTTGGTGCTCGGTCCAGTGCTTTTCAACATCTTTATTAATGATTTGGATGTGGGGTTGAAGAGCTCACTGTTCAAGTTCACTTCAAGTTATGGAGAAGCATGGTCAACAGATACCTAAATAGGAGAAGCATGGTCAACAGGTGGACCTAAATAGGCTAGCAAGTTGGGCAGATTGGAATCTGATGAAGTTCAATGTCAAGAAATGTAAAGTGCTCCATTGCAGGAGGAGCAACCCCCGAGGCTTAGCAGCACCAAACTGACTAGCACTGTGAATGAAAGGGACCTGGGGGTAATAATAGACCACCATACAAATATGAGCCAGTAGTGTGATGCTGCAGCCAGTAGGGCAAATAATACTTTGGCATGCATCAATTGATGCATGTCCAGCAAAACCAAGGAGGTGATTCTTCCGGTCCACTCAGCACTGGTGAGACCACAGCTGGAGTACTGAATCCAGTTCTGGGCACCCCGCTTCAACAAGAACATGGACAAGTTTGAGAGAGTCTGTATGATCAGAGTCTTACATGGAAAGCCATACAATGAAATGCTGAAGGATGGGACTCTTCATCCTGAGAAAAAGAAGACTGAGAGGGGACCTGGTAGCAGCTTACCACTACACTGGGGAGTACATCAAGGGCTCAGTGAGCAACTGTTCCCCAGGACACCTGAGGGGAAAACCAGGAGTAATGGCCACAAACTCCTGGAAGATTGATTCAGGCTCAACATTAAGAAAAACTTCTTCACAGTCAGGTTGTCCAGACTGTGGAATAAGCTCTCTCCAGAGGTGGTGCAACCACCTACCCTGGAAATCTTCAAGAGGAGACTAGACAGTAACTTGCTGGGATCACCTGATCCCAGTTATCTTTCCTGCTTGGTGCAGGAGGCTGAACTCGATGATCTTCTGAGGTCCTTTCCAGCTTTACAATCTATGAATCTATGAAACAGCGATAATGATCTAAGAAAAAATAGTTGTTAGACCATGTGTAATTGCACCCTCTGTTGACTGTCACCATGCCATTTTAAATCTCTGCAATATAACAAGAATAAATATTGGTGCCTACTTTGATCTTATCCAGTAGTGAAAAAAGAATATCAGTTTGTAATAAACAATCCTAGTAATCAATACTTATGCAACAGAATATGCTAATGTTTCCTCTATTTGTGCTCCTTTTTTCTCTTTATGTGGCTTTTGGTTTCTGTCAGGTAATATTTTTCACTGCTTCTTTTCCTTGTTCTGATTTGTTGAAAATAATCTCATCCAATTTTTTAATTGACTCCAGTTTCTAACTTCTTTTATTATGTGATCTCTGAGTGCTGTGCAAATTGGATCATGTTTTTCAGGGTGATAGCATTTCCCATTCTAGTATTATGTTATGACAAGTATAATGCTATTGTGATTTTATTGCTCTTTACAGACATATATGCAATATATTACCAGATCAAGCAAGTACTTAAGAAATGCTAATGTAAAAGGGGTTTGTTTGGGGTGTTTTTTGGGGGGTGAAGGGTTGGTACTGGTGGGAAATATGTTTCCACTTTTGTTTAAAATTGTGTTATAGTACGAAGTTCAGGACAAATTACTTCTGCAGAGCTCCCTAATTTTCTTTTATCTTTGTGACATATGGTCACCAAACTGTAAATGGCCCTGTTTATTCTCCTCATCATTTAGAAAGATAATAAATATTAGGGCAGTTCAAAATAGCACTGTTCTGTTTCACCTTGAGTTTTGATGGTTTGAGGGAACAGTGTTCCATTCCGAATTTCATTTTGATTTGAAACAGCTGTTCCATTTCATTCCATCAAAATAGAAAAGTTGTTCCGATGTTTTGCTGGGGCAGGGAAGTCAACCCAGCTGGGCTGACTTCCCACCCCCCCACACTAGATCGTGCCGGGGCAGGAGTCAGCCCAGCTAGCAATCTAGCACTAGGGATGGGAAGTCGGCTGACTCCCATCCCCAGTGCAATCTAGGGTGGGGGATGGGAAGTCAACCTAGCTGGGCTGACTTTCCACCCCCAGTGGGATTGGCACCAGGAATGGAGAGTCAGCCCAGCTGGTCTGACTCCTTCCCCTGGCATGATCTAGCACCGGGGATGGGTTGTGAGCCCAGCTGGACTGAATCCCCACCCCGGCACGATCTAGCGCAAGGGATGGAGAGTCAGCCAAGCTGGGCTGACTCCCTGCCCCCTGCTGGATCTTGTACCGGGGATGGGAAGTCAGCCCAGCTGGACTGACTTCCCACCCCCAGCACTATGGTTGAAACATTTTGACTTGTTTTGTTTCGAGGCTATTTTGACAGCCTTTGTTTCACTTTGATTTTGCTGTTTCAACCTTGAAATTTGTCAAAACAGTGTCAAAATTAAAAGGCCAGCAAAATTTTGCACAGCCCTAATAAATATCTCACATTTTCTTTATATGTGTGTGTCTATTATCTAGATGATGATTTAACAACACAGACTTACTGCTTTTCAAGTGTGCCTTACTCAAATGACAGGAAAGTTCAGATAAAAGCAAACTCCCCTTTTTCTTTTAACCCAATTTTTAAAAAAAGTTATCTGGCTTTGGATAAGCTCCCAAAGACAGACCAGATTTTGGCCTTGGTTAGAGTGGCAGAATGTATACTTGAAGCTAGCTCATGTTGCCAGCTGATACTGTTTTGTGCATACATGGCACCTATGCACATGCATTGATGCTGCTTCGATGGACTACAATTACAGTGCATCAGATCAGACTTGACTAATTGAGTCTGCTGGAGTGTAGTAATGACTACACTCCAGCAGACTCCAGTGTCATGTATATTAGCATTCCCACACTGAAAAATGGTGGTGGGGACATTTTAATTAAAGCGTATTTCACCAGCTTTAGTCAAAGCACCCCCGCTGCCATTTTGCAGCATGGGGATGCTGATGCATGTGACACTCTGGGTGCTCTAATTAGAGCGGCTCTCAGCACATGTGTATAAATGCCCACAGGGATTTTCTAGTGACAGAGTTAGCCCTTCACCACCACATACCCAAAGCCCTCAGGACAGGGAGTGTGGCTAGGGAAAAAGGCATTGCCAGAGGACTGGCAGCATCCTGCAAGCCACTGAAAATATTCTCAAAATTAGGTGAATTGAACTGAGCCCTAAAGGAACCATTTGATTCCTAAGTCATGAGAATGCCCAAGAGTAGACATCACTTTGCATCCCTAACACCTAAGTGTGTCCTCAAATAGGTAGGCACAGAAACATGACTCCTCACTGCTGAGGAGTCTCTAAAATGGATCTCTCCTAACTGTGTTCATTTACGTTCCACTTGGAACCTAGTTTGCAAGCTGACTCTTCTAAGATAGAAGGTGAGATGTTCCTTTCAGAAAATATTTAAAGCAAATTCACTATGGAAGTAACAAATTGAAACCTAGATACATAAACTGTCGAAAGAAAACTTCCCCCTTTCAGAATTTAAAAGTCGTTTATTTATGCATACATTCTGAGACGTGTATTCTCTGGTCTCCCTGCATAATTTAATTAGAAATGTGGAATCCCCACTGTTGTTCAGTAATGTTGCCAAAAACAGAAAAAAAAGATGTCACTTAGATCACCGACTTTAATGAGTAGATTAAATCTGCCCCATGCTACTAGAGCTGCCTGACAATTCTCTAGTTAGGTTTTGAACTGCAGCATCTGTGGCTTCTTAAGGATGTAACAATACTGTTCCATTTTTAAATGAACTGGGACTTCATTGTTGAACTAGTGCTTTGAATTAAATGCTTAGTGGGTGGCAGTGTTTTTTGATACATCTCTCTTCTAGGTCAATATGAATAGGTGCTATGTTTGATAATAGCATAAGCTTCCATATTATAAAACCTTTTAGGGCATGTCTACATTGCTTCTGAGTCACTCTCAAACTATGCCCCACTCATCCACTCCCACTCTACATATTTCAGAGCTGGAACACAGGTAGGGAAGATATATTGTGGACATCCCCATCATCACGCCTTTGACATTTTCGTCCTTGATATACTTTAGAATGACAGCAGGAGCACCAAAGCATCCTCACCCCTTCAGAACTGAATTGGGAGCAGGAGTGGGTGGGCATGATTTAGTTTTCAGTGGCAAACCCAAAAGTAATGTGGAGGCAGTGAAGACATGCCCTTAGTTTAGGGGGCTGGAAAGCCTAGGTTTGATATACAGCTTGTTCAGGGTCTGCATTATGCATTTGTCTGGTCCCAGGTGTGTGATCAAACTGCCAACTGCTATCATTTGGAAATCAGACTTGCCTGAGAAACTACCTGTTTCATATTGTTTTACCCTTTTCTGTAAGACATTGCTATACTGCATCTGTCATCCTTATTTCTTCTGCTACTGTATAAAACAGGATGCACCACAGCATTTCTGAAGAAGGAACTGTTATGGAAATTGTGTTATGTTTATATCCAAGCTTCAAGTGAATTTCTTATATGCTCTATTTTAAATGTAATAGAAATATTAGTGTACATGTGGGACTTGATCAGGAAGAGATAGGTAAACCTCAGGAAGAGGAGAATTTTGGCCTAGTAAAACATGTTGTTTTGGACACACCATTTTTTGCAACTAAAAAAATGCATTAGTACATCAAAGGCACGAGAAATTGTCATTTTCTTTCAAGAAAGCAAGACCAGTAGGGCATTTTCAGAGGGAAAAGTTAGTACATTCAGCCTTTTATTTCCCCAGTTCCATCTCCAGGAGTAGCCCTGTTTAAAAGAGAAGGCCAGGATTGTATTTAAAGGACAGTTTTAGAAGTTACATTCAAACAAAGCATAGAAAAAGGAAAATCAAACAAAACTTACAAAGAACACTTCAATAAATTCAAACTGAAGAACTTCCTTGCTAAAATTTCCTCAGGGCTACTATTGCTCATATATGTTATTGCTTTTTCCACATTTAGTCTAGCTCTCTCATCCATTTGCTCTTACCCTATGTTTTATTTTAGTGCAAATCACTCCATCATTTCCACATTGAAATAACACCTCAACTCTCCTGGCTGTGGCTCTATTAACAATACAACAAAAGTATCAGCAGCAAATTAAACTATTTTAGATTATTTGCACCGAGCAAGTTATCAAATCTAGTAAATGTTTCTACTGTATTGTAAATCTAGTATAGGAATTTCTGAAAAGCAATTAGCAGGTGACTATAGAGGAATGCAGATTCAAAACCTCTGTCAAATTGGCCTAAGGCAGAGGTCTCCAACTTTTTTAAGTAGGAGATCACTTTTGGAATTTAAAAGCAACCCAAGATCTACTGTGCTCCACCCTCCATCCCCACAAGCAGGTAAGTCTGTGGGGAGGGAAGGGGGGGAAGATCAAGGAGGAGGGAGAAAAATTATTTGGGGGTGAACTCCCCAGCAGGTAAATCTGTGGGGAAAGGTGCAGGGAGAGAAGGAAGGGCAGATCGAGCTCCCAGTGCTAGCACCACTCCTTCCCTCACTGCTGGGGCCTCAATCTGCCTCCCCCCTCCAATGGTGATGAGGAAGGGAGTTGGACTGGGGCAGGGGCAGGCGCTGCACAGCTGAAGCAGGGCACAGGACAGAGCCATGAGCCGCTCATCTGGAGGGGCGGGGAAGGGAGGGCATGAAGCCCAGGAGGGCATGGGGGGCGTGTGCCCCCTGATCTGTTTGCAGGGCAGGGTAGGCTGTAGGCTGGAGCCAGGGCAGCACCAGGCTCTTCCTGGTGGGGGTGTTGGGCTGTGCTGCACTTGGGTCAGCCGGTGGCAGCAGCAGCACTGGGAGCAGGGCTATGGAGGTGGCTGCAGCCACCCAAAAATTCACCATAGCCCCCCCAACCCCTCCTCTCAGTGCCACTACCACTGCCTGCCCTGAGCACAGCATGGCCCAGCCTCCTCTGCCCTGGAAAGAGCCCAGCACAAACTTCCCCTTCCCCCACAAGGGCTGGGGGCCATGTTCCCAGGATCTGGGGCTGGGAGGGCCTGGGACTGGGAAATACTCAAAATAGTGTTGTTCTGCTATTAAAATGAATGCCACTGTATATAGAGTGACCAGTTGGGCAATGTTTTATTGATATATTTACAGGTTTAAAGTAATTTGTAAGCCTACCAGTGTCTCAATCATCATAATAAAATAAATTCTAAATATCTGTACACTTTGGCATGTACTTTTGGGGCTTTTGTCATAGAAAAATGCCCTTGTCCCCTTTGCTTACCAGGATGTGTGGTGCTGAGCAGCACTGATATGCCAGTGCCCTGCCCCTGCCCTTGCCTCTTACTTTCAACCTACATCCCACCGCCCCCCTCCACACCTCACCCCAGTCCCCTCACTTCTGACCCAAAGGGTCAGGTATGTGGGTGAGGGGCTTGTGGTGGTGGCTTATGGATGTGAGGTTTGTGAGTGAATTGTGGGGGGACTGTAAATGTGGGGGGTTGTGTGGGGGGTGCCGCTTAGGAGGGGTGGGTTCCCTGCCCCCTGCAGGGTGAAGCCCCCCTGCACAGCTCACAGACTGCCCCTCCCCCGCAGGGCCCACAGCTTCCCCCCGCAGGGCCCACAGCTCCCCCCACAGGGCCCACAACCCTCCCCCCTGCAGCATCAGTGGCCATTGGGCACCCAGGGCCCTCTGAGGCCAGAGACTCCAGCGACATGGTCCTGGATGCCTCAGACCTGGCTTCACCTGTGCCGCTTGTTGCAGGTCTGGGGTGGAGGTCCAAGCCCCGACTTGCCTCACAGAATGCTGGGGAATCATGCTGTGTCCTACTATTTTC
The DNA here is from genome assembly GCF_052110815.1 of Crocodylus siamensis. Lineage (NCBI taxonomy): Eukaryota > Metazoa > Chordata > Crocodylia > Crocodylidae > Crocodylus > Crocodylus siamensis. The sequence goes on along the minus strand of NC_143397.1, from coordinate 169,316,310 downwards.
TGGGGTAAGTTTTTTTCGATACCTGGAAATCCAGGTATCAAATTTAGAGCTTATGCTGCAAACGTGCAGCAGGGGGGACAATTTTCATTCTCAGCATGCCTCTTGCAGCATCTCAAACCAGTCTGAAATGCTATAAGAGGCACGTACACTCTCATCTGGACATGCCCAGTTAATCTTAGCGATCCCCTCAGGTCTCCATAGCATCATGTGTGGTTTTTCTGCCCTTATCCAAAATAAAAGAAAGAAATTATTTATATTTGAAATACTAGATCAGCTGCAACAGGATAGTGCCCACATTAAAAAAACTATCTCAGTTGCTGAATTATTTCACTACCAGATTTAGGAACGGCATGCACACCGTTGTACTTCTATCTACTATTATTTCTATGATTTTTATTCCTTTACTCCAGAGAACATTTAGACTATCCACAAAAATATCAAGGCACAATCATTGTGCTCACTTAACGGAAATGTCATGCTGTTAAATTGGCTGCTTACTTTATAACTATAAAAAAAAAATTATAACCACTAGATGGCATTGATTCAGCATCCAAACTTACAGTACAGACTTGACTTTAGCACCACTGAATCCTTTCTGTTCAGAGGACTACCACCACATGCGACAGAGCTACCTAAATTTCATTACTCTCCTGTAAGTACATGCTATTCATCCTGAAGATAAGCTTGATTTCTTGTTTATACCAATGGGTACAGTTGTGGTGAGCTGAACAGTTGCCTTACTTCAGTTCTGAGGTGGATGCATCTGAGTAGTGGCTGAAACAGAAACTACCTCATATACGGTAATGAGCACCACTAAAATTGTTAGAATTAATGTGTAGAATGTGTGTTATTAAGTATACCGCAGATCCAGTAACTGAACATGTGGGAAATGTCCACAGGTGGGAAATTATGTATGGCTGATAATTCCAAGAACACTTTCCACTGCATTACCATTGACTTTCAGTGAGAATTAGGACCATAGGCTGTTTACAGGCATTAAAAAAAAAGAACTGGTGCTTTACTTTAAATTCTGCATGCCCATGTGTCAAGCCTAGCACATGCCCAGAAAAGGCATTGTATTAGTTGGGCCCAGCTCTCCTAACATCTGTAAAGATCAGGGACTTTAGTAGGACTTTTTGGCACTTCTATCCAATAGCTGATTGAACTGGCTATTAGATAAAAGTGCCAAAAAACACTGCTGAAACATGTGAGCAATACAGACAACTGCAGCACCAAGTCAAACTAACGTGCTGCTTCTTCCAGGAAAGGGTCTTTTTGTTTTGTTTTGTTTTTCACATCTGTCAGCACCCATAAAGCTTAGATCTGGAAAATAAATTTGCCTCACTGACACTGTACGCATTTAAGTGTAAAATTTAAATGCTGAAAATCCTTAAATTTTAAATTCATCCAGTTACTATGTAGGCTGGAGGTTCCTAAATCCCCTAGTCCCCTATGTTTTCATTAGTAAAGGTCTCTAGGCACATTGATATCTGCTTCTAAGTCCTAAAAGTGCTGAGCAATGAACAGTCTAGGCAGGCTTAGACAGTAAGCATTTACCATGTATCCTTCCTGTGGGGCTAGGTCTGGCTCTCCAAGCACATGTAATGGATTGCATCCTACCAAATATAAGGGGAGGAAGGTCTGCAAAGATATTGGTCTCATTTTTCCAATGGTTACAGCACTCACCTAGGATAAGGGAGACCCTTGTTCTAGTCCTTTCTCTGCCTGAGGGGATCAGACTCCACTTCCCTCCCAAACCCTATGAAAATCAAAACCATCAAGGTTGTATCACTTATGTCGTTTTGTGAGGGTAGCCCAAAGTGCCTGTGCTACTTCTGGAAATGGAACTTGGGTTCCTAAATCACTTGGGTCTTTCAATGTGAAACACAGCAATATCTAAATGCTGTTTAAAATATGAACAGCACCATTTTCTGCAGACTTACAGCAGGAGAGATTTGGGAGATTTTGATCTCTTCTCCCAAAATGCCTACTGGGTTTTGTTTCTTGAAAATCTATCTACTCTATATTGCAGAAAAGATATGCATATAGTCTTCACTGCAAGGAAAGCAGACTTTTAGTCCACTTTCCATCTCACAAATTCTGCCAAAAGTTGAAAACAAATTGTTGTAGATCGTAAGTCTGTGGGATGAGTGAACAGATGGTTCCAGGTGCCAAAGATTGTTGTGGTATATAAATGGAGTGGGAATGACACACAGGGAGAGGCAAATTGGATTTCTTAAGGTCCCAGTGTGACTCCATATGGTTCTTTAGCAAAGCCTTCTGGTAATCAACAAAGTGTTACTTGACATCAGCAGTCATGTCTAGCTTTCCAGATATGTTTTATTTACAGGATCATAACTGAAAGTTTAATGCTGATGATGCAGAAAACATGACACATGTGGCAAAATGCACTGGCATAATATCTTTCTCCATTAGTTAAAAGATACTGAAATCTTTTTGTTAAAAAAATTACAATGTTCTCCAGGGTGGCCTCAGCCCTTGAGTATATAGGTGCCATTCTTCTATGTTCCCACAGGCTGTGTCAGTGATTTAAAATAGTTCATTAGTCCCTATCATATAAAAACATATGCATGGCTTCTTCTATTTCTCTCTGGTTGTAAAGCTCATTGAATTAGTGCATTTTTTTTTTTAAATCAAGAACTATATAAATATTGGAAGCCTACTTTTGAAAGGCAATGGGTATTATTTCTTCAAACTTACATTCCAAAAAAGCTACCATCTCTGGGAGATCAAACTAAAGTGATTGCATGCTTTCTAAATAAGCGACCGGTGGCCTGACTCATGGCAGTGCACACAATAAAAGTACATAGGCTGAAATCCAACAATGAAAAAAAATGCATACCAATGTAATTCACCCTGTGATCCATGTGCATATTATCTATTAACGTTACTGTGAGTTATATATATGGAATGAGGAAAGAAGCGAATAGTAATTATGGCACATTTTCTGTTACTGTTAATCACTGTGAATGAGATCAGCGGAGCTGCCTGAGGAACCAAATACTAATTCAAAATGCAGATGTGTGGACCATATTCACCCCTTATACCACACTACTTAGGAGAAGACACAGTAGGTGGTTGATATTTAGATCCAGGATTTATTTTGAACCTACCCCAATATTTTTACCTGTTTCCTTGATCATTTGAAGAGGAGGCAGAGTTACAGATAGCAGTGGCAGATTATTATTTGTATTGCCAGGCAATACAACACAGAATAACCAAATAACTAGATGGTTGTTGAAGAGTTAAATTCTGACTCCGTTAAATAGATTCCCAACACACCTCCAGAAGCAAATTATAGTGTGATGATAAAGCCTTGCTTTTATTTATATTAGCAATATTCTACACCTCATCTCAAACAAGGTTGGACACTCTGCCAAGCAAAACCCTGTGCTCACTCACACCCAGTCAGAACATGCCTGAACTCACAAATTTGTAGAGTAGAAATACCCAAATGGGTGTTATTTGTATAGTGAGGAGCCACAGAAGAATATGTATGCAGTCATTAGAGGTGAAATCAAGACTTCTACTTAATTTCCCTGTCCAACAATGTCCATCCCCATAGCTCTAACACAAGATATCTCCATGATGTGAAGGTTTAATGTTCTTTTCTTTTGTCCTATCATCAGTCTTTTATCCTTTTTACTTTCTTCTTTAGTTTACACTCTTTAAATATTTGTGAACAGTTAACTCCTTCCTCTCTTCCTATGCTTCCCCAACCTCTCACCACTCCAGTAGAAATAATGGCTTAATAGTCATTAGAGAACAGAAGGTATTCAGGACATAGGCCTTAATTGCCTTAATCTTTTCATCTGAATCAATCCTTTCAACCAGATAATTGATGTTTCTGTATTTTTCTGGATTCCCTAAAATGTATCCATATCTTTTTTCCTATAATTTGTCAATATTTTTCTGACATTGAGCTGTCTAGATGGAATCTTTCCAAACCCATAGTGAGATAGGTTTGGAAACAGCACCTCTCTTGTTTTGATATGATGCCTCAGTGTAGCATATATTGTTTTTATATGTTTGTACATTGCTTAGTCTGCTGTTTTTCTTCAAAATAATTATTGTACCATTTTCTAGCTAGTGACAGTATTCTTTATGAGCAATTACTATATATCTCTTTTTAATCAGTATATGGAAAAGCTTGGTGAGATGATTTGTTTTTAAAATGTATCTTCTAGTGCCTTAAACACTTAAAAGTATGATATACAGATGGCTTTAAATCAATATGTCATTCTCCCTGAGTGAGGACAGATATATAGATGGCTTTAAATTGGTATGTAGGTCTCCCTGAATGAGACTTGGTATATGAATCATGCCACTATGTGAGTCACTGTAATCTTTTTAATTGATGGTACTTTTAAAACCAGTTTGGTGATGTTTATATCATTAGAGATTATCTTGCCCCTTATGAAGATCTTAACAATATCTTCGCAGTAACATTGTGTCTCCAGAATGCATCATTCACCTACCAGCACGAAGGCTTGTTTTCAGATCAGAATAAACTGTAGGCATCTTTTTGAATTGTGCTTGCCTTTCATCTGGGGAATACATTGATCAATGCTCCAGTTTCTCATGTTTTGCAATAAACCACTTCCACAGTTTTATACATCCAGATACTACAGGTTTGTTTCTGGAGGACTAGCCATTCTGAAATTAACCCACAAAGCCCTTTTATAATAAGGCTTGTTTGATGCCACTTGCCAAAACCTATGGAGCAGAGCCACTGTGTTGACCATAATAGATCTTATGAAGCTGAGCCTTTGCATCTATGTCAGTACGTGAACACATTCTCAGGATCATTGTTTTACTGCATGATCCTGTAAAAAACTGAAGTGGACAGATGAAAATAATTCAAGAGGTCATATACTACCTCCAGGGCTGGACAGCACATCTAACTTAAAATTAGTGTATCATTTTGGAAGCCAGGAGCAGAGGCAAAATGGTATAAACTGTGTGTCAAAGAAAAATATTCCCTTCCCACATTTCTCTCTACAACACTATTGTTGCAGCAGAAGCTCTAATACATAATTGCATTCTGTTAAACTGGTTGCAGTTTCTAGCATCAGACACACATGTATCCATGTAGAAACTATAAGTCAATTTTATAGTTGGTGGAAGAAAGAAGAAATCCAGCCCTATCCAGCTTACCAGATGCTGATTCAGAAATAAAAACCTTGCCTTTGGGCTGTTTAACTCAAATGTCCATTAGTTGTAGGATGTGCCCTTCACCATCACAAGAAAGGATGACGAGCATTTGAAACTTCTCTTAAAAAATCATGGACAAGATAGTTGTCTTCAAAGTACAGTGCCTTGTTAGTGAGAACTGAAAATTTGGAGATCTTTGGTTCCATTATCATAAAAAAAAGTTGCTGCTATTTTTCATCTAAAAATGGAAGTTACATCTATATGATAGTTCATTTCTTTGTTGTCTCAGTTGCAAAATATATAGATTATATGTTAAATCTGGTTGCTAAAACACTCTTTACATAGGGTACAAAGAGCAGCAGAATGTCTGCAACTGTCACCTGTAAGTGCTTGCTAATGGGTCTTAGAGGAGCTGACTCCATCCTCATGTGACTGGCAAACTCTTTATTGCTTTGAGGAGATTAATCTGCCTTATACAGTGGTGTAACAAGCATCCATAAACCTATGAACCTAAATTGTGCCCTTCATCCACAGCTGTGACTCTAGTTACCAGCACAAGATAATTGAAGCTTAATGCACTAAAGAAGGAGGCAATATTATATCCAGACACATGCAATGGATCTCTCAGGACACTTCTATAATTCAGAGGATCTTGTAAAATCAGTTAAGTCTATCCAATATGAATCAATAATTGCTAAGAATCACAAACCTATATGCTGATTAGTAAAAATATTTTGATTTCTTGTTATACAGTATATACTTGTCTTTCAAGGAATCAGCTTTTCCTAGGAAGCTCATAAATGACGGATGGAAAATAACCTCAACTGATGGTACCATCCTTCACAGAAAACATTCCTAGGGCAAATGCCATTTTGTCTATATTTACAATGTTTGCTTGAAAGATGATTCATCCTGAGAAGACAAGCATTTTGTTTTTCTAAATGCAGTTCAATTGTGTTGAATGTTGGTGAGTATCTGACATCCGACCTGTTCTTCCTACAATTAAGCACTGCCCTCTGTGTTCTGCCAACAATAATCATCTTTTTTCCATTTATTTCAGCATCCTCACTCTCTGTAGCTTTGGAAAACTGTTGCCCCAGGCTGCCTTTTTTTTCTTTGTACTTTGGCTCCCATGCTATTATTGTTTTCCTGAACTATTAAATATGTGACTACAAAATCACCAGAAATATTTTGAATAGAAGATTCATTATTAATTTCGGTTTCCCACATGCTTTGCCAATATTTAGCTGATTGCCTATAAAAGAGAAGGGGGGAAGGGAGTAAAGCTTGGCTTGAAGAATATCACCTACCTATTTTTTCAATATTCATCATTAAATCACATTTCTGTTTCCTTGAAGTGATGATTAGTTTTTATTTTCCAAAAAACTATATATCACTTGAAGTAACCTGAAATTTTCTAATGGGGTTATGCAATCTGTTCCAAGGGATTTATTCAAAAGTAGGATAATGATAATTGGTAGATTTTTTTAAGGCAATAAACACAATCACTACATTTTACAAAAACATCATTCAATCCACAGATTTTTATTTCATAATAGACCACTTTGAGACTATCTCAGGGAAGCAGCATGCTCAAGGTTGCGCTTATGTCCACTCCAAAAATCTGGTTCGTTTGTGCTCCTAAGGATACATAGTATAACTAATTGACAGCTGTCACTGCAGTATTTCTCAGGCTGGGAACTAAAAGCAAAAAGCATTTTAAATTTAATGTTTGCATAATTTATATTTTAGGGTCATGTGTGTCAAGGGAACATTTCTCTTTTTAAAATCTATGATTTAAGATCCATAAAGGGCAAAAAGAGAGGCTTTTCACATGGCCAGAGAAAAAGCAGATGAAAAGAGAGTCAAGTAATGGTTTGCAGGATCCACATAGCAAGCCTGAGTGCATAGGCTCATATGCATAGGAAACAAAGGGTAGAAATTCTAATGAATAGAATTATCATTAGAATAATAATAATTTGCAGGAAACACCACCCCAAAATATTCTTATGATATGAAATAAGATAACAAAGCACAGACATGAGGGCTGGGATTCTTGTCAATAAGAATTCTGAATTATAAAATTGAGAATAAAAGGGGGAAAGAATCTATGCACTGCACTCTGTTTTCAGAAGGTACTGTGATAGAGCACCTTGCAGAAGACCTACTCACATCTCTGTTCAGCTATCCTTTAGTTTCTGGTCTCTGAATCAGTGTCTTAGCCTCTATGGAGCACCCTGAGGGAAAAAAATACCTATGACCACAGGGTTCCATGAGATTCATTCTGTTCTGTTCCCATCAGTTCTAATGCAGCTCTCTGCTACAAGTCATGGTACATGAAAAAAATTCTACTGGCCATGTTTCATGCTTAAAGAAACTTACACACATATTACATGAGATAAGGCTTCTCCATGCAACAGTTATTCTTTGCCAGGATCTGCAGAAATAAGTTTTCAGTAGACGTTACCCTGTAATCCATATTTCAAAACAGCTTATTCTATGCTAATCCAAGAAATTCCCTTAAAAATATGAAAACTCCCTTTCAACCCAAAGCTATAACTAACTATAAATAGCAGAAACCCTAGGTCTCCATAGAATACAGAAACATCTCTGGTTATTTTTTCGACAGATAATATTTGCAGTGAGCTGATATGTTACAGTATTCTTTCTAAGTTTCAATTTTATAGACAGTGTTTGTCATTGCTGCTTTAAAACAACACAGATTTCTCACTGAAGAACAGAAGACAGACAGTTAGACAGTACTATGTATAAATGTAATAGAAGCCCATCTTATTCTGAGTGATGTATCCATATTATGAGTTATAGAAGGACTAAAAAACCTTCATTGAAATGTGTGTGTGTGTAGATGCATGCACACATACACATTACAAAGACACATGGTTTTATAATTATATTGTTATAATTAATGGAGACATATATTTAAGGTGTAACTTTATGGCCTCCAAAAAATGAACCTGGCGTTATTCTTAGTATTACATTTAATTGTTAATGAATTTTGGTTGAAAAAAAATTCATACGTTTACTCCTGTGGATTTTAGCATTTTATATTTTGGATATATATTTGCAGATGTTCAGATGCACTAGTTACCCAGGTAAAAGTGTGCAGAACTCCAAAGAATACACTCAAAAAACCTCCTAAATGTCACTTAAATTTCCTTACTATTCTAAAATATATCAAGCTTTAAAACATGATTGTAGTTATTTCCAAAGCTAAGTCCAATTGTTAGATCCTGTTGAGAGGCTAGGAATCTGCCTTTCACAAAAATATAAAACACGCCATTAAGTACAAAAAAACATGTCCTTGCAACTGCCTGATATATACACTTTAGGACATAAATTTATTATGCACTAAGACACAGCTCTATCTGATAGCTATGTAAGAGCCTTCACTGTACCCACCATGATCTCCTTCCTTGTTATGACAGCATCAATCTTGTTATTTCTTGTATGAGACTAATAACAAAAAAGTCAAGTACTGTACCAAGAAACATAACCAACTCTAAATAACTATATGAAAGCATTCAATTTACCTGTCTGTCCTCTGGCCAGTGGAAGTTAATTTGCAGGCTACGTGTTATGCAGTAGATAACAATATAGCCTGTACAATCCAGTACATGTTGCAGCAGTGTCCAACTCTGTGTCATTGCTAAAAACTGTATCCTTTTTTAGAACAGCTAATTAAAGAAGAGTTGTAACATAAATACTTTACTAACATCTTTCATTTTCTGTGTAGGGTACAATATTTAATCTTCAACTTTAAGTCACCATTCCAACCTATATCTCAACTCCAAGTAACTAACGCTAAGTAATTCTTCTTTTCATCTTAAATGTCCCATGTTACTCTATACCCTATCTAGAGCTTTCTTCTTATGCTTACCATTGGCTTTCTGTTGGGAAAAAAAGCCATGCTCAATGCTGTGGTAGGCATGAGAAAATAAACCAAAACCTTATTCTATCAGAACCCCTTGTAACAAATATTTACTGGTTGCAGACAAATGTAATGGACAAGATTTAAACTTGAAAAATGTAAAAGGTGAGCACTTGGAAAGAGGAGAGAAACAGTAATAGGATAAACATTACCTAGTTGCACGTGTTGAGGTATGAGCCTTTGTGAATGTGTGTCTTTTTCTTGGCTGTTTATTTTCCTGAAATCTTGGTGTACAGAACAAATTGAGTTCTCTCTTTCTTTTTTCAGGTCATGGAGAGTATTGGGGTTGACATGAGGTATGTCCTAAAGCCACTGTCTAAGGTTGCTGAACATTATGACTTCAGCAGAATGGGTAAGAGAGAAAAAGGAGAAAAATCACATCCTGGGCCTAATAACATCTTTATGACTAAACATAGTTTTGGGGTAGTAAAGACCACAATAAAATTCAGATCTAAGGCTTTGAGGCAAAGGAAGAATTTGCTGTTGATGCTCACATATTGAAGGCCAAAAGAAAACTATCAATGGAAGAATTAATTCCCTGATAAAACCCACAGAGCAGCCAAAACTCAAATCTGGTATAGAGGAATCTGAGATGTAGTTAACCATGAACTCACGAAACCTTGTTTTATATATATATATATATATTTGTGTTACACAAATTGCCAATTGCTCAAATCACGAGCGAGACTTTATAAAGGGGGATAAGGCAAGGTGCCACGTTTCTTGATTACATGAGCTGGACATAGAGGTTCAGGCACACCGTTCATACAAACACACACAAATCATCTTATACATCATTACACACAGGCATACACATACACAAAACAACCATTTCATCCACACATACACCAGATATAGTTACCAGCAATAGTTGCTCAATATCAGCCCAGGGTGGCCAACCCAGGCTTATTGAGTAGATGATGATGATTTGAAGATAGCAGATTTAAAGATAACAGCTGGAGCGGGGTGAACAGATGCATCTGTGCTACGATGAAACAGCAGTAGAGAAAGAGACTCACACAACTTGGCATTTTCAAAGTGTTCTTTTATAGGGATTGGCATCCTTTGTTTCAGTGCTTTCGGGTTTTTCCATACTCAGCTTCTTCTTTTGTCTTCAGCTTATCTTAGCCTTGGAGTATTCTTGTTGCCCGTCTGGCAGAATTTCTTCTTCTGTTATTTTCTTTGTGCCCCGAGCTTCAAAGGGATTTTTCAGCTGTTTATTAATTAGTTTACTGACTGGTAACTTACATTTGACTCCCTGTTGCTTACATAAACAGTTAAATCTTCTTCTCTCGTCTCTATGCCATTCTCCTATCATTCACCCTTTTACGCACAGTCATACATAAAGGCTATGCAGAGTTCATTCACTTATGTCAAGCAGAAGGATACAAAATGGAGTTTTCAAGTTGCTTACAGAACAAGACTAACATGGTTATATTTTACTATTATTACACTCTATGTTAACGTTAGATACATTAGTTCAGTTCATGCTACATTTGCACCTTGTAGACTAACCAAAGTCTACACACACACACATGCACACGCATACACACGCATACTTTGGTTAGTCTATAAGATGCAAACCTATCCTGCTTTCTGTAGATACTTGGGGGACAGAAGGACACCCAAGTTACCACTGTGTAATGATATTTTTATGGAGTATCATGGATGCCTACAGTTTTATGTCCATGTGCATATACACATATATCTCTAGATAATAACAATTTTTAATTCTTGGTACTTTTTGTTTATAGGAATGTGTTGCACTTCAAATATAGAACTATGCACTATAAATTTTAGAGAGGATTGGGTTCTGTTATACTGTGCAGATTTTGTTTCAGTTTGGTTGCACTTGGCTCAGTTCAAATTATTATTTTGAGGAAATTATAATATATATCTCCCATCTTGTATATATTGGAAAATTGGCAGCACTGCCTTATAATCCATCAGTGTTTTGGTGATTCAGGGGATAATATATTTTGAACTTCAGGGCAAAGAATTATGTTAACATGTAAAAGTGAAACATCATGTTTCTCTGAACTGAATCCACCTACAAAGGAGATCATGCAAAAATCCTGCCTAAATATGCTACAGAAGTGGAAGTTTTTCATAGACATTAAATGGTGAAACTAATAGTTGCACTCTTTAATGCATCACAGGACAATCAGTTTGCCTTCTGAATTCTTTGTGGATATACAATTTGTGATTAGTAATGTGCACTGTGACACAAAAGAGGCCTTGGGGTATTACAGTAGTATGTAGAAATCTCAATAGCTTCTCTCTTTTTTAATTTGTCATAAAGCTGTAGTGTGGTTCCCCCCTTTCTTCCCCAGGGACAATATCATAATACTTTAAGTGACAATGATCTTCAGAAAGCGCAAGGTAAATGAAATAGTCCTTTTACTGTCTAGCAATTCCATGCTGGTATTGTGCTTAAGTAGTTCTTCAGTGCCCAAATAACTGCTCCTTTTAAGCGCAAGGGCTCACCAGGAATGCTTGCCAATTTGTCAGTTCTTTGCTTATCATATGTTGTTCATGCATTTAAAATATACCAGGTTTCCCAAAGAAAAATAGAAGGTTCTGTTTAAGTTTTAGCCATGCACAATTAAATGTTTGAGGGTGGAAGGTGCAGGAACAAATCATCTTGATGTGCAGGAAGTCTAGCAAGTATAGCAGAAAACATCTTGGCTTAGCAAGGAACTCTTCAGTGAGCTAAAGCACAAAAAGGAAGCTTATACGAAGTGGAAACTCGGACAAACAACTGGGAGGCATATAACAGTTTTGCTCAGGCATGCAGGGATGAAATCAGGAAGGTCAAAGTCCAATTAGCATTGCAGCTGGAAAGGTGCCTGAAGGGTAACAAGAAGAGTTTCTACAAGGATGTCAGGAACAAGAGGAAAATCAGGGAGAGTGTGAGTTCCTTACTAAACAGGGGATGCAATCTAGTGATAGATGATGCAGAAAAGGCTGAAGTATATGTAACCTGTATACACCCAGGAGTGTGCCCTGTCTGCAAGTGGAAGGGATGGAGTGGTCAGGCAACAGTGCTGTGAGAGGGGCCTGACAACAGGGAGCTCTATAGAGCCAGGTCTGGACAAAGCACTTAACTATATACAAATGTATTGCTATACAAAAATAAATATGAATAAGATACATTAAATATTTACAGTAGAATTAATATGTGATGCCATATACAATAACCTGCAATCAACACATTGCACCACTTTGAGGGACTGAAAAACATAGAGCTGGTAACTGGGAACTTAGTGCAGGTGATCCACAGCATGGGCAATAATTAACCCCCCTGCACAAATGAACATTAACACCTTGGAACAGGTAAATTAAGGCATGGCGACCATACAGATAAGTTCAGATAATAGGCGGTAAACATATATAGGTAACGAACACAGGTAAACCAAAAAAAACCCTCTTAAGGAATACCCATAACTATATTAACATCTACAGTACAAAGCAAACATCAGTCACCAAAATATGGGGTGCACTCAGCACCCCACAGGGTGTTCCCTGCCCCCCTTCCCCTTTAGGGCCCAGGGATGTGGACACTCCCCCCACTCCACAATGGTGGAGCATGGAGGCTGCAGACCCTTTTCTCCCAAGCCTGCCTCCCCTATGAGACCCGCTTCCCCAGCAACTCCCACTCTGAAGCAGCCAAGGCTCGTCCCTTGGGGGCCAGTCCCACAAGGGCCTCTCTCTGGCAGCACCTCCAGCTCCTCTCAGTGGCCTGGTGCCCCACACTGGGCACCCAGGACAATCCTACAGGAGCCGAGCCCTTACTGACTCCAGTTCTCCGGCCTCACACAGGAGGTCTTTCCCTTTCCCGGGCTCTGGTCTGGGCACCAGGACTCTTAGTTTGATGCTGGGCCACACTGAGGGGGTCCAATTATTCAGCCTAGAGCTGGTGTTAACTTAAGCAGCCTCGAACTGCTCTCAAGGTCAACTGTCCTTGCGCTGACCTGCACACCATGTGGGCCAGTTCTCTGTGCTCTGACCTGTGCGCTGTGTAGAGCCTGAGCAGCCTCGAGCTGCTCCCAGGGTTGGCTCTCCATATGTTGATCCATGCACTGCCCACCCAGCTGCTTGCCTGGTTCACAGGCTCAAGCCACCTCAAGCTGCTCCCAGAGCCTGAGTGTCATGCAGTAATCTGCGCACCATTGAGGCTCAGGCAGGGTCTGGAGGACAGTTTTCTCTAGAGCTCCTCTCTCCCCACCATCCCTCACCACCTCTGCCCTCAGCATGTTGAGCGTGCTGTCCTTTTATATGCTTCAGGGGCTCCATCCCTCAAGTCCGGTGAATCTGCCGTGCTACAGTCCACAATCTGGTCAAAGAGCTGCTCTCCCCCTCTCTTCAGGAAAGGGGCAGTGCCTGCTTTCCCCCAGCTTGTTCCTGATTGGTGGATAGGCTACACCAATTGGAATTGAGGATTCTCAAGCCCCTGGACACATTGGAGCTTGATCAGGTAAGTCTGTCACATACACGATGCCTTTTTCACTTCAGTCTTCACAGGCAAAGTCAGGTCCCAGATTATTGCACCTGGCAGCACTTTTTAGGGAGGAGGTAAGGAGCCAAGAATGGCAAAAAAAACAGGTTAGGGACTATTTAGAAAAGCTGGATGTGTACAAGTCCATGGGGCCAAATGTGATGTACCCAAGGGTGCTGAAGGAGTTGGCTGATGTGATTGCAGAGCTGCAGGCCATCATTTTTGAAAACTTAGAGTGTTTAGGAGAGGTCCCAAATGACTAGAAAAGTGCAAATATAATAACCATTTTTAAGAAAAGGTAGGAGGAACTTCTAGGGGACTACAGAATGGTCAGCATCACCTCAGTCCCTGCAAAAATCATGGAGCAGGTCCTCAATTAATCCATTTCTAAGCACTTGGAGGAGAAGAAGGTGATTAGGAACCATCACCATGGATTTACCAGGGGCAAGTCATGCCTATCCAACCAGATTGCCTTCTATGATGAGATGACTGACTGCGGATGCAGGGAGAGTGATGGATGTAATATACCTTGACTTTAGCAAGCCTTTTGATATGGTCTCCCACAACATTTTTGCAGGCAAGATAAGGAAGTATGGGTTGATTGAATGGTCCTCAAGGTGCATACAAAACTGGCTGGAGCATCGGGCTTAGACAGTAGTAGTCGTTGCTCAATGTCTAGTTGGCAGCCAGGATCAAGTGGAGTGCCCCAGAGGTCGGTCCTGGGGCTGATTGTTGAAAAAAATATTAAACAAAATCTGGAAAATGGGATGCACTACACCCTCAGCAAGTTTGCAAATGACACTCTAGGGGGAGTAGTAGGTACACTGAAGGGTAGGGCTAGGATTCAGAAAGACGTTGACAAATTGGAGGATTAGACCAAAAGAAATCTCATGAGGTTCAATAAGGAAAAGTGCAAAGTCCTGCACTTAGGATAGAACAATCCCATGCACTGGTACAGGCTTGGGACCAGCTGGCTAAGCAGCAGCTCTGCAGAAAAGGACCTGGGGGTTACAGTGGACAATAGGCTGAATAAGAGTCAGGAGTTGCAAAGGCAGCTAAGAAACAGTTTACTGGGATGCATTAGTAAGAGTGTTGTCAGCAGATCAAGGGAAGTGACTATTCCCCTCTCCAGCACTGGTGAGACCACATCTGGAGTACTGTATCCAGTTTTGGGCCCCCACTGCGGACAGGATATAGCCAAATTGGAGAGAATCTAGAAGAGGGTAATGAAAATAGTTAGGGTACTGGGGCACATAACTTATGAGGAGAGAGTGAGGAAACTGGGTTTATTTCATCTGGAAAAGAGAAGACTGAGGGGGGATTTTATAGTAGTCTTCAACTACCTGAAGGGTAGTTACAAAGAGGATGGAGCTAAACTGTTCTCATTGGTGGCAGATGACAGAACAAGGAGCAATGTTCTCAAGTTGCAGAAAGGAAAGTTTAGGATAGATATTAGAAGAACTTTCTCACTAGAAGGGTGGTAAAACACTGGAGCAGGTTACCCAGAGAGGTTGTGGAACTCCATCCTTGGAGGTTTATAAGACCCAGAGAAGTCTCGACTGAGATATAGTTGGAGATGGTTCTGCTTTGAGCAAGGCGTTGGACTAGATGACCTCCTGAGATCCCTTCCAACCATAATTTTCTATGATTCTAGGATTCTATTAATCAAATGTGCTAGCGTGGCATATCAGACCTTGTCAAGTATGTGTTGTATGCTACTTCAGCTATTACCACATACAAATGCATGTATCAGTTTATTTGTTAACTTGCATTCTGTTTCCATGCAGACTGTAATATCCAGTTCAAGAAAGTAGATTGTCATGTCTTTCTACTGGATGTACCGGAAATCATTTCTGGATGTTAGAATATATTAATATCACTAATAATTTAGGGCTGTAAAGTGCTGAGTACCTATAATTGCCGTTAGTGATGATGATTGAAACAAAGGAGATGTCTATTTTGAACAGTTTTGTCAATTATAGCTTCTCTAAATAAAGATGCCAACTGGGCTGGAGAAATCCTATAGTCAGATATCACGGATAATAGGGGTGTGCAAAAGGGACCATATTCAATTCGGATTTGGATTCGACCAGAATCACGGACAGTGATTTGATTTGTTGATTCAGATCACTGTCCCCAGTTTGATTTGGCCAAATCCAAATCTGAAGATTCAATGCTGATTTGGAGAATCAGAAATTTGGCCTCAGACATAGCTTAACATTTTTTTTCTACATACCTCAAGGTACCAGACACAGCTTGTGAATGCTGCAACAGTGGGGTAGATGGAGCAGGGGGACCAGTCGCTGAGCCAGGGGATGGACAAGGGGGAGCCCCTCAGTATGTTCCCTGGCGGACCCAGAAGTGAACCAGAAGTGCTTCTGGTCCACTTCCGGGTCTACTGCCAAGCACACTGGGGACCTCTCCCTGCTCCTATGGGATTGCCCCACCATCTCAGCATTCACAAGCCCCCTGGTACCTTGAGGTATCTAGAAAAAACATTTAAAGCTGTGTCTGTCCAGATAGTCAAATCTTCCTGAATGTCTTTGAATCAATTTGGAGGGTTCTGATTCAATTCAGAGAGATTAACAGGTCTCTTGATTTAATTTGGATTCAGAGATTCAGCCACCGAATCAGGCCAAATCTCTGCTGAATCAAATCAGGAACCAAAGCTTCACAAAACTCTGCCCTGTTTTATTTACTATCTATCTGCAGTAGCGTTACCATATGTCCAGGCTTTCCCAGACATGTCCTTGCTCTGCTAGTCCTTTTTCAACATCAACGCTGGTAGAACTGCATTTCCCAGCTTGCCCTAGCAGCATGCCTGTTTACCAGGAATTCTGGTTTTCCATTTGCTGTGGAAAAATGAGGATTTTCCTCTTTAAAGGAGGAAACTGTGGGTAATCCCTTGCAGGCTGGCAGCCTTCCAGCCTGCAAGGAGCTACTTGGGGTGATTGGAGGCAGGGGGCACCACATGTGTCTACATGCACACACACACGTGGCTAGCATACAGCCAGGAAGAGTGTTGGGGGCAGCCCCAATGGCTGGATTCAGGTAATGTCCAGCGGGTTGTGTGGGTGTGTGTGTGGGTGTGTGTGTGTGAGTGAGAGAGAGTGTTGTGTGGAGGGGGATGGGTGTGTTGGGAGGTGCCTAATGTCACTTGGGGAAGGTGTCCAAACACTAGAGCACCAGCAGGGGAGTGGGGGTGAGGGGAAAGTGCCTTTCCCTCCAGCAACAAAGGGGTGGAGGACTCATTGGAGGTGAACAGAGCTGCATGGCTGGGCTGGTGGCACCAGGGCCAGTGCCCTTGCTCACAGGGGCAGGGCAGCTGGGAGATGCTGCCTGGGGGCGGACCATGACCAGGCCACCTGGTGCAGTGCAGGAGCCCCAGGCCATGGCAAGGGGTGCTACAGGCCTCCCCTTGTCCTCCCTCCAGTCTACACTGCGGCCATGCATGCTCTGCCACCACCCACATAAGTCAGAGCTGCTACAACTATCCATGCTCCAGCCCAGTTGGGATGGGGGCATCTGAGGGGCCCCTTCAGCATGGCTGGGAGGAACAGGGGGCTGTAGGTTGAGAGAGAGAGAGAGGCACTGGCAGGGCTGCAGGAGACTGTGGCTTTATTTGTGTTTTACATTTTATTTTTGAGGCAATAACATTTGTTATTTAATGTAACTTACTGTAAATTTACTGTTATTTACTGTTACTTTAACTTAGAAACTGTTTCCCCCACAACCATATACCACCCCTCCAACCCTCACCCCAACAGGTGTCCTCTCTTTTGAAACCGGAAATATGGTAACCCTAATCTGTAGATAGGGAGGAAATCTTATTTCTGTTGTGCCGTACTTTCTACAGTGATTGTGGGAGGGGAGTTGATAAAACTCAGAGTACTTTCCTTTGTTCTCTTCATAGAAATTCCTAGATGCTGAATCCACATGTCCACAACACGGAACAACATTCCATCCATTTTCTCTGCCATCCCCTTGGCCTTTCAATTACCTACTCTATCCTAGAACTCAACTTCTTCACTGAGAACAGCAGCATTTTTTAAAAAGAAATGTCACCTTTTCCTTCATTATACAGCCTTTCATACACTGAAAGTTAGGGAAATGCTTACAATACCCTTTTAGGAAAAGGACCTTAATTAGGTAGCTTGCACTTTAAATCATTTTCCTCATCTTAGTGGCTGTCACTTTGTCTGATGGACTAATTCCTCTTCAACATTTGACTTTCTTCTAGTCATTCTTTGTAGGGAATATAGAAAATAAAACTACAGTATGTTATAGTATGTTGGCTATGTCTCTCTCTCTCTCTTGCTTCTGGCTGTGATGCTTCAACCTTCTTCTTGGACATCTAATTCTGGAGGACTGAGCAGATATTGTTAGCCATTTTATCAATTTCATCCATTGAGTCAGCCATCAACTTGAGGAAAATTTTCTCCACGTGGGAATAGTAATGGCCTTTATGTCACATACTGTTATACAGTTGTCTCTTGGGCTAAGTACAGACATTCAAAAAGCTTGAGCCTGACTTGATTAAATCTTTTCAGGTTAATCTAACCTGAATAGGTTGAACCAAGAAGAAAGTGAATAGATAGTCACTTTTGATTCTGGAAATGCAGCCATGTGCCTGCAGTGGTTCAGACCAGAAGCCAGGGGCACTAGAGCGAACCTTCCCTTCCCTTCCACAGTGGCCGAAGGAAGCTGAGCTGAGGGAGCAGTAGCCAGGCCCTGGCAGGCCCAAGTATTATTGGGGTGGGGTTTAAACCCCCACCTTAGCCTGCAGGGACCCCAGCTGGGGTGTGCCTAGAGGGGGAGAGGTGCGGGAAAAGAAGCATGGTCAGACCCCAGCAGGGTTCCCACTAAGTTACGTGCATGCATGGCCATACACAAAAAAAATCTTGCCGCGCATTAACTTTTTAATGCCACGCACCGTCTCAGAGAGGAGCTGGGCTGCAGCTTCTTAGAAACCCAGAGTGCGGCAGAGGCACTAGGGCTGGCAGTAAGTTACCACTCAACTGCACTCCACTCCTCACTGTGCTGGCATCCCTGCGGGGAGAGAGAGTGATGCAGGGCAGGCAGTGGCTCCTCTCCCAGGCAAGGCAGGGGTGGGGACAGGGGCTGGGGCTTGGGCAGAGCCAGGCACCACGCTCGCTCCATTGGCTCCAGGGAACTGCTCCGCTCCCCCAGCCCCTTCAGGTGAGCTTCACCTTGAGCCCCAATGCCATGTACCTCCTCATTGCCTGATCTACCCAGTGGCAGGATGCACATGGCTCCATGCTGCTTGCAAAGGCTGTGGAGGCACAGAGGCAGTGTTGATCATTTTTGAAAGAGTGATGAAATCTGCCAGGTAGGGCAAACCAGGCATACCTTCAGTGTTTCACAGTGCCTGAGAGCTTTACAGAGTATATTAAATGATGTGATATATGTCTGTCATGTGGAATCCATTCTCTTTTGCATGCTTTCCTCAGGTGGAGAATTAAACTTTTCTGTTTTGGTAGGGTTTTATATTTTAATTTTTTTTAAATAAAATATATAATATATATAGTTCAGTATTTCAAGACTCTTTTCTCCCAAATAATGTTGTGAGAATAATTTGTTCATCACACCGAAAGGCAAGACCAATTCAGGAACAAACCAAAGCAGCACGCTCACGGACCAGAGTAGCACGCCTAGGTCTGCTATGCCTTAGAGGGAACATTGGACCCCAGCCCCCAGCCAGATGCTGGCCTGGCATGCCCTCCTAAGGCAAAGTGGGAAGGGAGAGGGTTTATTCCCCACTCCCTCCCCTCTCCTTCCCTGAAGATCCCAGCTGAGGTCTGCCTGGCCAGGGCAGAGCAGCCCCTGTCAGGGTCCCTCCCCACTCGCTGCTCTAGGGCCAGAAGCATGGCCAGATGGCCTCCCTGCATAACCCCCTGAAGTGAAGGGGGCAGAAAGGGGTTTTATTCCCCCCTCCCTCCCCTCTCCTCCAGGGAATCCCAGCTGGGGTGTGCCTGGCCAGGGCCAAGTGGTGGAGGCAGCTTTGGTGCTGGCAGACCCTGGCTGCAATCCCCCTGGAGAGGGGAGAGAGCGGGGAATAAACCCCCTCCCTCCCCCCTTCACCTCAGTGGCCATGCTGGCCCAGCATCTGGCCACACCCTTGCCCTGCTCTGACTAGAGAGCAGAGGGGGAGGGCCAGCCTGCTCTCTTAAGCAGACAGTGCAGCCCAGCCCAGGGCTGAGAAGCATGCTGGGATGCTGGGGGACTCTGATTTATCTTAAACCAGAAAGGGGTCTGGGACAGAAGTTCCGTAAACTGGTTTGACCTCAACCAGTTAAGTCGGATACTACATTCAATCAGGTTTATCTTAAACCAGTTTTGGCCATTTTGAAACTGGTTTATGTGCACTGAACTCTTGTTCTGTTACAGGTTTAAACCAGTTTCTGATCATTTAAACAAGCTTATGTGTAACTTCTGTCCGTAGCACTGGGATATACTGTTTTAATTTTTGTTTTAAAAAAATCCACATATGTTTTATGCATCTCTTAGTACAGAAAGAAGCTATCTCTGAAAAAAAGCTTTCTGTATCTATGTAATTAAGTCGTTACAACACTATTTGAATTCAAAGATCTGAACAGGGGCTAGTTCTGCTTTCAGAAAAGGACAGGTATATGATCACACTGGTAGGGATTACCATAATCACATTATTGAGCCAAGAATGATAGAGAAGTTCCATTAACTTCATCTATATGTCATTCTAGTTTCTCTTTTTTAAGTTTATTCTTTAGCACTTCCTTAGTACTAATGTAAACAGTACTAAGACTGTGGATTACCTTTCTAATAAAACAGTACATGACCATTTAAATTCACTGTCTCCTGTCATGAAGGCCTATTGACTTACTCATGTTTCCTCTTTTTAATCAAATGTTTATTGAATTACTCCTATGAGTTATACTGGTTATGGCTATTTTTTTTTTCAATATTTTTTGTCACCCTGCTATAAACAATTATGCCAGCAAAAAAATAAAAATAAAGTGCTGTGGGGGACAGGGGAAGAGCAGGGAGATGTAAGTTATTTATCTTTTATTGTAGACTACCGTGAGCCCTTCTGGATAGGCTGAGATCTAAATCTAAATAATAATAGAAATAATATGCTGTCTTTTGCTAGTTTTTGCATCTACAAAACAAGAGTTTGCTGGAACTCATGGTTAAGTCCAGAAATCTTTTCTAGAGAAGATAAGGTCAGTATCAAAGCTTTCCTGAGACCATGTGGCATTACACATTCCCTGGACGGTATATGTATATTATTATTTATCATATGTTATTATTGTCCAATGGTATATCTATTGCTGTTGCTTAATATCACTAATATCTATGCTAAGGAGTCTGTACCACATGGAATGATTTACAGGTGATGAGCGGGTAAGAGGCATGGTGTGAGTACGGCAGCAAAAGCATAGGCTCTGGAACCAGCAACACACAAACATAAAATCCTTTTAGCCTTGGGACTGGTATTGATTGAATGTTGATAATATATATGAGGAAGAATGCACATAAGGAAAGCACCAGAGCGGTCAGATGGGTAAAGAAGTCTTTAGAATGATTTCAAGAACCCTGTTAATAAGCAGTGATCTGGTTATTCTGAAAGACCAGTGTAAAGACCTGGCAAAGGATAGAGTCCTAAAGTCTTAAATTGCGATGAACCCAAAACTGTGAAAAATAAAAGATGATTTTTCTTTGCTGCTTTCAGTATCTCACTCCCGTTAGCCCTCTTGTTAATCTTAAGGGACCTCCATAAGGAGAGGGTGGGACTTCCAGGGGTCATCTAGTCCAACCACCTGCCTGAGACAGGATCATCCCCATCCAAACCATCCAATACAGTCCATAATCTAAACTCTACAGAAGATCACTGTCAATCCTGACACAACACAGACCTAACATCCTAATATGTTAGGATGTCTGCCACAAATAAAGCAGGGAACCATGACAGGTAATGTCCTGCTTCTATAAAAGAATGCCAATATATGCTCAAGAAATCCCAGATGGAGAGCTATACTCCTCACTACAGAGGAAGGCAATCCCCACCCCCCACAAGCCCATATCAGTCTGACCATGGATTTAAATTCCTTCCTGGCTCCAAATATGGTCAACAGTCTGACCCTGAGTGGAGGAAGCAAGACCTTTCCAGCCAGGAGCTTCTGGCTTTGGTTCCAGTAGAAGTGTTGGTGCACTTCAGTCAAAATCCCCAACGTTGGCTATATCCAACATCCAGTGCCTTGGAGGGAGGTTTAAAAACACTCTGATGCATGTAGCGGAAAGTGGGGAAGGGGGGAACCTGCAAAACCCGGAAGATACCCAAACAATTTTTCTTTTGCCAAGAAACATAAATTGTGAGTGAAATCCTAAAATCTTTTTAAAACTAGTCAAGAAGTAAATACGTTATTTTAAATGTACCTCATCTGAAAAGGATTATCTGGGTCACATTGTCCAATAATGTAATTTAAATACACTTTTATATTGAATATGATATATTTTTAAGTAAGGGCTTGGTAACTGTGAGAAATATATATGAATGATTGAACTATGCCAAATATTTCTTGAGTTACAAATTAGGTACCCTGGGTTTAGCAGCGCTCGTGAGGCCTGGGTTACTGAGTCTAACTTCCGAAATCAAGCCAGGAAGGAAATCTGCAGTTTCACCCTGAGAAAGAACAAGACTATATCATGTTGTGTCTGGGTTTTGGAAATGGGAGTCAGGATGTTTTGGGGTAGTGCTGAAAAATACAGAATTCCATATATTAACCATGATCTCAAAGATAGCATCTTTCTGCACCACAGAGAAAGCTTTCACTTGAAGTGAAAATCTGAAACATTTTTTAGCTAAAATACCATGTTCTGTTAAAACTATCTCATGAAATAATTATGCACCTGCATGTAATTAGAATTATTCATTGCTAGAAAGAATGTATTATGGTCTGCAACATGAAGAAATGAGTTAGGAAGAAATGTTATGTTAAAAAGACTTCTAGAAGAAAGTCCTATCATTTCACACCACATTTACTTTGTTTTTATGCGATTAGAAGAAGTAATATATAATGAAAACATGGGAAAATTCCTTGATACAAAATTAAAATTAATTTCATGTTACATTTTTATGGGACCAAAATGAGTCCTTACTTTAAAGTAACATATATATGAATACTTAGAACAGATGCTGTTGCACTGTCTGTTAAGATGTGGCAATTATAAAGGCTATCACTTCAAGAATTAAACAACTAACATTTCATGAAAACAAAAACTTGTTCTTTGCTTCATATGAAAGAGTTTGCATATCTGGCAGCTGTAGAGACAAACTGGATGCATCAAAAAAATCCATAGTTTGTTTCAAATTTGTTAGTACTAAATGTTTACACTTTGTGCATTGCCTAGTAGTGCTTTCAGAAGAGTTTTAATATAAAATATAGTGCCAAAGATCTTCTAGTAGTTGGTGCAGTTTCAGAACTTATTCAGATCTATTTGTTCAATCTGTGGTAATAGTAATTACAGTATAACATAACTAAGTACTTCAGTGCTCTCCTCAAATACCAGTTCAAAAAAGCAGTCTCATCTTTTGAATTATTCCAGCCCTATATCACCTTTGTATTCCACTGCCCCTAGAATCTCCAGGGAACCAGTTTAAATTTCAGAATAGTACAAAGCAGGAGGAATGGAGGTAGGAGGATAGGATGTATCCCCCTGATAATAGAGGGCATTGTTCATGTTTATTTGAATGTGACCCTTGTGCTGGTCACAAACTGCAAAGCATGCAAGTTTCTTTCAACGGTGAAATCTAAAATGTTCTTTCTTCTCCCTCCCCAGTTGACAAGATGCTCACTTAAACTGGTTGGATGTAAAATGTGGTCATTAAGTAATGACTACAAAAGGTCTGAATTGACATGTTCTCCTAGTATAATTACATATTAAGGTCTCTTTTGAGAGCTAAACGTTAAACACCTCTTGTATAGCTAAAGCATTCTCTAGGACACTGATCCTAGAGATTTTCCCCACATTCTACACATTAGAAACCCTGTTAGTTTCAACCATCCTACCATACACGTTAAATATATGTATAAGCATCTGTATTAAAAGGGCCTAATGCAGTAAAAGCCCAAAATCACTTTGCAAGATGAGGAAATGAAGAGCCACAAAACATGATTTCAAATGAATATTTAACCAGGCATAGTAAAGACTCTGATGGCATAGAAATAATTTTTTGTGGAGAAGATCCTATTTTGTGGAGAAGATCCCAAAGCTCCTTCAGCCCACAGACCACTATCCTATGCTCCTTATTCATGTGGACATCAATGACATGGCTCAGAGCACTCCCAGCCGGGTCATGAGGCACTAGAGGGATTTGGGAGCAGGGCTAAAGGATGTGGGGGCACAGGTGGTGTTCTTGTCGATCCTCCCAGTCTCGGAGTATGGGCTGAGGAGGCAGAGGAGGATCCACATAGTCAACCAAAGACTGCAGTGCTGGTGTCTCAAGAAGGCTTTGTCTTCCATGACCACAGACCACTCTTTGGCAAGAGAGGCAGCGAGCTGCTGTGAAGAGATGGCCTCCACCTCTTTCCCCTGGGGAGGAGGCACTTCTCAACCAGACTGGCTGACCTACTCTACCGGGCTTTAAACTAAGCCCACTGGGGGACTACCGCCACTGCTGGCCCGCTGAGCAACCCTTGCAAAGCCAGCAGGCCAAGGCACTTAAGGGACCCCACCCTTGCCCCAGACCTGGTACAATCTGTGGGCAAGGCAAGAGCCCCTAAGGGAACACTTGCCTGCCTATACACAAATGCCAGGAGCTTCGGGAATAAGCAGGAGGAGCTCGTCCTCCTGCGCAATGCAAATAATTATGATGTCATTGGGATAACAGAGACCTGGTGGGACTCCACCCATGACTGGACCTCGGGTATGGATGGCTATACCCTGTAAAGGGGGGATCGTACAGATAAAAGGGGCAGGGGTGTAGCTCTCTATATTAAGGAAAGCTACATGTCCCTGCAAGCTGATATTGGCGACCAGGGTGGACTACTGAAGACCCTCTGGGTTAATATCCATGGGGAACACGGCACAGGGGACACAGTGGTGGGAGTCTACTACAGACCTCCCACCCAAAGTCCTGAGCTTGACCAGAAGTTCGCCCATGAACTGGCTGAGGCCGCATGCTCCAGGACCATGGTTGTCATGGGTGACTTCAATTACCTGGACATCTTGTGAGAGGACTACTCAGCAAAATCCAAGTGGTCCCAAAGTTTCCTCTCATGTGTGGATGACCTCTACCTGACTCAAGAAGTCTATGGGCCAACGAGAGGCTAAGCACTGCTCAACCTGGTACTGGCTACAGGGGATGACCTAATTTGTAACCTAGTGATCGATGGGAAGCTGGGTGACAGAAACCATGAGCTGATCACCTTTACCATCTGCTGTAAAGCTGGCAAGTCAGTCAGCAGCGTGGAAGTTCTTGACTTCAGAAAAGCTGACTTTGACAAGCTCAGGAGGCCTGTCAGTCAGGTCTTAAGGGACTATGACCCCAGGGAGAGGGGAGTTCAAGAAGGGTGGTTGCTCCTCAAGGGAGAGATCCTCAATGCACAAGCTAAGTCAATTCCATCTTGAAGGAAAGGCAGCAAGAGGGCACAGCAGCCCCCCTGGCTCTCCAGGGACCTAGCAGACCTCCTAAGGCTAAAAAGAAAAGCCTACAAAGAATGGAGGATGGGATTCATCTCCAAGGAGGATTTTTCTGCACTGGTCCGGTCCTGCAGGGAGCAAACCAGGAAAGGCAAAGCTGAAACTGAACTCCAACTAGCTTCGAGCATCAAGGACAATAAAAAGTCCTTTTTCAGATATGTGGGGAGCTAAAGGAAAAGCAAGGGCAACATTGGGCCCCTGCTGAACCAGATGGGGCAACTGACAACTGACTCCCAGGAAAAAGCCAACCTATTAAATGGATACTTTGCGTCAGTCTTTCATCAGTCCCATGGGATGCCCATGCCCACTACAGGACAGGGCGGTCTGGGTGGGGGAGATCCCCTGCCCTCCATAAATGCTGACCCCATGAAGGAACATCTTGAGAAGCTGGATACCTTCAGCCAGCCCTGACAATCTACACCCCAGGGTACTCAAGGAGATGGTGAGCATCATAGCCCAGATCTTTGAAAACTCCTGGCACTCTGGTATAGTCCCCGAATACTGGAAGAAGGCCAATGTGGTGCCTATATTCAAGAAAGGGAGGAAAGTGGATCCAGCTAACTATTGGCCCATCAGCCTGCTTTCTATCATGGGGAATATCTTAGAAAAATTTATTAAAGAGGCCATCCTTAAGGGACTGGCAGACGCCAACTTCCTAAGTGATAGCCAGCACAGGTTTGTTGCAGGTAGGTCTTGCTTGACCAATCTGATTTCCTTTTATGACCAGGTGACCTATCACGTGGACAAGGGAGAAGAGATTGATGTCATATATCTTCACTTCAAAAAAGCCTTCGATCTGGTATCCCATGATCACCTCTTGGTGAAACTGGCCAATTGTGGCCTTGGGTCCACCATGTGCTGCTGGCTGGGAAATTGGCTCCGTGGTCAGACCCAGAGGGTTGCTGTTGATGGCAGTCACTCATCATGGTGCCCTGTGACCAGTGGGGTCCCCCAAGGCTCTGTCCTTGGACCCATATTGTTCAACATCTTCATTAATGATGTGGACATTGGAATCAGGAGTGGACTGGCCAAGTTCACCGATGACACCAAACTTTGGGGCAAAGCATCCATGCCAGAAGACAGGTGGATGATCCAGGCTAGCTTGGACAGGCTCAGCAAATGGGAGAACCTGATGGTGTTTAACACCAAAAAATGCAAGGTTCTTACCTTGGAAAGAAAAACCTGCAGCATCCTTATAGGCTCACCAGTGCTATGCTGGCTAGCAGTACAAAAGAAAGAGACTTGGGGGTCATCATTGACCACAAGATGAACATGAGCCTCCAATGCGATGCTGCGGCTAGTAAAGCAACCAAAATGCTGGCTTGCATCCATAGATGCTTCTCGAGCAAATCCCGGGACGTCATTCTCCCCTTGTACTCGGCCTTGGTGAGGCCGCCGCTCGAGTACTGCGTCCAGTTTTGGGTTCCACAATCCAAAAAGGATGTGGAGAAGCTTGAGAGAGTCCAGAGATGAGCCACGCACATGATCAGAGGTCAGGAAAACAGACCTATGACAACAGGCTGAGAGCCATGGGGCTGTTTAGCCTGGAAAAGTGCAGGCTCAGGGGTGATCTGATGGCCACCTATAAGTTTATCAGGGGTGACCACCAGGATCTGGGGGAACGTTTGTTCACCAAAGCACCCCTAGGGATGACAAAGTCGAATGGTCATAAACTACCGTGAGACCGTTTCAGGCTGGACATAAGAAAGAATTTCTTTACTGTCCGAGCCCCCAAGGTCTGGAACAGCCTGCCATCAGAGGTAGTTCAAGCACCTACACTGAACACCTTCAAGAGCAAATTGGATGCTTATCTTGCTGGGATCCTATGACCCCATCTGACTTCGTGTTCTTTGGGCAGGGGCTGGACTCGATGATCTTCCGAGGTCCCTTCCAGCCCAAAAGTCTATGAAATCTATGAAATAGACCCATCATTTCCAAGAAGGTGTGCTTATATGCATAGTGTAGAAAACATAAATAGAGAGCTTCATACAATGTTTAGACAACATGGCTAGGGACAGACATTACACATAAACCAATTTAAGTGATCAGAAACTGGTTTAAACCTGTAACAGAACAGATGTTCAGTGCACATAAGCCAGTTTGAAAATGGCCAAAACTGGTTTGAGGTAAACCTGATTGAATGTAGTATCAGGCTTAACTGATTTGGTTCAAACCAGTTTATGCAATGTCTGTCCCAAATCCCTTTCTGGTTTAAGATCAATCAGAGTCCCCCAGCATCCCGGGATGCTCTATGGCTGGGCGAGGTCTCTGCTCGCTGGAGCTTGGCAGTCTCGGTGGGCATCTGCCTGTCTTCTGCTCCTCCCCCGTCCCCACTCTGTGCCAAGCAGGCATTTCCTGATCCCTCACAGATGCCTCAGCATTAGCTAGCAGACCACATGCTGACTACCGTCCCTGCTGTGGAAGATGACAGAGGCAGACAGGCTTTTTGGAGCTATTCAACAGGTAGCTTAATGTCCTTCCTTGGAAAAGCTGTTTAAGACCTGTTTGCTCCCCCTCCCCACTCCCTGCTAAGCAGATATTCCCCTCTCTCCTCCGTTTTGCAGAGAAGGTATCTGTGTATTAGCTAGCACATGACATGCTGGGTCCCTGCTGAATCAACAGGCAGAATCAACAGTTAGCTGGTAATGTTCTTGTATTTTTTCAATGGGGCAATAAACACTGAGATAGGGGTGACACTGTTATCAGACCCCCCACCCCCCACTTGCTTGCCTGTCAGTTTGCTGCAGGCAGTATACAGAAGCAGGGAGGGAGATTGAACATGTGTATCATCAGCAGATTCATGCACTGCACACAGCCGCTTTGCCTCAGGGCTAGCTGGGGGCTGGGGGCTGAGGGCTGGCAACACTCCCACCCCTTGAGCAGCAAACTGGGAAAAGCCTGAGACTGCAGGCAGGCTGGGGGTTTACACCCCACCCTAATCATAGCCTCCAGCTGGGACCTGACCACACATCCCTCAGCTCAGCTCTGCAAGGGAAGGGAGGGCTGCTTTAGTGCCCCCTGGCTTCTAACCTGACCCCCTGCAGGCATGTGCCTCAATTTCCTCAGTCCAGAGAGATTCTCTATATGGTTGGAAATCAGTTCAGCCTAGCCAGGTTAAACCAACCTGCAAAAGTTGAATCAGTTCGGGCTCAGGTTTTTTTAATGTCTGTCCCTAGGCCAAGGGATTATTAACTCATTTAGTCTGACCTTCTGTATAACACAGGCCTTTGCATTTGGTGCAGGTTTTAGTCCTATGGTCTTTTTTCTCAAAATGATGAAAAGCACCATATTTATTTGAATATAAGATGACCCTGAATAGAATATAAGACGACCCCCCCAAACATTAGATTTTATATACGCAAAACTTATACATTTGTTATAATTTTGCAGGTATAGAATATACTTATTGGAGGTTTGCCTTGAATTTGTCCTGCTCCCACTGCCACATCAGGGAAAATAAATCTAGTGGTTCCTTTGCCCTCTGGCTTCCCAGCTTCTTCCCCCCTGTAGCCCCTTCCTCATACTTACTGTCAAACTCTGCTCTCCCTTAATATATTGAAAGAAGGGGCAAATTTGGAAACACTGAGCACATCTGCATATGCAATTTATGAGAAGCAATAAACTCTGGAGTTTTATCATGTGACCCCTCTAGAGTTTATTGCTTCAGACTTTATTGCTCCCAGGCATGGCATTTGAATGTGAGCCCAGGAACAATAAACTCTGGAGTTTATTTCCATGTGTATGCATGCCCAGGATCATAGCATGTTGAGTTGGATTGGAGCACCCCTAGCAGGCAGGTCTATGTGCCAGCCTGGGACTGCTCCCCCTCAGCTCAATGTGCTACAGAGGAGCTGGTTTGAACACAAGAGTGCTTCAGTGTGGGGGCTAGCCAGTAGGCAGCCTCCACACTGAAGCACCCTCATGCCAGCCAGGATGGTGTCTATATGTGCATTGCTGTGAATGAAAATATTCCACAGTGAGACAGTATTTGTATATACAAGGCTTATCTTGCTGTGGAGTAAATTAGTTTACTCCAGCCAAATAGGGGGTGTATGTGTAGTCACTGAGACATTAACTGCACAGCTAATTAGTTTACTGTGTAGTAAACATCTCATGTAGGCATGCCCCCTGACTTCGAAACAAACATGCCTATAGTAATTTTTAATCGGCAAATTAAGGACCACAAAAAAGAAAAGGTTCCCATCAGTATGTTTGCTCAATACTGGTCATGTGTTTTATAGTTATACTTAGTGTTGGCAACATTTAATCAACTTCATAGTTTGTGTCCATTACTGAGCCCACCATATTTTTGGCAGCAGTTGATACACAATGTATTTAATGAGATTTCTTTGTATCTGCATGTAAGACAAGGGTCTTTTCCCCCCATTTTGATGGGTGCGATCTTACCTTATATTTGAATAAATAGAGTATGATTATGCAAAAATAAAATGTTCTGAGTATTTCTGTTTTGCTTTTGCATATAAATTAGCATCAATAATTTTCCACCAGTTTAGGATAGTAGTATGATTTTCCAACACATGGACAATGATTTCAATATAATTAATGTTTTTTGTTATCACACAAAAAATTAAAGCAGAAACATTTCTTCATGGAACCAATATTGAATGAATCAATAGTGATTAGCCATTCATCCACTATTTTTATCCCATCTTCTACAAATTCCAGATTCATTTTTAATAATCATTTTATATTTTGTCTATGCAAAAGAAGTTGGTTCCCTTTTAAAGAATGGCCTCTGAGATATTTCTTCATCTTCTGCTGAGTCATATTGATTACTAATTAAATTGTAAAAGGAATAACCTCAAAGTTGTGGGCATATTCATATATCCAAGAAGTATTGTATTTAATTTATGGTAGCTTCTCATGGCATTCTCAAAGTTTCAGTAAACACAGATTTTGTCTTGTTTAGGAAAAGAAAATGCAGCACTATAATATTACAGAGATATTCTTCAAGAAAGCAGAGTGCTTCCTATACAAGAAAAGCTTACTGTCAGACCCAAAGGAATGATACTCAGAGAGCGTGGATACTTAATGCCATTGTCCAGATGGTATCCCAGCTACTAATGTGCCTTCATCATTAGTTATAGTTTACAATACTATTTCTTATTCTTTAATATTTGATGACAAGCATTGTGGGTCTTAAAAGATTAATGATTCAAAAGTTATTAAGAGATACTAGCATTGCAAGCCAGCTACAAACAATGTTTTTTCAGCAGGAAAAATTCTCTCACAGTGGATACAATCTTTTTCAGCACTGAATCAAAGTGTGATGATGGTACTTAGGGCATGTACAAATGCTCAGATGAACTCAGGCTCCCCAGGAAGTACTGGGACAGTCCTAGCAAGGTGCTAGATCAGAGGACTGCACTTCAGCCCTCTGTCCCAACATCACAGACTGCTGTTGGGACACGGCCTGGAGACAGGGCATTATTTAAATGCATTATTTAAGTTGCACCGCTTAGTTTGAGCCATCTAAGCCCTGTTGATACAGTACTGTGCAAGCATTAGGGGTTCAGGGGGAAAGGTGCATAGGCAGCCTGTGCTGGTAATGGCACGCTTTTGTAGGGACCTACCTAAATCACAGCGGAAGCATGCTGCACAGAGGCTCTTTAATTTTGCTGGTTTTATCATGTGACCCCCCCCTGCTGCTTACTGCTGATTGGCTAGGAGGCAAAAAACAGTTTTAAATAAGCTGTCTCCCACTGCTGATTGGCAAAAGGGCCCTGGAGGCCCCACTACTCACTCCTGATCAGTCAGGAGGCAAAAACCATGACATATTTAAATCATGGTTTTTGCCCCTCAGCCAATCAGCAACAAGTGGTGAGTAGCAGGGCCAACGGGTTCCCTCCACCAATCAGCAGCAGGGGGAGGGCAGGGGTACACAACACAAATAGCAAGATTAAAGGAGCCACTGCGCAGCTCATTTCCACTGCAATTTAGGTAAGGCCCTACACATCTCAACATGCCCTGCAGATTCTTGGGGATGCCAGAGATTGCCAAAAGCATCCAAGCATGCAAGGCAGTCCTGACTTGCTGGCCACCACAGGGACTATGCCCCTACCAGGGAACTCACCATCATAGTGACCCTTCTGTCCCATCCTGCCCAGAGGCTTTTAGAAGAGACCCAGAGAAAGCCCCCTTTCTTGTAATTTGCAAGAGAGTGAATTGCAAGAGTCAGTTTTTTCTATCCAGATCCCACCATGGATCTCTACCCCTCATGTACAAGCCCATGGACCCAAAGGTTTTGATGCATCCTTACTGTCTTTCTTATTACTGAAGACTCAGCCAACCTCTTCTCTTTTGGTTGAAGAAGCCCTATGCAGGACACCTGGACCACAGGAAAAAACACTTAATCATTGTCTCAGCAGGTGCTGCAGGACCATCAAGTGCACCTTCAGCCACCTCAAGGCATGCTGGAGGGCTCTGAGCACGTGTCTTGCCAAGGAGTACTTGCAGCACTTCATCTCCACTACCTGTGTCCTGCTGAACACCTGCAAGTCCAAAGAGAAGTGTTGGATGAAGGAGATGTGGTTTGCTGATGAAGCATGGCACTCAGGAGCAAGGCACTGCATACCCCTACCAGAACATACATTGATGGTCCAGAACCCTTCACTAGAACCCTGAGGTAGTGGGCAGGGCTCAGGTGATGGACCAAGTACCCTAAGTCTCAGGCTTAGAAATGAAGACCAAGGGCATCTCAGTATAGGGGGAGGACAGATGGTGACCCATTGTCCCCTTCAGAGGGTGGCAGGGTTGTGGGCACTTGCAATGCAGAAGCCAGCTACTCTGCCAGGGCCACAGGATCCTCATGAACTTCTGAGGAACTGGGACATCCTTGCCTACAGATCCTTGATCCACCTTTCCGTCTATGGGGACCTTGACTATGATACTCTCAAGCATACACTGGTGGTTCCCTATGCCCTGAGACCAGGGGTGACAGGTGCCTCTCCCCACTGTGGCTAGAGTTTTTCTTAGCAACAAGAATAAGGTTCCAGGGCCTGGACGTGCTTCTCCATGGGTCCCAGGCATGGCAGGAGGAGGAGGTTGGGACTCCATGCCCTGTCTCCAGGCCGTGTCCCAACAGCAGTCTGTGATGTTGGGACAGAGGGCTGAAGTGCAGTCCTCTGATCTAGCACCTTGCTAGGACTGTCCCAGTACTTCCTGGGGAGCCTGCATTCCCTGGAGGAATTCCAGGGCTACTGGGGAATAGTTTAACAGGAAGGACTGTGGTGTCCAGGGTAGGCCTGCCCTTGATCCTGGGACCCCGATCCCAATCATGCCATCTGCCCCTAACCTTTGGAGGTGGCATGTCCAGTTGCCCCTCCTGGAAACCACTTCCAGGATCACTGGATCTTCAGCCCCAGCCCTCCTGTCCCTGGTTCACCTCCCTGCCATGCCATCAATTGAGGCACTGGAGGGCAACCCTTCCTCTAACGGTGCCACATATAGGACCCCTGCTGCCCACAGCCCAAGGAATATTCCCCTTGTCAGGGCATGCCTTAGCAAATGGTGCTGAGGAGAAGTCACTGAAGCCACACAGGGCCTGAGGGACTACAGTGTCGACAGCATTGATGCCAGCCAGGTGTGTCATAGGTTGACACAAAGCAATCAGGACCCTGTCCATGAATTCCCTCTTCTGCTTCTGTGACTCTGCCAAAAGGCACATAGCCTTCTAGAAACATTGAGTAGCTAACCAGGTGTAGGCATCACCCAGTCTCACTGTGTCCCTCCTTCACATTTGCAGACTCTTCTCATGCTGATGTCAAAGCTCACAGTGCCAAGAGTTTGCAGTACATGCCTGGTGCTCAGAGACAGCTCTATTTCTTTATTTATTCCAAGATTTATGTGGGAACTTATGTACAAATTGCACAGTTTCCCAGACATAATTGGATCACAATGGATCATAACTGAAATTAAAAACCTTAGGTAGTCACAGTCATCCAAGGAAAACATCTTGGATGTTTTCTGATCACCTTCACCAAGGCAAATCACCTATGAAGATTATCATTACACCACGTTTTTCAAGCAGTGGCAAGAAGGTAAGTAAAATGTATATACAAGGCCACATAACCACCTTCAGTAATGCCTGTACAAGCTTATTGCCTTCCGTAAGGTCATAATAGCTGAAATATGACTGAAGGTAGAGTTTGGATTTGGGATTGCTATCTAACTACATAAAGACAGCAGTTTGGTTCAGAATTGGATAACCTAATTATTCCACTGTTGGCTAAGGAATGGTTACTGAGCAGAAAATATTAGCAGCTTATCTATCAAAACACTGATCCCATTGTTTTAGCTCTTTTTCCATTACTTTCAGGACTTTGTTTCCTGTGGTTATTCTAAAAATCCTTGAAACATAATCTTGGTTAGTTTAGTTCCTGTGTCTTATCTAACATATGACAAGTGCATCCATATGTCCCCTGTGGATGCACTTGTATTTTAAAAAATGATCTAGAAGCCAAAATTAGTTTAAAATTGTTTGGTTGTGAACTACTGCTTAAATACAGCAATATATATGCATGAAAGCCAAGTTCATTACTTCTTTGTTACTTGTGAATGATATGGATTCAGAACAGAGATTTGATTAGGTGTTATTGTAAGGGGATGGGGGTGTGCCACTTACCGTGGGACCCCGATCCCCGGATGTCCCCTGGAGAGGAGGGATACGTGTTGGACCATCCCGCTTCGCCGCTCTCGCCTGCCACGACTTGATGGAAAATATGGGGGTTCACCCTTGCCGGGAAGCTGGCGGTCCACGTGGGGTACAGTACCTCCAAGGTCCAGGGGTCCTGAGGGCTCCTCCTCCCCTACACCCTCGCCCAGTCCTCCGGGGTGAGCCTCCGTGAGGGGCTCCCTTGTTAGAGTCCCAGTCCGGCGGGGGGGGGGGTTCCTCCCACGGCCGGACCCTCACCGGTGTCCCCGCGGCACCTAGTTCCCCTGGTGCTGCTGGCTCCTATAGTCTGGGGTTATCCTAACCCCTGTACTTAAGTCTCCCGCCGAGCGGGTTTTACACGGCCGGCCTTCCCCCCCCGCGGGTCGTCTTCCGCGACCATGTGTCCCGAAGTCGCTGTAGAAGGGTTCCCCCGTCGGTGGCCCCCTTCCCGGTTGCCCTCAGCCCGGCGGCCACCAGTGCCTGTGTTACCTTCAGGTCGTCGCGGGTCCCTGCAGTCCCTTGTCTCGCGGGTCCCTCTGGGGCCGTGTGGGGCTTCACCGCCTTCCGGGACGCCGCCGCTGTTTCCCGCCGCGCAGCTCCCGGCTCCGCCTCTGCCAGCTGCTCCGCCGCCGGCCCCCGCTGTGGGGCTCCCGGCTCCGCCGCTCCCTGACTCACCGCCTCCAGATCCGCGGCTCCCGGCTCCGCTGCCGCCGACTCCCGCCTCGTGGCTCCCGGCCTCGCCGCACGTGGCTCCGCCGCTCCTGGATCCTTCGCGCCCGGCTCGGCAGGTCCCGGCTCCGCGGCTCCTGGAGTAGGCTCCGACTGGAGCCTCCGTCTTCTTCTGCTCGGGGTAAGCGTTTCCCTTTTATCTTCCCGCGCCGGTCCCGCGCCGGCGCGGTTCAGGTTCCGGGAAACATTAAGTTCCCGGCCGGGCTTCTGGGTCCGGACCCGGAAACAGGGCGGAACTCCGGGGTTCTTCTCTCGGGCCGGGCCCCACGGGGTCCTGGCCCCCTCACACACCCCACCCCTCGAGACGCCGCTAGGCGGTCCCTTTTCTGTGGGATATTCACCCCCCGAGGGCTTCTCTCCATCCGCACGGGGCGGTATCGAGGGCTCGTGGGGGTTCTCTATCTCTCCCCACCGGGACAAAAAGTCTGCCACGGTGTTGCTACGGCCGGGTTTATACCCGATTTTAAACTGATATGGCTGGAGTGCCAGAGCCCACCTCATTATTCGGGCATTCTCGGTTTTAGCCGAGTTAAGCCACCGTAGCGGGGCGTGATCAGTTATTAACTGAAATTCTCGGCCCAATAGGTAGTACCGAAAATAGTCTATACCCCAGCGGATGGCAAGACACTCCCGTTCAATTGTAGAGTACCTCTGTTCGTGCTCGTTCAAATGGCGACTGGCGAATGCTACGGGGCGTTCGACCCCCTCCACTTCCTGGGAGAGGACCGCTCCCAGGGCGTACGCCGAGGCATCCGTCTGTAGGATAAAGGGGGCGTTAAAGTTAGGGGTATGGAGTACCGCTCCTCGGCACAAGGCTTGTCGGAGCTCATTGAACGCCTTGCGTCTCTCTGGGGTCCAATTGATGCGTGGTGGTTCCTTCCCCTTGGTGGTGTCTACAAGGGGATTCGCCAGTTCCGCAAACCGGGGAATGAACCGCCGGTAATAGCAGGTGAGCCCCAAAAAGGCTCGCATCTGCCGCTTGGTTGCCAGTGCCTCGTAGTCTCGCAGTGCCGCCACCTTATCCCGTAAAGGTCTTACCAGCCCTTTGCCTACTTGGAAGCCGAGATATTTGGTCTCAGACTTTCCAAGGGCACATTTCTTTGGGTTGGCCATCACGCCCTTACCTCGTAACTCTTGCAAGACCTGTCGCAGGGCCTGGAGATGTTGCTCCCACGTCTTGGTAAAGATCATGATGTCATCGAGGTAGGCAGCGGCATATTCCTGGTGGGGTGCTAGTATCCAATCGATTAACCTTTGGAAGGTTGCGGTGGCCCCATTCAACCCGAACGGCATCCGTTTGAATTCATAGAGGCCCCAGGGGGTCCCGAAGGCGGTCTTAGGTTGGTCCTCCCTTCGCAGGGGGATCTGCCAATACCCCTTTGCTAAATCCAGTGTGGAGATGTAATTGGCTTGCCCGATACGTTCCACCAGCTCGCTTATCTGAGGCATGGGGAATGCGTCAAACTGGGTGATGGCGTTCACTTTTCGGAAGTCAACGCACAGCCTTAAGCTGCCGTCCGGCTTCGTCACCGCCACCAACGGGCTTCGCCAGGGGCTGCGGGAAGGCGTGATGATGCCTTGGGCCAGCATGCCATTAAGCTCCTCTCTAATTGGTTGGCGCCGAAAAAAAGGAATGCGCCGCCACTTTTCCCTGGCAATCTGGCCCGGGGGCGTCAGAATCTTATGCTCCACGCCTCTAGCATTCCCTGGGGTCTCTGAAAACACATCCCCAAACTCTACGATTAGATGTTGTAACTCTTTCTGTTGGGAAGGGGACAGGGACGTCTCTTCCCCAAGTGGTCCCCCGTCCCAGGTCTTCGGCCCAGTCTCCCCCTCTTGACACTCCCCATGTACCGGCTCTCGGTCCATTTCTAAGAGGAGCCCGTGCGGCTCCTGCCACTCCTTCAGTAGGTTGATGTGTAAGACCTGGGACGCCCTCGGATGGCCTTCCCTTCGGACCTCATAATTGACCGGGCCGGTTCGTCTAACGACCCGGGCCGGCCCCTGCCACCGCGTCTCGAACTTACTATGAGAGCTGGGCAGCATCACCAACACCTTCTGTCCGGGCTGTAACTCTCTCTGCCGGGTTCCCTGGTGGTATCGGTCCTTTTGCTGTCTCTGGGCCTGTTTGAGGTTGTTGTGGGCTGCTCTCTGGGCCTTGTGGAGTCTGTCTTGCAGTTCTTGTGCGTATTCCACCACCTGGCGACCCCCTCGTGCGCCGCTTTCCCAGCTCTCCCTTAGGATGTCCAACAAACTTCGGGGTTGGTGCCCAAAGACCAAGCTGAAAGGGGAGTAGCCTGTGGAGGCCTGTGGGGCATCCCGTACTGCAAACAGCAGGGGTGGTACCAACAAATCCCACCTGGCTGGATCTTCCTGTGTGCAGCGCCGGAGCATCCCTTTCAGTGTCGCGTTGAAACGCTCGACCAAGCCATTCGTTTGGGGATGGTAAATTGACGTTTTTAGGTGAGTGACGTGGAGCACCTTGCACATGGCTGCCATTACAACCGACATAAAGTTCTTCCCCTGGTCAGTCACAATTTCTCGCGGGATCCCGAAGTGGGCAACCCACTTCATAAGCTCCTCGGCCACCTTGGAGCCCGTCACTGTCCGTAAGGGAATCGCCTCCGGGAACCGGGTGGCGTAATCGATAAGCACCAGTAAGAACCGGTGACCGGCGGTGCTTCGTGGTAGAGGCCCCACCACGTCGAGTGCCACCCTAGTGAATGGTTCCCGTATAACGGGCATCACCTGAAGGGGGGCCCGCGGGGGTTTGTGGGGGCTCACTAACTGGCAGTGACAACATTCCTTACAAAACCGCTCCACATCCTCGTATAGATGGGGCCAGAAGCACCAGCGTATCAGCCTGGCCTCTGTTTTTCTTTTTCCCAAATGGCCTCCCATTGGGTTCCCATGGGCTAGTTGTAATAAGGGTGTGCGGTAGCGGCAGGGAATTAAAAGTTGGCTTCCCTCCCGCCCTGTCCGGGGGTCGGACTTAATCCGGTAAAGCAGACCCTGTCTTAACTCGACCCGAGGGCCCTGTCCCCGATTCGCCGTGGGGCTTACCGGTTGCCGCTCCCGTTGAAGTGCCTCCTCATGGAAGGGTCTCAGCTCCGCGTCTTCCTCCTGCGCCTCCCGGAACTGGTAACTGTTCGCCAGGCCATCCAGCTCGCCCGGCCAAGGCGGTTCAGGTTCTTCCCCGGCTAAGCCTTGTGGGGGGTCCTTTCGAGGCTGGAGAGCGGCCAGCACCTCGTATATCTCTGGCCAGTCCCTTCCCCACGATCATGGGGTGCAAAATATCCTCCTTCAACCCCACGGGCAGGCGTCTCGAAACTCCATGCAGCCGGACCTCTAGGATCCGCCGCTCGAAGTGTGTCCTCTGATCGTGCAGGCAGACTAGGTGGATCCCTGCGCACCGCGGGGCGCGCCTCCATTCTACCAGCGATGGCCTGACTAGGGTCTGTGCGCATCCGGTGTCAATTACGGCCATGAGTGGTCGCTGCCCCACCCAGGCCTTTACTCGCGGCAGGGGCCTGGGAAAATGATCTTCCCTGCCGCCGACCCCACAGTCCATGGGTTCCTCCCGAGTATATTCCCCTGCTCCGCTGTTGCCTCTGGGGAGCGGGGCCCCCTTTCCAGGGGGGTACTCAACTTCAGTCGGGCAGGAGCGGGCAAGGTGTCCCCGGCCGCCGCAGCGGAAGCAACTAACACTGGGGTTCCCTGGGGCCTTCTCCGCCTTACTTCCCCTACCCTTTCGGGGGACGTCTTCAGCCCTCGGTTTTCCCCGGCCCGGGCGCTGCCCTACCTGGGCTGCGGTATATTGCTCCGCCAGCTGGAGAGCCTGAAGGGAGGTTGTGGGGCCATGACACCTCACCCACTGTTGGGTGTCGTCTTCCAGGTCCATCAGGAACTGCTCTAGCAGGACCTGATCACATATTTCTTCTTTCGTGGTCTCCGCCGGCCGCAGCCACTTCATCATTTCGTCTCTAAGGCTGTGCCACAACATCTTGGGGCTCTTCTGGTCCTTAGTCTTGTTTCCTCGGAACGCCTGTCGGTGCTTCTCCGGGGTGATGTCAAGGCGTTGTAGAATCTCAGCCTTCACCCGCTCGTAATCGCTGGCCTCGGCGTGGGTCAGGGCTCGGTAGGCTGCCTGGGCCGGGCCGGTTAGCAGGACTCCCAGCCTACTGGCCCATTTCATCCGGTCTATGCCTG
This sequence comes from Crocodylus siamensis, assembly GCF_052110815.1. Classification (NCBI taxonomy): domain Eukaryota; kingdom Metazoa; phylum Chordata; order Crocodylia; family Crocodylidae; genus Crocodylus; species Crocodylus siamensis. The sequence continues at coordinate 169,277,376 of NC_143397.1, read as the reverse complement.
CGGCGAGAGCCGCTCTCTCAAAGGTTTCTATGAATGCCTCCACGTCGTCTTCCCGATTCATGCAGGGCATGTTCATATCCCCGCTATACGGGCCAGCCCGCGTCTGCTGCTGTTGGAGCAAATGCTCCTGCACACTCGCTTGTCTTAAAGCAGTCTGCTGGTGCTGCTGCAGCAGCTGGGCCATCAGATGCAGTGTCTGCTGCATCACATCCGCGCTCGTAGGGAGCTCCATGGTGCTGTAGTGCTCTCCGAGCTAGGCCAGGTCCGGATTCCTGGCCAATGCACCAGTTGTAAGGGGATGGGGGTGTGCCACTTACCGTGGGACCCCAATCCCCGGATGTCCCCTGGAGAGGAGGGGTACGCGTTGGACCGTCCCGCTTCGCCGCTCTCTCCTGCCACGACTTGATGGAAAATATGGGGGTTCACCCTTGCCGGGAAGCTGGCGGTCCACGTGGGGTACAGTACCTCCAAGGTCCAGGGGTCCTGAGGGCTCCTCCTCCCCTACACCCTCGCCCGGTCCTCCGGGGTGAGCCTCCGTGAGGGGCTCCCTTGTTAGAGTCCCAGTCCGGCGGGGGGGGGGGGGTTCCTCCCACGGCCGGACCCTCACCGGTGTCCCCGCGGCACCTAGTTCCCCTGGTGCTGCTGGCTCCTATAGTCTGGGGTTATCCTAACCCCTGTACTTAAGTCTCCCGCCGAGCGGGTTTTACACGGCCGGCCTTCCCCCCCCGCGGGTCGTCTTCCACGACCATGTGTCCCGAAGTCGCTGTAGAAGGGTTCCCCCGTCGGTGGCCCCCTTCCCGGTTGCCCTCAGCCCGGCGGCCACCAGTGCCTGTGTTACCTTCAGGTCGTCGCGGGTCCCTGCAGTCCCTTGTCTCGCGGGTCCCTCTGGGGCCGTGTGGGGCTTCACCGCCTTCCGGGACGCCGCCGCTGTTTCCCGCCGCGCAGCTCCCGGCTCCGCCTCTGCCAGCTGCTCCGCCGCCGGCCCCCGCTGTGGGGCTCCCGGCTCCGCCGCTCCCTGACTCACCGCCTCCAGATCCGCGGCTCCCGGCTCCGCTGCCGCCGACTCCCGCCTCGTGGCTCCCGGCCTCGCCGCACGTGGCTCCGCCGCTCCTGGATCCTTCGCGCCCGGCTCGGCAGGTCCCGGCTCCACGGCTCCTGGAGTAGGCTCCGACTGGAGCCTCCATCTTCTTCTGCTCGGGGTAAGCGTTTCCCTTTTATCTTCCCGCACCGGTCCCGCGCCGGCGCAGTTCAGGTTCCGGGAAACATTAAGTTCCCGGCCGGGCTTCTGGGTCCGGACCCGGAAACAGGGCGGAACTCCGGGGTTCTTCTCTCGGGCCGGGCCCCGCGGGGTCCTGGCCCCCTCACAGTTATAAACTAAGTATATTGGGGCTAGTCAGTATTTGTGAGAGAGAAATCAAGAGAAAGTTCAAGTGCTCTAGAAAAATGACTTGATGGCACTCTTCTTCTAGATGGGGCCACAGGGGGACACGAGGACACTTCCCATTCAAGGCAGGTGACGAGCACAAGAAGTACCCAGGTAAGTGACAGGGGTCCAGATAGTCCTGGGATCAGCGGGGTAGTGAATGCACCCATAGGATGCCTTAAATGCCCCTACACTAATGCTCATAATAGGGGGAACAAATAGGAGAAACTTGCCCTCCTGCTAGCTAACACAAACCCGGACATAGCGGGGCTCACTCAAAGCAGGTGGGATTCAACCCATGATTGGGCGGTAAATGTCAAGGGCTACAGACTGTACAGGTGGGATAGAATGGGGAGGAAAGCTGGGGGTGTGGCACTCTACATCAAAGAGCAATACACATACCAACAAACAGCACTAGGTCAGAGGAGGGGCAGACTGAAGTGCTCAGGGTTAGAATACAAGTCGGTCAGGGGGAAAGAGACTTAATGGTGGGTGTCTACTATCGACCACCCAACCAGGGGGAAGAGCTGGACTGGGAATTCTCAGGTCAGCTTGCAGAGGCAGTTAAATCAAAGGACATGGTCATCATGAATGACCTAAACTACCTGGATCTACTGGGAAGAGCAGTCAGCCAGGTCTGACCGCTCACGTAGGTTCCTAGCCGAGATACAGGACCTCCATCTAACCCAGGAGGTGCACAGTCCCACCAAGGGAAATGCCTTGCTGGACCTGGTCCTGGCCACAGGTGACGACCTGGTGAGGGGACTGCAGGTTCTCAACCGCTTGGGCAATAGCAATCATCACCTATTGGAATTCACCATCCAGTGCAGGGTGTCAACGGCCTGCAGCAGGGCAGCAGCCCTTGACTTCAGCAGGACCAATTTCAATGAGTTAAGGAGATTAGTTGGGGAGGCTCCAGAAGGTAGGGTTGTTGAGAGTCCAAGATGAGTGGTCATTCCTTAAGGAGACAATTCTCTGAACCCCAAGGGTGACAGTCCCACTGCGAACCAAAGAGGCCAAGAGTGCTCAAAGGCCCCCATGGTTCTCTAATGCTGGGATGGGATGGGCTCCACCTTTCCCCTAAAGGTAAGCGTGTGTTCTCTTCCAGGTTGGTGAACCTCCTTCGGCGGGCTTTAAACTAGGCTCGTCGGGGGAGGGGGAAGATGAGGGCAGAGGAGACAATGAACTACCAGGCCCAGCAACAGCCAGCGAGCCCAGACCAATGGTCAAAAGGGAGAAACAGGTAAGTGATGGGGGACGGGGCATTCCTGAGACTAGGGGGTCAGTGGGCACAACCGTTGGAGGGCTCAAATGCCTCTACACGAATGCTCGAAGTATGGGGAAGAAGCAGGAGGAACTCGCCCTCCTCCTAGCTGTCACCAGCCCTGACATAGTAGGGATCACAGAAACGTGGTGGGACTCATCGCATGACTGGGCGGTGAGTGTCAAGGGCTATAGGCTATACAGGAGGGACAGGATAGGAAGGAAAGGTGGAGGAGTAGCACTCTACATGAAGGAGGAATATACTTCCTCGTTAATTAGCAAGGGGGTAGAGGGGGGGCACTCTGAGGTGCTCTGGGTTAGAGTAAAAGGCAGTCCAGGGGAGAGAGACTTAACGGTGGGAGTCTACTATAGACCTCCCAACCAGGGAGAAGAGCTCGACCAGGAATTCTTAGGTCAGCTCACAGAGGCAGTGAGGGCTAAGGATGTGGTCATCATGGGGGACCTGAACTTCCCAGACATCTGCTGGGAGGAGCAGTCAGCCAAGTCTGATCGCTCACGTCGGTTCTTAGCCAGAGTGCAGGACCTCCATCTAACCCAGGAGGTGCACAGTCCCACCGGGGAGACGCCATGTTGGACCTGGTGCTGGCCACGGGTGATGACCTGGTGAGGGGGCTGCGGGTGATGGGCCACCTGGGAGACAGTGATCATCGCTTGCTGGAATTCACCATCCAGCGTAAGGTGGCAAAGGGCTGCAGCAAGGCAACAGCCCTAGACTTTAGGAGGGCTGACTTCAACAAGCTAAGGAGGATCGTTGGGGAAGCACTGAGGACCCAGAGGGGAAGGGAATCAGATGTCGAAGGTGAGTGGTTGCTCCTTAAGGAGACGATCCTCCATGCCCAAAGGGAGGTAATCTCAACAAGGGTCAAAGGGAGCAGGAGGGCACATAAACCCCCATGGCTCACTAAGAGCATCCGGGAATGTCTCCTTGCTAAAAGGGAGGCATACACCCAATGGAGAGATGGGGTCATCACCAAGAAGGACTATGTTACAGTCGCCCGAGGATGTAGGGGGGCAGTCAGGAGGGCCAAGGCAGAGATGGAGATAGGACTAGCTTCCCGGATTAAGGACAATAAGAAGTCCTTCTTCAAATACATAGGGGGTAAAAAGAGGGTCCCGGGTAATGTGGGGCCCCTGCAGGACACGATGGGCAACTTAGTCATCACGCCAGATGACAAAGCTAACATATTTAACGATTTCTTTGCCTCTGTCTTCCTAAGTAGGGACCAGTTCAGCCACCTCCCTGCTGGGCCCCCCTCGGGCCCCGGGAGAGACACGCCTGGGCCAGGGGTTAGCGAGGAGTTAGTTAGGGTACTTCTGGAGAGGCTGGACGTGTTCAAGTCCGCTGGTCCGGACGATCTTCACCCTAGGGTTCTACAGGAACTGGCCGAGGTCATTGCGGGACCCCTGGCGCGGCTCTATGAGCACTTGTGGTGCTCTGGCGAGGTGCCGGAGGACTGGAAGAGGGCCAATGTGGTCCCTATCTTCAAAAAGGGAAAAAAAGAGGACCCGGGAAATTACAGGCCAGTTAGTCTGACCTCAATCCCGGGTAAGCTCTTTGAAAAAATTATCCTGGCACACATCCAGGAGGGCCTTGCAGGGGAATGCATGCTCAGGAGCAACCAACATGGGTTCATCAGTGGCAGGTCTTGTCAGACCAACCTGGTGGCCTTTTACGATCAGGTCACCAAATCATTAGACGCAGGGGTTGCTGTGGATGTAGTCTTTCTGGACTTCCGGAAGGCTTTCGACACTGTCTCTCACCCTGTCCTCATCAAAAAGCTGGGAGACTGTGGTGTCGATGCCCACACTGTCAAATGGGTCGCCAACTGGTTGGAGGGCCGCACCCAGAGGGTGGTAGTGGATGGGTTCTTCTCGACCTGGAAGGACGTGGGCAGTGGGGTTCCGCAGGGCTCGGTCCTCGGGCCCGCACTGTTCAACATCTTCATCAGTGACTTGGATGACGGGGTAGAAAGCACCCTGTTCAAGTTTGCTGATGACACTAAGATGTGGGGGGATGTGGGTGCACTAGAAAGGTGCAATAGGCTACAAGCTGACCTTGACAGGTTGCAACGGTGGGCGGATGAGAATAGGATGGGGTTTAACACTGATAAGTGCAAGGTGTTGCACATGGGGAGGAAGAACCGGCACCACACTTACAGGTTGGGGAACTCCCCTCTTGCCAGCACGGAGACGGAAAAGGATCTTGGAGTCGTCACTGACTCCACGATGAACATGGGCCGGCAGTGTGGGGAGGCAGTCAAGAAGGCCAACCGTACCCTGTCATGCATCCACAGATGCATCTCGAGCAGGTCCAGGGAGGTGATCCTCCCCCTCTATGCGGCACTGGTCAGGCCGCAGCTGAAGTACTGCGTCCAGTTCTGGGCGCCACACTTCAAGAGGGACGTGGACGATATGGAAAGAGTTCAGAGGAGGGCCACTCGTATGATCAGGGGTCAGCAGGGCAGGCCTTATGAGGAGAGGCTACGGGACCTGAACCTGTTTAGCCTCCACAAGAGAAGGTTAAGGGGGGACCTTGTGGCCTGCTACAAACTGGTCAGGGGGGATCAGCAGGTATTGGGGGAGTCCCTGTTCCCCCGTGCGCTGCCAGGAGTGACCAAGAATAACGGTCACAAGCTGGCGGAGGGTAAGTTTAGATTAGATATTAGGAGGCGCTACTTCACAGTCAGGGCGGCTAGGGCCTGGAACCGGCTTCCAGGGGAAGTGGTGCAGGCTCCTAGCCTGGGGATTTTTAAAAGGAAGTTAGATGAGCACCTTGCCGGGGTCATCTGACCCCGGTGCTCTTTCCTGCCAAGGCAGGGGGTCGGACTAGATGATCTACCTAGGTCCCTTCCAACTCTAGCTACTATGAAACTATGAAACTATGAAAGGCATTCAGGAACTTCTGAAAGCTCAAAAGGAGGCATACACCTGGTGGAAGGGAGGGGAAATCACCAAGGAGGATCATACCTCCATTGTTCAAGACTGTAGGCTGTTAGGAAGTCTAAGGCAGAGACGGAACTAGGACAAGTGACCAGGATCAAAGAGAACAAGAAGTCATTTTTTAAATACATAGGAAGTAAAAAGAAGGCACCAGGTAATGTTATGCCCCTGCAGGACATACTTGGCAATTGGGTGGTTGCACCAGATGACAAAGCTGACCTCTTTAACAAATTCTTTGCCTCCATTTTTCTGAGCAGGGACTGCGACATCTTCCCCACCAGGATTCCGGACAGACTCAGGAGAGGCACCGCCAGGCCTAGGGTCAGAGAGGACCTAGTTAGGGAACTTCTGGTGGGGCTGGACATGTTCAAATCAGCAGATCCAGATGATCTCCACCCCAGGGTGCTGAGGGAATTGGCAGAGGTCATTGCGAGACTCCTGGCATGGCTTTACGAGCACTCATGGTGATCTGGCCAGGTGCCAGAGGACTGGAAAAGGGTCAATGTGATTCCCATTTTCAAAAAGGGGAGGAAGGAGGACCTGGGAAACTATAGGACTGTTAGTCTTACCTTGGTCCTAGGGAAGCTCTTTGAGAAAATTATCCAGGAGCACAACTGCAAAGAACCAGCAGGGGAGATTATGCTTAGGGGCAACCAACATGGGTTCATTAGGGGCAGGTCCTGTCAGACAAAGCTGGTTACCTTCTATAACCAGGTCACAAAATCCTTAGATGCAGGTGTCATGGTGGACATAGTCTTTCTGGACCTTAGGAAGGCCTTCAACACTGTCTCTCACCCATTTCTCATGGAAAATTAGGCAAGTGTGGTGTCAATGCCTACACAGTCAGAGGGGTCACAAATTGGCTAGAGGGCCACACCCAGAGTGGTGGTGAATGGGTCATTTTTGACCTGGAGGGATGTGGGCAGTGGGGTCCCCCAGGCTCAGTCCTTGGGCCCGCAGTGTTCAACAGCAACGTGGACGAGGGGGTGAAAAGCACCTTGTTCAAATTTGTGGATGACACTAAGATGTGGGGAGAGGTGGGCATGATAGAAGGGAGGGACAGGCTGCAACTAGATCTAGACAGGTTACAGGGGTAGGCAGATGAGAACAGGATGGGATTCAGTACTGACAAGTGCAAGGTACTGCACCTGGGGAGGAAGAACCAGCAGCATACCTACAGGCTTGGGAACTCCCATCTCATCAGCACAGAGGCAGAAAAGGATCTTGGAGTCATTATGGATTCCAAGATGAACCTGGGTTGCTAATGTGAGGATGCGGTCAGTAAGGCTAACCGCACCTTGTCATGCATCCACAGATGCATCATAAGCAGGTCCAAGGAAGTGATCCTCCCCCTCTATGTGACATTAGTCAGGCCTCAGTTGGAGCACTGCATCCAGTTCTGGGCGCCGCACTTTAGAAGGGATGTGAACAGCATTGAGAGGGTCCAAAGAAGGGCCACTCGCATGGTCAGAAAGCAGCAGGGCAGGCCCTACGAAGAGATGCTACAGGACCTGAACTTGTCCAGCCTCCACAAGAGAAGGCTGAGAGGGGATCTGGGGCTGTCTATAAACTTACCGGGGGGACCAGTGGGGAACAGAAGAGTCCCTGTTCCCCCAAGCACTACCAGGAGTAACTAGGAATAATAGCCACAAGTTGACTGAGCGTAGGTTCAGACTAGACGTCAGGAAGCACTACTTCACTGTCAGGGCAGCTAGGATCTGGAACCAACTTCTAATGGAAGTGGTGTTCTTTCCTACCCTGGGGGTCTTCAAAAGGGGGCTAGATGCCATTTGACCCCAGCATTCTTTCCTGCCCATGGCAGGGGGTCAGACTTGATGATCTGCTCAGGTCTCTTCCAACCCTACCAACTATGAAACTACGAAAACAACAATGCAACAGACTATGGAGGGACACTGTGATTAAGGAGGGCCTTTCTTATGACAAAGATTAAAAGCAAATCCTAAGTGACTCTAAGGATGAATGGACATTTCTGTGTTCGCAAAGTGGGAACGTTAAATTTAGCCAGCTATCAGAGCAAATTTCTGTAGGTTCAGTTCCTCTCCTATTCCTAGCCTGTATGTTGTGAAATGTTGCTGTGAAGTGATCAAGTATGCCTATGTTTCAGTGAAAGGTGAAAAGATTCTTATAAGCAGCCTCTAAAGTGCATAGCATCTATTAATGCTTGTTAATATAATTTTATCATTTTTAAGTTGTTTTGGATCCAAATATTTACAGTTCCAAGACAAACTCTGATCTTTTAGGATGCAATTAATGGGAGTTTTTACATTATCTTGAATGGGACTGTAATCTAGCCTTTACTCTTTCACGATAATGTGCGACTCTACTTTGAAATAGTATAAACTATTCCTTTACATTTGCATAACATATACACAGTGATTGCAAAAAGAAGAAATAGGGAAGCAAAGTAAATAATAAAAAAAATTGTGTTTGTTTGTTTATGACCAGGGGGCCTGATTTTCTCTGATAAAAAATTACAAACACTCTAATAAACCCCCAAATCTGTTCTTAAAATTAAAGTCATCCCACAGTCCCCCCAGTCCCCGGCCCTCCCAATGCCCCTCACTCCCCACCCACAGTCCTCTGGCCCCACTTGTGTCTTTCACTCCCTCCCCACAGCCTTGTTGGTGCCCCTCAGCCCCCACCCACAGCTCCTACCCCTAAGCCCTGCTGGAGGGGGACCCCAGCTGCTAAGGCTACAGGGCCAGGGACCTGGGTCTGCAGGTCCCTGCTCCAGCTGGAAGCAGCAGCTGCTGCAATGGAGCAGAGCCTGGCTCCCTCATTGCTGTGTACTGCCTGCTTGCTAAGGGCTTGGGGGTGGAGGCAGATCCCCACTGCAGCATGCACTCCCCAGGGGGCAGGAGTGACCCGCACCCCCCAGATCTGTGCATGAGGTGGGGGTGAGGGTGAGCTGCACACTGCAGGGTTGGACTCCCACCCTGCTGCCCTTCCCCAGGGCCAACACAGCCCAGTGAGCATGACCTGGCATGGCAGGGAACAGCAGAACCACATTGAAAAGGTGCTTGCTGCTGTGACCTCTGTGCTGCCCTGGTAATGTGCCCCCTGAGTGTGTGGCTGTAGTGAAGGTGGCAGCACAGGGTTGTACCCCTCAAAGCTGCCATGCACGCAGGGGATGCATTGTCAGGGCAGTGTAGAGGTTGCAGTGGCAAGCAGCCTTCCTGTGTAGCCCTCCTGTGCCCTGCAGTGCTGGATTATGCTTGCTGGCTATGGAGGCCCTGAGGGGAGAACAGTAGGGTGGGAGCCTGAGCCCACAGTGCGCAGCCTGTGCCCACCACCACCCCCGTGCACACAGATTTGGGGACGCGAGTCCCCTCTACAACCAGGAGTGCACGCTACAGCAAGGAACTGGCCCCACCCTCCCCCAACTGCTGGACAAGCTGCCACTGGGGCCCTGCAGCCTCAGGCCCCAAGCCCCACACACCGCCCAGCTGGGCAGTAGCCCCAGGCACAGCCCCAGCTATGCCCAGCTCCCTCCCTCCCTCCGCAGCCATGTGCATGTATATGCACATGGGGCCCCTGCCTGACTGTCATGCTCCCATTACCTCCCAGCCCCTTGCAGGCTTGAACTCAGCCAGCTTGCAGGAAGCTCACTGTAAAACTGAAAAATCCATGGGTTTCTCTGCTAAAATGAAAAATTCATGTTTTACTCTGTTTTTCCATGGGAAACGGAAAACCCAGATCCCTGTTTATGACATTTTCCTGTGGATCCAGATATCTGTCAGCCAGAAGGGTTGGAAGGCTGTGTTCATTCTGCCAAATTTTGCTTCCACTGTCTTTTGGTCAATGGTAAAGTGTACTTGGACAGCAATCTTTTAAAAAACAGTTAGTGGAGGCCGTGAAGTGGGTTGTCTTCCTTTCTCAAAGTGTTTTCTAAGCCACATGTTCCGTATTTTTTATTTAGGCCTGCCTGTTTTGCCCTCCAAAATACAGAAGTTTTCATTTGGACACAGAAGGACAATGAAGTCCTTCTAGTTCTATGTTCCTAAAAGCACATGCATATTTTAAATAAAATTTAGCTTTTGGTAGGCAAAAATTTCTGTGGGAAATATTTAAATTAAAAATGAACACTTTATAAAGAACTTCTGAAGCTCATTAGCCACAAGCAGTAATTTGATGCTTGTACACTGAATTCCATCAACTCCCATGGAGCGTATATTATTGTTGTATACACTAGCAAGAGATCTTCTACTGGGGAACCTGAGGCACAGTTCCATTATATTTAGAAATTCATGTAAAATATATTTATATTCATCTACTTCCATGGACTACTAACAGTCATTAATGTCACAGACCCCCTCTTTCCTTTTATTCCTGTTCATTGGCTCACCAGTAATTGGAAGGCTGAATGAAGTCCTGGCATTCATTTTGTTTCTTTGTTCACCAAATGTTCAGCCATAAGTCCTTGGTTTCTATGGCACCTGAGATTCCAAAGCTGTTCGCTATCCAAGTCATACCCAGGCCCAGGATTTTTTTGCTGCCAAAGTCAGAGGAGATTAAGTATGTTCAGTCCAGCAGGACCACAGTATAATAGAATAGCATTTCCAAATAGGACAATGCTGACCTGCTCCAAGCAGCATAGTGTACTTCTCAGTTAGGAACTCTAAAGCTAAAGGAATAGGAAAATGCCAACAAACAGCTTGGGAGAAATAATAAAGCACTAGGACCACTTCCAAAAGTGTCTTCATTAGTGAGTATGTATGCAAGTAAGACAAGTATACATGACCTACCTATATTCAAAACTCTCGGCAGAGGTGATATCTTCTATTAGAACAACTAAATAGCTGTAAAAAAAATTCTTTATTCGCAAGCTGTTGGGCTCACAAGCCCTTCCTCAGACAAAGAAGAATGCACAGATTGTAACATTTCTCCCAGGTAGAAATGAAAATTCATGTTGCACAGGAGAACAGAAGGATGCTATAGGTTCCCCTGGGTGGAAAAGTTCATTTTATGCAAATTAGGCTCAAATAAAAGTTGGAGCAGTCTGTTCACCTCCAACACCCTGCTTGCCATCAGACACCTTGGAGGTAAACTGACTGTCCCAACTTTTATTTCTCAGAGAACTCACATAAATAATCCTATTCACCTTCATAGGACTACTCATGAGAGGGACTGCTCACCCCTGTGAATAAAGGGTTCAACAGGCTGCCCCTTGAGTCTCTTACTGATAATATAGTTCTGGTTATAAATATGAATAGGCCACAATTCAGAGCATAAACCAAAAATAACTTCTAAGAAAATCCAGGAAGGCCAGCATAATATACTGTGTAATAAATGGAATTGTGTGGCCTTCTGCATAGAACCACAGCTGTACATCTTATCAGCAGCTTCTGTTTTCTCTTATTGTTGCCAAATTTTAACAAGGACAGAGGAAGGAGATGTGCCCAGCAGAAACAATGAAGCAACATAAAAAAGAGAGTGTTAAGAATTACAAAGAGGACATGACTTAAGACTAAGTGAAATAAGATGTCATTCTATAAGGGAAGCCTAACACTTCTTTCTCAGTGGACATGTCTATGCATTGCCCTATAGTGATGTAGCAACACACTATGTAGCCGTACAGTGCACAATGGTGACATAACAATCACACAGGTCTATAAGTGATCAGCAGCTACATTGCCATAGCGGCACATACCCCCAGTCTAGTGTGCTGCTACTGCAACATAGTGGCAAAATCTAACCATGCACCACACGCATGGCGCAATAACTGCCCGTACTGCGCCATGCTTTAGTACTTCTAAAATGAAGTAACATGGCACTGTAGCAATATCACCATACGGCAACGTGTAGGTTTGCCTAGTAACTATGTTGTTTATAGGGAAGGGTACTGAAGCACTGTTGTGAGAGTAACTATGCAAATGAAATGATATGATGTTAGTATGGGTGTGATTGTGCTAACTGCATTACACACGTGAGCAGAATTAAAAACTGAGCTATTTTCAATGGATATTTGACAAGTTAATTTCCAAGTAGACAATAACAGCTGAAAAACAATGCTACATGTAGACAGTAATAGCTATCAATACTTGATACTATTGTGGCATCATTACTGTAATACCTTTTGAAAAGGGAGATTCCTCAGGAAAATCCAATTTTGAAGATATATCAAAAGAAGAATAAAGCACTATTCTCTGTGGTACCTTCCATGGATTAAGTGCCCTCCCTGTTCAAAATTTGCGTTTGATTCTTAATTAGTGTATATCCAGTAAAAGGGTAGGTACCAAGATCCAAGTGGATATCAGGGTCCAAGTTATCAAATATAGGACTTAGGATGAATTTAGATCCAATATTTGGATTATCAAAATTATCAGAGAGCTGCTAACCAATCCTGGAGGCACCTACTGACCTTGGGTACCTAAGTTTTTTTAAATTAAAATTCTCCAGGCAACTACAATTCAGAATTTAACTTTAACCAATCATTGGATAAAATATAGACACCACAGTTGGAATCAAGGAATTGTGAATATAGCCTATGTACTTCATAGCAGAAGTGAAACAGTTATAACAGAAGGAACTAAGAGTGCCTCTGTAGCTGCCTTCTCACTTTGGGGTATCTTCTCAGCATGTGTGGAGAGTGTCCTATAGATTAGGAGGCACCCTTATGTCTACAGCCTCTATGTTCCTGCCTTCCATGCCTTGATGGGAACTGAGGATTCTGGAATGTCATGACTGTGCTGATCTCAGGGTTCTCTTCCTTTACTTTAGCCTTGCCTATTTCAGGCACTCTGTGGCAGGGCGGCCTCCAGGGGTGCCGTGACCTCCCCCAGGGCCCTACCTACCTGTACCAACCGGGGTCTTGAATGCACGCTCTATCTCGCCCGCCTTACTATGCCAGGACTCTACTTTATGCCCTATACTCCCCCTCTCCTGGGGCCTGCTCAATGTCCGCGCCCCCTCCTGGGGCCTGCTCAATGTCCGCGCCCTCTTCCGGGGCCTGCTCAATGTCCGCGCCCTCTCCCGCGCCTCTCACCTATAGACAGTGCCCCACTGGGGCCTGTGCCTCGTGCTTCCCACGCCCTTGCCCCCAACCAGGGCCCATGTCCTGCGCTTCCCACGCTCTCGCCCACACTGGGGCCTTTGCTCACATCTCTCGCACTCCCGCCCACTCTGGGGCTTATGCTCACGCCTCTCACGCTCCCGCCCGCTCTGGGGCCTTCTATGCTTGCGCTACTCATGCTTCCGCCTGCTCTGGGGCCTATGCTTGCACCTCTCGCACTCCCGCCCACTCTGGGGCCTTCTATGCCCCACTCGGGCTTCCCAGAATTGGGGCTCAGGTGGCCTCAGCCTTACCTGGCCCCCAGACCCGTCTTTGGGTCCTGTGCCCAACTCGGGCTCTTCGCAATTGGGGCTCAGGCGGCCTTAGCCTTACCTCACCCCCAGACTGGCCTTCCTGGGCCTATGCCCCACTGGGCCTGTCCCAATAGTCGCCCACACTGGGGTTGGGACACCCCAAAACACAGCGCCCCTGCTGCGCTAGGAACCCCCCTTCTACTGGGGAGCTCCCCTTGAGGCCTCCTCCACCCCTACAGCCTCGCCCAGTCCTCCGGTTCGTAACAATAATCAAAACCAAAATCTCCCTCTCCTGGGTTACAACACAACTTCCAAGCCAACCTGGCTCCCTCTCACGTATCTCCTCGTTATCAGGGTTTCCTCCACCCAGTACTGTCAAGCAGGCGCTCTCCAGCCATCAGGCTTCTATCTTATGTTCGGCTCTGCTTGCTCTAACAGAGCTCCCTCCTCCTCTTAGGGAACTGACTCTGGCCTTAGCCTTCTCTGTTTATAAAGGCCAGGCCCTGCCCTCTGGCGGTCAGCTGACCCAATCAGTTGCCATAGCAACTCCCACTTCCTGCATTGGTGAGTGGCAGCTGAGCCCATTTACTACTATTCAGTAGCAGGCACCCTAGTGCCCTGCTACACACTCTCAATCCTTCTGTTACCATGGGGTTTTTCAGGCAGCTTCTGCCTTGTAACTCAAAGTCCTTCCCTGGAGAATGAACAACACATCACGACTGGGCAGTTAGCATTAGGGGCTATAGGCTTTACAGGCAGGATAGAGAAGGAAGTAAAGTTGGGGGTGTGGCGCCCTATGTCAAGGAGCAATACACATCTTCTGCCTGCAGAATGGGGTCAGAGGAGGGGCAAGCTGAAGTGCTCTGGGTCAAGATACAAGGGGGCCATGGGGAGAGAGATCCAACAGTGTGGGTCTACTAAAGACCCCTCAACCAAGGGGAGGAGCTGGACTGGGAATTTTCAAGCCCGCTTGCAGAGGCACTTAAGGCAAGGAATGTAGTCAACATGGGTGATTTAAATTACCCGGACATCTGCTGGGAGGAACAGTCAGCCAGGTCAGACCATTCCAGGAGGTTTCTGGCCAAGATATAGGACCTCCACTTAATTCAGGAGGTGCACAGTCCCACCAGAGGAAATGCCCTGTTGGACCTGGTCCTGGCCACAGGCGACGACCTGGTAAGGGGCTTCCAGATTCTTGACCACCTGGGTGATAGAGATCATTGCTTGCTGGAATTCACCATCCAGCACAGGGTGTCAAGGGCCAGCAGCAAGGCGGCAGCCCTAGACTTCAAGAGAGCCAGCTTCAATGAGTTGAGATTAGTGGGAGAGGCACTGGGGTTCTCAAGGGCAGGGGAACTCAGTGCCCAAGATGAGTGATCATTCCTTAAGGAAACAATACTCAGGTTCCAAGGGGTGACCATCCCAACAAGAAGCAAGGGGGGCAGGAGTGCCCAAAAGCCCCCCTGGCTCACCAAGGGTGTACGGGAATGCCTGGTCACCAAAAAGGTGGCATACAACCAGTGGAAGGGGGGAGCTATCTCCAAAGAGGAGTATAGCTCCTCTGCTCGGGCCTGTAGGGGGGTTGTCAGGAAAGCTAAGGTGGACATAGAGCTAGGACTAGCATCCAAAATCAAAGATAATAAAAAGTCCTTTTTCAAATATATAGGGAGGATGAAGAAAGCACCAGGAAATGTGGTGCCCCTGCAAGATTCTCTGGGCAATCTGGTGGTTGCGCCAGAAGAGAAAGCAGACCTCTTTAACCAATTCTTCACCTCCATTTTCTTGTGCAGGGACCGGGACTTCCCCACTGTGATGCAAGACAGACTCGAGAGGAACACCTCCAGACCTCAGGTTGAGGAGGACCGAGTTAGAGAGCTTCTGGAGGGGCTGGATGTGTTCACATCAGTGGGTCCAGATGGTCTCCAGGGTGTTGAGGGAGCTAGCAGGAGTTATTGCAGGGCCTTTGGCACAGCTTTATGAGTGCTCGTGGTGCTCGGGCCAGGTGCCAGATGATTGGAAGATAGCCAACATGGTCCCCATCTTTAAAAAAGGGAGAAGGGAGGACCCAGGCAACTATAGGCCCATCAGTCTTACCTCAATCCTAGGGAAACTCTTTGAGAAGATCATCAAGGATCACATCTGTGATGGGCCGGCTTCAGGGATGATGCTTAAGGGGAACCAGCACGGTTTCATTAGGGGCAGGTCATGTCAGACCAATCTGATTGCCTTTTATGATCAGGTCACAAAAGCATTGGATGCAGGTGTCGGCATGGACGTAGTCTTTCTGGACTTCAGCAAGGCTTTTGACACCGTCTCCCACCCCATCCTGATTGAAAAACTAGGTGACTGTGGCATTGATGCCTACAAATGGATTGCAGATTGGCTGAAGGGTCGTACTCAGAGGGTGGTGATGAATGGGTCATATTCGACCTGGGGAGAAGTGGGCAGCGGAGTCCCTCAGGGCTTGGTCCTTGAGCCCACACTGTTCAATTTCTTTATCAGAGATTTGGATGATGGGGTGCAAAACAACCTGTTTAATTCACTGATGATACCGAAATTTGGGGTGAGGTGAGCACACTAGTAGGGAGGGAAAGACTGAAGCAAGACCTGGATAGGTTACAGGGGTGGGCTAACATAAACAGGATGCGTTTCAATACTGACAAGTGCAGGGTGCTGTACTTGGGCAGTAGTAACCAACAACACACTTATATGATGGAAAACTCCCTTCTTGAGAGCACAGAGGCAGAAAGGGATCTTGGAGTCATTATTGACTCCAAGATGAACATGGGCCGACAATACGAGGTTATGGTTGGCAGGGCTAACCGGACCTTGTCGTGCATCCACAGGTGCATCTCAAGTAGGGCCAAGGAGGTGATCCTCCCCCTCTATGCAACGTTGGTCAGGCCACAGCTGGAGTACTGTGTCCAGTTCTGTGTGCCCCACTTCAGGAGGGGTGTGGACAACATTGAGAGGATCCAGAGGAGGGCCACCTGCATGATCTGGGGACTACAGGGCAGACCCTACAATGAGAGACTGCGGGACCTGAATCTGTTCAGCCTTCACAAGAGAAGGCTGAGGGGGGACCTGGTGACCATCTATAAACTCACTAGGGGGGACCAGAAGGTTTTGGGAGAGACCTTGTTTCCCCTAGCACTCCCTGGCATAACAACAAATAACGGCCATAAGTAGAGAGTAGGTTTAGATTAGACATCCGTAAGAACTACTTCACAGTTAGGGCGGCTAGGATCTGGAACCAACTTCCTAGGGAAGTGGTGCTGGCTCCTACCCTGGGGGTCTTTAAGAAGAGGCTTGATGCCTACCTGGCTGGAGTCATTTGAGCCCAGTTTTCTCCTGTCTAGGCGGGGGGTCGGACTTGAAGATCTACAAGGTCTCTTCCGATCCTACTTCTATGATTCTATGATATGATTCTATGAACTGAAACATCAGCACTGGTCTCCTATATTCTGTCCTCCCCAGACTCAGGTTTCATGGTTCATTAGTCATGCTGGTGGGCAGGCCACATTGTCTCTTTACCAGTCTTTTGCTTTCTGCCTGGTTCTTCTCTCCATTGGCTCTATCCTCCCTGGATTTCATCTTTGCTCTCTAGCATTCTTTTTCTCCATTCTCCCATCAACCCACTAATAGGGTTAGAGTTCCCTCATGCTAGCCCTTCTGTTACAGCCCTTATGTTTTGCTTGTCAATGAACTCTCCCAAGTAAAAGATGTAGGTTTGAATTCCATCAGGAAAAGGAGGGCATTGAACCATTGATCTTCCAAGAACCCACAAGCTGCTCCATGCAACATTTGGAAGAAAAAAGAAAGGTGGGGGAAATGTCTTTCCTGTTCCTCCTTCTTTCCCAGTCATCCTTTAAAGAAAGAGACAGCCCATTAATCTGTTTATTGTAAGAAAAGACTTCAGAAAAGGTTCCTAGACTGTGAATTCTGGGCCAAGGAAACTGCATCTAAGCAGTACAGATACAGGTAACTAATGTCTGGAGAAGAAAAGAAGACACATCCCTGCCCTCTGTGTTTTGTTTTGACTTATTTAGGGACTGCCTGTTCAGTGTACTGCTTTTACATACCTAGCCTTTCATCATGCTAGTTTCTGCCCACTCTAGGTGTCTAACTCTTCTGTACATTGTATGCAGAAATATGGATTCTGATATGTGGACTTAAGGTACCAGCACAAATTTATTATCATAACAGCTGTGATACCCCTCTGAAACACAGAGAGACAACCATTCTCTACAGATCTTATTTTCCACTTGAGCCTTCAAAGTTAAGTCCTATGTACAGGCCTCTGGCCTGTGTACAGGGATGAATTTCATCTAGAGTGAACTACATTATTTTTTAGAAGTCTCAGGTAAATGTTTGTAATATTAATAAAAGTATGCATCTTCTCTCCAACTAATGCCTGAGTAGCACTGAACATTATCGAGACCTAACCAGTGTTTCAAACCTGCCCTTTCTTGCTTTATTATTAAACTTCAAAAGCAATTATTGCTGCTTGGTGATATTTCATTCTTATAGCCATGTAATACCCCCAGTAAGTGATTAAATTGCCATTACTGTATGTGGGATTTCATGATTAATAAAAAAAATGTACCTTTCTTGTTCAGAAATTGTTTTTATATACTTTATATATATAATAATATACATACTAGTCAGTACTGCAAAGAGCTTTATAATTAAGAACTCCACTGCTTTGTTCTTAGTCCAATGCTATAATGTGATTCTGAATTTTTAAATTTCACCAAGGGTCAGATAAACAAACCCTCCCATACGTCACTGAAATGCACAGTAAAACAAGCTGTTAGTTCAGAACTTCAGGAACAACCAGGGCACACAACAAGCACTGTGTGTGTTCCTCCCCACCAAATGATGATGTGTGAATAACTTCAAAGTCAACTCATATTAATAATTGCTTGCCCGTAGGGAAAAAAACAACCGCTACATCCATGGCTAACCAACATAGGAAATTGAGGTTAAGAACTAGTAACCAGTAAAGACAAAGTAGTCAGATACACAGGTGAGATAAGGTTTTAATGGAGGTTACTAGAGTGTGACTGGGGAGAAAGAGCCATAAGAGATGGTAAAAGCATGCTTAGTCACATATTAGTTGCAATGTAATTGTCAGAACCTTTTCCTTTGTTTCTTCTAAAGCAAATGAGTGAAATTCTAGTGAATTCAACCCAATCTACTGAAGTATTTCACTTATGACAGGACCACATTCCATCAACAGTGGTTCAATTAGCTCTTAGATATAGGCTCTAATCTTATATTATCTTTCACTGGACTAACTTAATGGTTGTGAGCTTCCTCAGGTCAAAAAGCAATTTGTGCCAGAAAACTTCTCCAGTATCTCTACCATCTTTTCAGCTGATCAGATAAAAAATACTGGACAAAAAACGCCCCCAAACAAACCTCAAAACAAAAAACAAAAAAAACCCCCAAACCCTTGTTTTTCACACATTTCCTGAACTATTACTGCTATAAACCATTCATGTTGGCATGATGATGTAACCATGATGGTCCAGGAATTATTGAAGAGGCAAGGGTTTTAGGGGGGTGACTGATATCTTTTTATTGAACAACTGCATGCTTAGGCTAATTTTACATTTACTTGCATAGCATCATTCAAACATTTTCAAACATAGGCAGTATTGAAGACCTCTTTGACTGGATCATTTATATCAGAACATTCCTCTTGAAACAGATTTTTTTCCATTGTAAACAAGGGAAAATCAATATGAAGGCTCCTGGGAAATAGAGACCTCCTATGCACTATGTTTCCATCTTATAGACTGAGGAACATAACTTATCAATCTTATAAACCAAGGTAAAGCAATTAAGGAGTGGACTGAAAACTAAATTCCAGTACCAAGATCAGCCATTGGAAACATTTTCAATAATCCATCTCCTTTTTAGATAACTGTCTTCAAAAAGAGATATAAACTAAGGTTATTTGGGGGGGAAAATAAACAACCACTTCAACATAAAAGTTATGTTGTTTTCAGTTTCAGGAGTGTTGGAAGAATGGAAGTCGTATCAGACCTTTTATGTTTATGTTTCTACTTATGTCAGACTATGTATGTGCAATCCTACTTCCATATACTGTCAGAGAAGAAAGCTGAGGAGAAAAATGCATCCCTTGGAGTCAATTGAATGTATCACCGATGTTTAAAAATGTTTAAACTGATCTATAGTATGCAGTTTAGAGTGCCTTAGAATTGAGCTAGCAAAGATGCTGCAATTGAGTATTTGTAGTGAATTTCCATGTGTTAAAGTCTGTATGACCCCTACTTATGTTATGCATGTGTGCAGCCTTCTATGCTGAAAGAAACCTTCTTGTATTTTTAAATATTAAATTTAATTTTCAGATTAAACTTTAATATGCCTCCAATGGTCTGAATGCAAATTCTGTTTCTGAGACAACCAGCATAAAGGGGATATCTGAAATCAGCACCAGAAAACTAGGTGTTGTGCTGGAAAGGTTGTCACCCTTACCAGCTTAGATTTTTCATAGATTTCATAGACATTAGGGCTGGAAGGGACCTCGGGAGATCATCGAGTCCAGCCCCCTGCCCAAAGGGCAGGAAGTCAGCTGGGGTCATAGGATCCCAGCAAGATAAGCATCCAATTTACTCTTGAAGGTGTTCAATGTAGGCGCTTGAACCACCTCTGCTGGCAGACTGTTCCAGACCTTGGGGGCTCGGACAGTAAAGAAATTCTTCCTTATGTCTAGCCTGAAACGGTCTTGCAGGAGTTTGTGACCGTTCGACCTCGTCATCCCATGGGGCGCTCTGGTGAACAGACGTTCCCCCAGATCCTGGTGGTCACCCCTGATAAACTTGTAGGTGGCCATCAGATCACCCCTGAGCCTGCGCTTTTCCAGGCTAAAGAGTCCCATGGCTCTCAGCCTGTCGTCGTAAGATCTGTTTTCCTGACCTCTGATCATGCGCGTGGCTCTCCTCTGGACTCTCTCAAGCTTCTCCACATCCTTTTTGAATTGTGGAGCCCAAAACTGGACGCAGTACTCCAGCTGCGGCCTCACTAAGGCCGAGTACAAGGGGAGAATGACGTCCCGGGATTTGCTCGAGAAGCATCTATGGATGCACGCCAGCATTTTGGTCATTTTACTAGCCGCAGCATCGCATTGGAGGCTCATGTTCATCTTGTGGTCAATGATGACCCCCAAGTCTTTTTCTTCTGTAGTGCTAACCAACGTAGCACTGCAGAGCCTATAAGGGTGCTGCAGGTTTTTCCTCCCAAGGTGGAGAACCTTGCATTTTTCGGTGTTAAACACCATGAGGTTCTCGTCTGCTCATTTGCTGAGCTTGTCCAGGTCAGCCTGGATCACCCGCCTATCTTCTGGCGTGGATGCTTTGCCCCAAAGTTTGGTGTCATCGGCGAACTTCACCAGTCCACTCCTGACCCCAATGTCCACATCGTTAATGAAGATGTTGAACAGTATGGGTCCCAGGACAGAGCCTTGAGGGACCCCATTGGTCACAGGGCACCACGATGAGTGACTGCCATCAATCACAACCCTCTGGGTCCGACCACGAAGCCAATTTCCCAGCCAGTGGATCGTGGTGGAGCCAAAGCCACAACCGGCCAGTTTGGCCAAGAGGTGATCATGGGATACCAGATCAAAAGCTTTTTTGAAGTCAAGATATATGACATCAATCTCTTCTCCCTTGTCCAGGTGATAGGTCACCTGGTCATAGAAGGAAATGAGATTGGTCAAACAAGACCTACCCGCAACAAACCCATGCTGGCTGTCCCTTAGAATGTTAGCCTGGGCCAGTCCCTCAAGGATGGCCTCCTTAATAAACTTTTCTAAGATCTTCCCCAGGATAGAAGTCAGGCTAATGGGCCTGTAGTTAGCCGGATCCACTCTCCTCCCTTTCTTGAAGATCGGCACCACATTGGCCTTCTTCCAGTCTTCGGGCACTACACCAGAGCGCCAGGAGTTTTCAAAGATCCGTGCCAGGGGCTGAGCTATGACGCTCGCCAGCTCCTTGAGTACCCTGGGGTGCAGGTTGTCAGGGCCAGCTGACTTGAAGGTATCCAGCTTCTCAAGATGTTCCTTCACGAGGTCAGCATTGATGGAGGGTAGGGGATCCCCCTCACCCAGATTTCCCTGTCCCATAGCAGGCATGGGCATCCCATGTGACTGATGAAAGACTGACACAAAGTACCTATTTAATAGGTTGGCTTTTTCCTGGGCGTCAGTTACCAGTTGCCCCATCTGGTTTAGCAGGGGTCCAACATTGCCCTTGCTTTTTCTCCGGCTCCCCACATATCTGAAAAAGGACTTTTTGTTGTCCTTGATGCCTGAAGCTAGTTGGAGTTCAGTTGCAGCCTTGGCTTTCCTGGTTTGTTCCTTGCAGGACCGGACCAGCGCGGAGTAATCCTCCTTGGAGGTGAATCCCATCCTCCATCCTTTGTAGGCTTTCCTTTTTAGCCTTAGGAGGTCCGCTAGGTCCCTGGAGAGCCAGGGGGGCTGCTGTGCCTTCTTGCTACCTTTCCTCCATGTTGGAATAGATTTAGCTTGTGCACTGAGGATCGCTTCCTTGAGAAGCAACCACTCTTCTTGAACTCCCAACTCCCTGGGGTCATAGTCCCTGAGGGCCTGACTGACTAGCCTCTTGAGCTTGTCAAAGTCAGCTTTTCTGAAGTCAAGGACTTCTGTGTTGCTGACTGACTTGCCAGCTTTACGGCGGATGGTGAAGGTGATCAGCTCGTGGTCGCTGTCACCCAACTTCCCATCGATCACTAGGTCGCCGATTAGGTCTTCCCCCGTAGCCAATACCAGGTCAAGCAGCGCTTTGCCTCTTGTTGGCCCATAGACTTCTTGAGTCAGGTAGAGGTCATCCACGCACGAGAGAAAGCTTTGCACCCGCTCAGATTTAGCTGAGTGATCTTCCCACGAGATGTCCGGGTAATTGAAGTCACCCATGACAACCAAGGTCCTGGAGCAAGCGGCCTCAGTCAGTTCCTGGGCGAACTCCTGGTCAAGCTCGGGACTTTGAGTGGGAGGTCTGTAGTAGACTCCCACCGTTGTGTCCCCTGTGCCAAATTCCCCACGAATTTTTACCCAGAGGGTCTCTAGCTGTCCATGCCGGTCGCCAACATCAGCTTGCAGGGACATGTAGCTTTCCTTCACATAGAGAGCTACACCCCCGCCCCTTGTTTTAACACGATCCCTCCTGTACAAGGTATAGCCCTCTATCCCCGTGGTCCAGTCATGGGTGGAGTCCCACCAGGTCTCCGTTATCCCAATGACATCATATTTCTTTGCACTGAGCAGGAAGACGAGCTCGTCCTGCTTGTTGCCCAGGCTCCTGGCATTAGTGTACAGGCAGGCAAGTGTGCCCTCGGGGGCTCTTGCCTTGCCCACAGATTGTACCAGAGCTGGGGCAGGGGTGGGCTCCCTTAAGTACCCCTTTAAGTGCCTTGGTCCGCTGGCTTTGCAAGGGCCGTTCAGCGGGCCAGCAGGGGCAGTAGTCCCCCCATCCCCCAGCGGGCTTAGTTTAAAGCCCGGTGGAGCAGGTCAGCCAGCCTGGCTGAGAAGAGCCTCCTCCCCAGGGGAGAGAGGTGGAGGCCGGCTTATCTGGTTCTGCACAGTTATTAGGAACATACCTAATTCAAGCCAGCTACCTGCCAATTTCATGGGCAGAACACAAGGCCTGGGAGCCATTTTGTGGGCAGAGCACACCAGACTCCCCCATGCCTCTGATTGGTCAAGGGGGGAGGGGGGGCACAGTAAGCATGCCTCCAACCCTTGCTGTTAGTTGGCTGTGAGAGCTGTCCATCGTATATCCCTGCCCCTTGCTGCTGATTGGTGGAAACAGGCGGGGCCATAAGAAGGCAGCCCTCACACGCAGCCAATCAGCAGCAAGGGACATGAATGGCAGCCATCTTGCCAGCAGGCCTTCAAGCAGGCAGCCCTTGTATCCCCACCAGGGTGGGCTGCCACAGTGCCCTAAGGACTGGTGGCTCGCTCTGAGGAGCCAGCATTTTATTTTCCATAAGTTTTTTTCCCCCCCCACGGATTTCATGGGCATTCCCTAGAGTCCATGGGCAATGCCAGATTTCACAGAATTTGCAAAATCTGTGAAATCACAAATTCCGTAGGTCCCTAACTATTGCACTTACCAACCCAGACACACATTTCATTCTCATCATTTTACAAGTTGAATAAGGAAAAAAAATGTATAACAGTTGAATTCTGAAAAAAGAAAAGAAAAATTGAAAGAGTATTTAGGAATTAGGGACATTTTTTTCTCTTATGTATATTTCCACACTGTTAGAGCTGTTATTTTGTTATTGTTATTGTTTTAATCTCAGATACTTTTTCAAGTATTGGAATCACAGGAAAATTGAAAATTTTATGGGGCATAAAAAATTATAGGCCATGTTTTCCACTAATCCAGGATCTCCTGGGAGAAGAAAGGAACCTCATGAAGGGGATCGTGTTCCCTGCCCAACTCCAGCTATCTTAGATCATTTCAAATGGACACATTTTATGACAGATGGCCGTGGTCCCCAAAGGCCCAGATGCCAGCTGTGAATTAATGTCCTAATACTTTTCACCCTTCCCAACTGACCTCCAATGTGGTTTGTATGCCAGCATGTGCGGGGCATTGAACTGTCTGCTCTGGCTTTGCCTGCACAAATAATTCCTCTACATAGAGAGACTTCTCACCCTGGCACCAGTGGCCAGTTGCTAGACCCTTTGTGCTGCTGAGATACAGAGAAGCTTGTAGTGATACATGTCTATGTTCTTTTAAAAATAAAAAGAAGAATGTCTATATTAAGAAAATATAAACATTTCTTGTGGACTTCACTAGTTATATTTTTTCTTGTACTTCGAATAGCATTTTCAAAATCTTATTTACAGAGACAATGTACTACGTGGTGCAAATCCACCCTCCCTTCCTACCCTACACAAGCCAAAAAAAGATTATCAGAAGCAATGAAGCAACAATTTCCAAGAATTTCTCATTTTCTCCAAGAGTTTTACATTAAAGCTAATGATTTCAACATAGATTTCTCCTTTTTTTGAGATTAAGAAACAAATGATCAGCTGGAATAAGCAGGTAAACTGCAGTGTCTCTAATTTGTGTCAGCTGAATATCCAGCTCTACCAGTTTAGTTACTTACTAGTATCATCCCAGATGAAATTCTAATTTAGGTCTATTACTTGGTGAATCAGGTAGTCAATATCTATTTATCTTATTTAGAACTTTTTCTTGGTTCCCTTCTTGCCAGTAGTGAGTCCTTTGTATAAAAACAGTGTATTAGCTTTAAAAATGTGCCTTTTCTAAAATATTTTTCCACTGCGTTGAGATTTTTTTTCTCAAACCAATTTAAAGAGAGAGAGAGAAGCATGATGCTGGCACTATAATTCCTGACTGTGCCATGTTACAGAAGCCCTGAGTTTGATTTGGCAAATAAATTGTCTGCTCAGTACTAAAGTCTCAAGCCTCCAAGCAAGTGGAAAGAATTAGGGTGATAACTCCTTGTTAAGGGCTTGTACAAGGGAAGCTTTTAAATACAACCCCAACAGACAAAGCACTTGGTACTGAGTAGGTTAAGTGAAGGGTTAGACAGCTGCAGTGAGCTATAAAAGTTTCTTTTTGTTTCTGCTGATTTAAACTCTTGTGGGTTTTTCTGCTTTTTGTTTTGGTGGCAGTGGTATTGATGATGAAACCTCCTTAGCTCATACTTTTAAAACAATAAACACTTAAGAGAAAAATCTTTCCTTGACAAAGTGTTTTGCTGTTGTATGGCTCTGTTTAATTTTGACCATTGCTACCTAGTCTACTACCGTTAGTATCTGCTCTACTGGCTAACACATTGCCACTTATTCTGTTTCATGTTGTTTCCTAGTACTCTACTCACTGTCTGTGTTTGTGAACATTACAGTATTTCTCTTACTATCCTTACATTGCCCTGGCCTTCTTAGAGACAGATCTACAATGAACTGTCTGCCTCTTTCCCCCCAAGTGCACACAGACTACAAAAAAGTCTGTGAATTCAAATTTGGTTCAGGTCTCTTGTCTTTTATTGGTTCCTTTTTTCAGTAATATCCTGCCCCTCTTTTTCCCTCCCCTCTCACCAAAAAAAGGAGACTAGACAGCAAGTGTGTTTGGATATTAAGCAGGAGTGAGAGGGACATATTAAGTAGGCATTAACATTGTGTTTTAAATCTTTCGATTCTTTAAAAAAAATCCATTCAATACTCTGGGGTATTTGTGTGTCACCTTTAGTCCCCAGTCATTATCAGACCCCTCAAATGCTCAATAATATTTTTGTCTTACTGCCTGTTTTTGATACGATTGTTTTCTCCTATTTCTTATTTAAAAAATCAGGTTGCAAACATAACTACACTTTGTTCGTTCTTGTCTTGATATTTCAATTTTTAAGGAATTCATACATTTCCACATGATTCATACGCTGCTGGGAAAGTCTCCTTTGGACATCAATGGATTTTAGTTTAGGCCTTTAAAATGTGAATATGCCTAGGGATTAGTGTTAGTTCAATTCTCCATTCTTCCACTTAGTCACTGCAACTTTGGGCAAGCCTGTGCTTCAATTTTCCCATTTGCAGAATAGAAATATTAATCCTGAGCTCTCCCTCTTGGGGACTTGGACTTAATTAATCCTTAGAAAACTCTGAGATATTTAGAGGAAAAACTATTATCTAAGCACAAACTGCATAATACAAATATACAAGTAATGTGAAATAAGTATAAACTGAGTAAAACCAGCAAAACTTGGAAGAGTTATACAGTAGATATTGTAATACTGAAAGCATGTAGAGTTGTTTAATAGATATAGTTTTATTGTGCAAAAAATGCAGTAAATTTAACAAGTTATTCACAAATCTTGACATTAAATGAGGACTTCAAAACTAATTATCTACTATATAGTTCTATTATCAGGGAAAGTTTAAAATTCTCTAAAGTTATGTAAGCTGAGTAGTGTAAATTTAATCAGAACAATGATTATAAAGGCTGCAGTATTAAAATCAGAAGAGTGTGTGTGTGTGTGTGTAAGAGAAAGGGATGCTGTTTACTGAAAGTATACAGGATTTAAAATACCAGTGGAGAAGCTCTTACAATGAAAATGGGAATAGAAATGTCAACCCTAAACTAGTCCCTCCATCTTGTTAAATGAGAGATTAATTTGACCAGAAATTAAAAGTGAGTTTGACAGTCGTCTTTGTTCATTATAATATCAGCTGCAATGGGGAGCCTCAATACAGCTAGCACTAAAAACTTGGGGGAAATAGATTCTCAGAGTGATGTAAAAGACTCCTTCCGAAGTATATTTTGTTGAATCCCTTATCTCATTAAACCAATTATCTGCTCTCAGGATCTGTCATGCTTTGTTTCCCCTTCCCTCCCACTGGAGGAAAAAATTAGACTTAAAAGCTGATCCACTGTTTTTCTTGGGGAAAAAATGTGTTTCTTTGTTGTGTTATGGAGACTTACAACACATATATTATTGACCACGTCTTTTCAATCACCCCTGTGTTCACTTTTAAGCCTTGAATAATTCCTGTTTTCAGAAAAGAGCAACACAATGTATAGGTAGCATCATCCGTGTAGTTCAAGACAAATACATAATTGGCTAATAACCATCCAGTCGGTGCCACACTAAACATCACATTTTGGCACAGCTTTAGTTGACGTCTTTAGTCCTTCCTAATCTAAGAACTAAATTATGTGTATGAACTGATCTTACAAATGAGTGAAACTACATGTACAACTTAGATACTCTGCACCAGTGGTTCTAAACCTTTTTCATCAAGGCACACCTCTTTACATTCATCACCCCTCAGAAAATGCTAACTCTTAGCTTTCACTTATTTTTGACTATAGAAATATAAAAAAAGCAATTTTTCTTTGGCAAAAAACTCAAAAAAACAACAGCTCAGAATGCTTCTGATACTAAGGACCTGAAATCTTTGGGTTTTTCTTGTGAAACTTTTGTAAATATTTGCACCTCCTTGTAAATTGTGTGTAAATGTTAGCACATCTAATAGTGCTAATTTTGCATGGTACCCTGCAACACCCTTAAAAAGTTGTCATGGCACTCCAGGGTGCCAAAGCAAACTAGTAGAGCATGATTTCCAACTCACATGTGTATGAATGTGCAATGAAAGAACAGGAAGCACCTAATAGAAGCCCCACACAGGCATAATCAATATAAGGAGACTATACTTGTGCAATGTTAAGAGAGATGCATGTAAACATATGGGCTTATCTCTTCATGTTAGCTCAGATTAAGTAAGAAGTCTTAGGTTGTGATGAAAAGTTTTATTTAACAATAGCATTCACAATGTAGTGCGATTCAGTGCCTCACTCACATAATCTCTAAACTTTGAAAGCCTCCACAACTCTTGTTAAGTGGGTAAGAAGATGGCTGCTGGGTAGGACCCAGAGAACTCTAATGAACAGATCTGTCTCATCCTGGCAAGAAGTGACCAGTGGTGTCCCTCAGGGGTCTGTACTTGGTCCAGTGCTTTTCAACATCTTTATCAATGATTTGGATGTAGGGGTGAAGAGCTCACTGTCCAAGTTTGAGGACACCACTAAGTTATGGGGGAGCATGGTCACACTTGAAAATAGGTTGCAGATACAGGCAAACCTAGACAGGCTGGCACTTTGGGCGGATCAGAACCAGATAACGTTCAACACTGAGAAGTGTAAATTGCTCCTTCTGGGGATGAACAATCCCCAACATACTTTCAGTCATGGTGCTAGTCACTGAGCCTGTAAGGGATCTAGGAGTAATTATAGACCATAGTATGAATATGAGCCGTCAGTGCGATTCTGTAGCCAGCATGGCAAACAATGCTCTGGCATGCATTAACCAATGCACCTCAAGCAAAACCAAGGAAGTGATTTTTCCACTTTACTCAGCATTGGTGAGACCACAGCTGGAGAACAGCATCCAGTTCTGGGCACCGCACTTCAACAAGGATGTGGAAAAGCTTCAGACAGTCTAGAGAAGAGCCACCCATATGATCAGAGACTTGCATGGCAAGCCATACAAGGAAAGGCTGAAGGACTTGGGTCTCTCCAGCCTAAAAAAGAGAAGGCTGAGAGGGGATTTGGTAGCAGCTTACTGCTATATCAGGGGAATAGATCAAGAGCTTGG
The DNA here is from genome assembly GCF_052110815.1 of Crocodylus siamensis. NCBI lineage: Eukaryota > Metazoa > Chordata > Crocodylia > Crocodylidae > Crocodylus > Crocodylus siamensis. The sequence continues at coordinate 169,249,223 of NC_143397.1, read as the reverse complement.
TGACCAACTGTTCACTTGGCCCTCTTGGAGAAAACCAGGACTAATGGCCACAAGCTCCTGGAAGACTGTTTCAGGCTTAACACTAGGAAAAACTTGTTTGTAGTCAGGGTATCTAGACTCTGGAATAGACTTCCTCCAGAGGTGGTGCAATCACCTACCCTGGAAATCTTCAAGAGGAGATTGGATGGTCACCTCACTGGGGTCACCTTACCCTAGTTGTCTTTCCTGCCTAGTGGAGGGGGGCTGGACCCAATGATCTTGTGACATCCCTTCCAGCCCCTTACAGTCTATGAATCTATGTATAACTCTTCCAAATTAGCTCCTCATCTCTTCATTTTCTGCTAAATATATAAAATGCCCAGAAGATGGTACTATGCCACATCAATAACACTCCATGGCTTCTGTCATCTGTGGCACATGGAACCTACCTTCTACTATGAGGTATATGGGGAGCTATAATAAAAGGGATTATCTTCCTTTTCACTTCATTGTTGTTGGGTTCTCAAATCCAGTTGCAGTGGTCAGAATATAATTCATCAGCCTTACTTTCAGGACTTTTTAAGCAATTGTCATGCTGTTAAGAATGCAACCTGCATGACAGGGCTCAGCCTAGACTGGAATGTTTTGTAAAGTAATTAATTAAAACCTTTATCATGCTGTTGTTTGGAATAAGAATGAGCACAAAAAAAAAATCAATAAAGTGAATCTCTCTGCTGAATGTTAAAAGCTGACATTTCAAAAGGCCCTTCAGGCACATTGGTGCCTGTGGGCACCTAGAAAAATATATAGCTTATCTACAAAGCATATTTTATCATTTAAATAGTAGTTTCCAAAGCCAAGTAAGTCTTCCTCCATTATAGTTTGCAGGTTCTGCATTCAATTAAAGAAGATTTGTCCATTTGCATGTTAACATTCAAATCAATGGAAGTGATCTCAGAGATGCTGAATCCCTATAGGCCTCCATGTAGAAGTGCAGGCTGTTTTGTTCTGAAAGAATATGAAACAGGAATTTCACAGTTAGTCCAACTGAAAAAAATCACACACTCAACACCTATGTTGCAAATTGCAATCAGATGCCTCTTCTATCTAAATCTTTTGTTCTGAATGTGTCTAGTAATGTTTTTTAAAAAAAGAAGCGACTCAAACAACGTATGTCTGTAGTTGTTTTCTTTGGAATATAAAGTCTATTATTGTACTCATTTTTATATTTAATTTGAGTTTTTAGTGTGTAAGCTTCTCCATTTAACTTTGTAAGTGCCACATTAGCCACTGACATTGCGTGGGTGAGGTATGGTGTGAGCCGTCACATAAGCCAGTGAAATTTTGGCCTCCTTTTTCATGGACAGTTCAGTAGTACTTGAAATACCACAGCTTTGAATCACATTTTAGCTCTGTGTTTTTTAGCAAATCAGCAGAGCATGCTCAGTGCAGCCTGCTGACATAATGAGAAATGGCTACAGAATATTCCATAAGTGGTTTTGTGGGGAGATATAATTTGAGTTTCTGTGTATGTGTGGTGCTTAACCACGTACCAGTCTCAGCTAAAACACTGGAGAGCTGAATTTCACTTGAGCTTTGACACTGCTGAGCTGTCAAAACAGATAGGAATTTTATATGAACTGTGTTTTAGTGACACATTGGGTATGGAAGTCTAACATGCTCTTAAAAATGACATCTTGAAACCAAACGCTAGAATGTCACACACTAACAGCAATTGAATCTTTTATGTATGCATATTTTGTATTGCAAAGGTATCTTCCTTTGAGAGCTAAAAGAAAATTTGATGTCTGTAGGTCTGAATATAAAAATCTTTTTTCAAGTCTCTGTAAGGTTCCTTAAGTCTATAATTCCACATTACACTTTATAACTTCATGCATCAAACTACTTGGGGGTGCTCACTCTAAATACTTTTGCATCAGAGGCACTCAGAGTATTTCATTGTCATTATTTACCTTTGCCAATAGGAAATAGAAGTTACAACAATGGCCATTTAGCTGCCAGATAGAATGCTATTACAATATTTTGACTTATGCTACTGATTTGTGGCAGCAGCAGTTACTAAAAAGAACAAATTACCTTGAAGCTGCAAATCAGATTTGTTCCAAAGCTAAAAGTAGCAAATGTTTTTGTCATAATAGCAGCTTGTAGATGGGTATGGATTTGTGTGGGTTGAGGTTTTTGGTTTTGAAATCAGACTGTATCTTGGAGAATAGAAATTATCATACTAGAACATACTAGTGGTGCATCAAGTCCAGAATCCAGTCTCTAACCATGACCAGATGTTTCAAAAGAAGATTACAAGGAGTCCTGGAGTAGGGAATTATGGGGTAATAACCAGAAAGAAAATGTGTTCGAAGCTCCTCAGTGAGGAATAGGTTTATGTCTGAATCATAAAGTTTTAGATTCCTTCACAACTTTATTTTTAACCCTTGCTACTGTAACACTGGTTATTTATGTTAGGAAATCTGCCAAGCTCTGTTATACCAACTAGATTCATAAGCATGAATAAATAGGAATGATATGCAACTTCAAGTACAGAGGCATAAAGATCAGTATATACTTCTCACAAATAAATTCCACTCAGATTTTCACCAAAAGACTGAAATAACTGTGTTTGGTGCTAAAATAGTTTTGTTTTAAAGCTACTTGCCACATTGTGCCCTAATTTTCATGCGCTTTTTCTACTTCCTGGTTTCAAGTAAGACTGGATGGAAACTTTATAGCTAGGGACAAACATTACACATAAACTAGTTTAAATGATCAGAAACTGCTTTAAACCTGTAACAGAACAGATGTTCAGTGCACATAAACCAGCTTTAAAATGGCTGAAACCAGTTTGAGATAAACTTGGTTGAATGTGGTATCAGACTTAACTGATTTGGGTCAAATCAGTTTATGCAATGTCTGTCCCAGACCCCTTGCTGGTTTAAGATAAACCAGACTCCCCCAGTATCCTGACATGCTTCCTGGGCTAGGCTCCCTGCTCCACAGCAGAGCTGGCCCTTCCCCCCTGCTCCCTGGCTGGAGCTCCATCAGAGACTGCAGGCACAGCAGGGTCTGCCTGGCTTCTCTCTTCCCTACCCCTCCCCCCTTCACTGCTTGCTACTCAGATAGGAATCCCCCACCTCTCCCTTGCTCCCTCCCATCTCCCACAGCACAGACCCCAGCCCCACAGACCCCAGGCATGTGGCATGCTAGCTGATGCTGAGAGGTGTCTGAGTGTGTGTCTCTCCAATTTAACTGGGACTTGCAGAGAGAACAGTGACCATTTAGTACTTTTTGGAGCTAATCAACAGGTCATTTGGTAAGCTCTTTAAGAAGAGTTTGAAGTAATGGATAGAGGCTATTGTTTTGCTGATGAGGAGATAAATACTATTATCAGCCCCCTGCTGGCTTGCTTGCCCGTCAGTTTGCTGCAGAAAGTATAAAGAAGCAAGGAAGGAGGTTGAAAAGCTCTGTATCATCAAAAGATGCATGCACTGCACACCCCTCCTTGCCTCAGAATGCTAGGAAGGGGCTGGCAATACCCCTGCCCCTTGAGCAGCCAGCAGGGAAAAGCCTGGGATGGTGCAGGCAAACCTAGCTAATCAAAGTGTCCTACTGGGGCCTGGCCAGCCCCCTCCCCCCCCCCAGCTCAGCACTTGGCAAGGGAAGGGAGAGCTTCTCTAGTGTCCCCTGGCATCTCACCTGAGACTCTGCAGGCATTTGCCTGAATTTCCTCAGTCCAGAGAGAATATCTGTCCAGTAACAAACCATTTCATCCTAGCCAGGTTAAACTAACCTGCACAGATTGAATCAATTCAGGCTCAGGCTTTTTGAGTGTTTGTCCTTAGCCTACAAGATAGTTCAAAAAGCTGTTCTCATGGTACTGCCAGCTCAGCCAAAACTAGTGTAAAAGCTTCTTTCCGTGAGAGTTTATTTTTAATCATCATAATGGGAAAACATACAAAAATTAGGATATTTCTCCTGTTTGTTACTTCCAAATTATTTGACATTCACCTAAAGCATTATATTCTGTCTGCTAGATATAATACTTGTCCTAACGGCTCATGCAATATTGGCATAGTAACCTAAGGTGTCACAATGCTACCATTTATGGTTATATTCAAGCATGGGGACAGTGGAATGTTTAATAAATACCAAGAAATCAGGAGATAAACATTCAGTATTCATGTCTGTAAGGAAGGGATGTTGTAACGATGGCCAGAATTATGAAATTGGAACTATTTATGTCGTTTTATATTTAGAAAGCCAGGAAAAGGTAATGAGGTAGATTGGAGACGAGACCTAAGGAGTTATGTAGATAAGGCTAGTAATATATGTCTGCATATAGCTTTAAGTTACAAGCTTATATGGACTCTATTCTTAATACAGTAAGAGTGCCTAGTGTTTTGTCCTGTAGATTGCTCAAGCACTCAGTTAATCCCTAAGGCTGTAAACAGATGTGGCATTTGTCCGGAGAGAAAACTTTCTCCCCAGATCCTACAGACATGTAAATCCATTGTCCCACTTCAAATCCCTTTGAGGTATGTGGGATAAAATGTGCTAATGCTTTTTCCTGGGACATGGCCATGTGCGCCTGAGGGGTTACTGTGGGTCATTTCAGCTGACCAGGCTGTGTGCGTTCTCATTCACCACCTACTGGATGAGGAGCAGCAATGCAAGTTGGAAAGGGGAGGTGGATAAATGACAGAGTTGTGCCTGTTTTGATCCATATCAAACCCTAAGACAGTCAGGCCCACCTCCAATGAGATATCTGTTTACAGCCTCAGTGAATCTAAGTCTGCTCACAGGTCTGGGAACATCTAGACTATATCAAAGCATAGTTATGTATTTGCATATTCAATCGTACACTCACAAGGCTGAGTACAGAAGCGCTGGCATGTCCCCTATCATACTAAGTAGTACATTTTGGCTTTGTGCTGTGTGATACTAAATTGGCAATAGTAAAATAGGGATGTTTGCAATGATCTGGCAATTGGCGACTGTGACAATGCTGATGCTTGCAATAACTTTCTTGGTAGTGACATGTGGTCTTTCCTTTCCTTGTCTGTTCTTTGCAGATTTTTTTTACTTTATTTTAGTTGTATCAGCAGGTATCTGAGAATTTGCAGCTATATCACCTATTTCTTATGCTTTATGACTTTATCTCCAGTTAAGTCTCTTTACTCAAGGCATGTATGAAATATATCAGTGCTTTGCTCTTAGACTTGTTGTTTTTGCTTTTAAAACTTGTCTTTCTCTTGGTCAATGAAAAATCTACTGAAGTCTTTCAGCTGCATTCTTTAGTGACTCTACCTGAAATGAAAATTTATAACATCATCACCTCATAATACCTCAGAGATCTGCATGATACTCATTAAAATATCTTGGGAATGGAACAAATACCAAGTGGCACTGGCTAAAATTACTAACATCCACCTGGCATATGACAAATCAGAGCATGAGACATTTCACTCTGCTTGCTAAGATGCAAGTTGAATATAATACCAAGAATAATTTTGTTTCTGAGAGCATAGTTTCCATTTTTTTCAAGAGATTTAATCAGAAAACTTCACCACCAAATTAGGATTAAACAAGCTGTGCTTTAAAAAAAAAAGAGGGGGGATAATGAGATAGATCAAGGACATACAGGCAACGGAGCTTTGTAAGCTATTCTGTACCCTACAGAAAAATGTAGCTAGAGATCGTTTAAACATTTCCATTTCCAATTCTATACATGTCCTAATATTCTAGTATTATAGAAGTCTTAATCTGTCTGTCTGTCTGACTGAAATAGCCAATCAGAGTGTGAATACAGTGATGGGACAGGAGGTGGTGGTGCAGCAGAGCGCCACCATGATGGTAGGGACACAGGGGATGAACGGTGGGGTGAGGCCAGTGCAGCTAGCCTCGCCCCGCCCCTCCCCTCCCCCTGCCATGCTCCCTAGAGGCAGCAACAACTGAGTGGACAGTATTTCATAGATTTCATAGACTTTTGGGCTGGAAGGGACCTCGGAAGATCATCGAGTCCAGCCCCCCACCCAAAGGACAGGAAGTCAGCTAGGGTCATAGGATCCTAGCAAGATAAGCATCCAATTTGCTCTTGAAGTTGTAAAATGTAGGTGCTTGAACCACCTCCAATGGCAGGCTGTTCCAGTCTTTGGGGGCTCGGACAGTAAAGAAATTCTTCCTTATGTCCAGCCTGAAACGGTCTTGCAGTAGTTTATGACCGTTCAACCTTGTCATCCCTTGGAGTGCTCTGGTGAACAAATGTTCCCCTAGATACTGGTGGTCACCCCTGATACACTTATAGGTGGCCATCAGATCACCCCTGAGCCTGCAGTTTTCTAGGCTAAAGAGCCCCATGGCTCTCAGCCTGTCATCGTAAGATCTGTTTTCCTGACCTCTGATCATGCGCGTGGCTCTTCTCTGGACTCTCTCAAACTTCTCCACATCCTTTTTGAATTGTGGAGCCCAAAACTGGACGCAGTACTCCAGCTGCAGCCTCACCAAGGCCGAGTACAAGGGGAGAATGACGTCCTGGGATTTGCTTGAGAAGCATCTATGGATGCAAGCCAGCGTTTTGGTCGCTTTAGTAGCTGCAACATTGCATTGAAGCCCCATGTTCATCTTGTGGTCAATGATGACCCCCAAGTCTCTTTCTTCCGTAGCGCTAGCCAGCATAGCACTGGTGAGCCTATAAGGATGCTGCAGGTTTTTCTTCCAAAGGTGGAGAACCTTGCATTTTTTGTTGTTAAACACCATCAGGTTCTCATCCGCCCATTTGCTGAGTCTGTCCAGGTAAGCCTGGATACCCCTCCTGTCTTCTGGCCTGGATGCTTTGCCCCAAAGTTTGGTGTCATCGGCAAGGTAGGGGGATGAAGCCAGCAGGTGGCAATGATGGAGTGGAGAAGGGGGTGAAGCCACTGGAGCTGACCCCAGCCCACCCCTTCCCCTTCCACTGTCACCACCTGTAGAGCCAATGCAGCACCAGTGGGGGGAGGAGTAGGCTCAAGGGGGGAGGACCAGCCCGACTTGACCCGACATGGCAGTGGTGAGGGGAGGGAAGGAGTGGGCCTCCTTCCCATCTTGGGCCCAGTCCCACTCCTCCCCCACCCCCTCCTTCCCCATGTCAGCCCTGAGCCCACTCCTCCCGTTCCCCTACCACCACCTCACTGGCCTGGGCCTGCTGCTCCCCACCACACAGCGAGCCAGCTTCTCCCCACACACAGGCCTTGTCCTCCCCTACACCTCCTGCATTGGGTCTGGACCCCAAGCAGCAAGAGGGAAGGGGGCAGCAGGCCTGGATGCGGGGGGCATGGGGCTCTGCAGGTGGCAGATTTAAAATGGAACATAAAAAGGAATGTAAAAAACCAAAAAGATAAGAGAAAGCCTTGCATAAGGCTTATGTAATCCTGACAACAGAGTGCCTCCTGATAGCCACGTATTCAGAAAGATCTTGCCTAGGTGTTCCAGTCTCCCACCTTTTACAGATTCTGCTTTATAATGTAAATGTAGTTCTCTGCCTGCTTTGGTCATGCCAGCTCAACCTGCCTGAGACCCTCTCCTGTTCCCTTAGCTCCATTTCCAGCACATACATGTGATGATTATGCCAGGTCTTTGCCAACACCTCCCATCTCTCAGTCTGGTCCTGAAGGATTTGGCTCTGTGCTCCCAGGGACTGTGTGGTCAGGGACTAACACAATTTCCCAGCCTCTTGCCACTCCTCTATGGCCTGAGAGAGCTGAGGGGAATCATGTCCCCTCCCCTTCCCTTATCAACTGCTTGCTTTAGTCTCTGCCAGAGGTCGAAGGGGGTGGAGACTTCTCCTTAAGAAGGGTCCTATCTTGTCCCTTCCTCCAATAAGTCTCAGGATAGGAAAACACATTCTGCTAGGTAGGTGGGTCAATAATTGAGAAACAATGAAAGTTGTTAGCCCTACATTGCAGTCTTAATGGCTCCTGGATTAACCTTTTAACAAAGTGTTAGTTACCTTTGCTGTGCAAGCAATGGTTTGACATGCAGTTGTTAAATAACTGGCAGGGGCTAGCAGGGGGAAATAAACCCACCCCCTGCTCCCTTCACCATACCAGCCAGCATCTGGCCATGGCCCCACCTCTGGAGCCGGGGGGGGGCAGCTAACAGGGTTGCTGTGCCCCTGACAGACAGACCCTGGTTGCAGTCCAGGGAGCCATGCTGGGCCAGCGTCTGGCCATGCCTCACCTCTGCTCCAGCTAAAGAACAGAGGGGTGGAGTCAACCCTGCTCTTCGGACCAGACAACACAGCCCAGGGCAGTAAAGCATGCTGGGGAATGTGATTTAACTTGAACCAGGAAGGGGTCTGGGACAGAATTTCCAAAAACCAGTTTTACCCAACTCAGTTAAGTATGATACTACAAGATTTATCTTAAACCAGTTTTGGCCACTTTGAAACTGGTTTATGTGTACTGAATTTTTGCTCTGTTAGGCTAGGGACAGACATTACACAGAAACTGGTTCAAGTGATCAGAAAGTGGTTTGAACCTATATGGTGATATGGGAGGTCCCCAACCAGCCACAGTGCTGGTCTCCCACCACCTCTGGGCATGCCACCCACCTCTCTTTTCTGCCACGCCTTGCTGTTAAGTAATTAGTTGGTAATAAGGTGGGAGGCTGCCCTTCAAGGGCCCTGATGTCTAAGGGCCAAAAGTACATGCTTCTACCATCTTTTAACATGTCCCATGCCTCACAGATGTTTCTAACACAGGGGCATGAGAGGAGTTGGGTCCCGCCTGAGGCCAGACCCAAATCAGCACAGCATTAGGCTTCTCGTGTTCTGCCATATTATGGGCCACACTCATACTGCCTCCCTCTCACTGAGGCCTCTTTCACTCCACCAGCTCTCACCTGGTCTCTTTCATATTGCCCTTCCTTGGCCTCACTCATACTGCCCCTACTTTCCCTGGGGCCACACTCACCCTGCCCTATCCCAGGGGGGTCCTCAGGATTGATTCCCATCACTCCCTGGCCAGCAAGTGCACAGCCTTTTGGGTACTTCTTGCTACCCTCACAGAACACTGGTCTGACTCAGCCTCTGGTCTCTTGCTGGGTCACTCACCCAGCTGCTCTCAATCAAGAGGCTCCTGACTCATCCCATTGTTTCCATATGGCTCCTCCTCTGCTGTGTCTCCCAATTGGCCTCTCACCCACCTGTGGCCTTAGGTACCCAAAGGCTTACTTTGACATAACTTGGCCCCCGTGCTAGCAGGACCTATTCTAAAGCCCCCTGCTCATAGGGACCCAACTCATGCCCCTTACTCACAGGGCCTTATCTCATGCCCCCATGTTTGCAGAACCTCACAATTACCACACTCTACTCACCCCTCTCCCCAGGGCTTCCCACCTGCCCCTCATGTGCAGGCCTTCAGGTGCCCCTCTGAACCCCACTCTGCACCTCTGCCTCCACTGAGGCACCTACTTTATCCCCTACTCTGGGGCCTTTAGTGGAACATTCCCACAGACTTGTCAGTGTGCCTGGCCCAAAACTCTCCCTCTCCGGGCTCTTGTACCCCACATGGGTTCAGGTGGCCACAGCTGTGCCTGGCCCCACTACCCACTCTCTGGAGTCTTGCACCCCTCCACAGGGCTCAGGTGCCACACCGGGGTTTGCCTGGCCCTCTACTGCCTCAGGTGTTAAATAACCCCCCCAAAGTCAGGGGCTGGGGTTAAGGCACCCCTCCTCACTTTTCACTGGGGAGGTAACAGGCCTGGCATTTTCTGGGGGTTCCCACACCACTAGGAGCCCCATCAGGCCACACATCCCCAGCTGAGTGCAGTTTTAGGTCATGCGCAGGACCAGGAGCCTCCAAGCCATCCCCATAAGATCCTGCCCTTACATCCTAGTTGTTGCAAGAGCAGCAGCTCTACCAAGAGATGTTCCTTCCTCCAGCTCTGCTGGCCTGGACCTAAGATGGCCACTCATCAGAGATGGGTCATCACCTGCCACCAGGTCTTTAAGTGGCAGATACCATATGTGCTCTGCCACCCACCTTCCTCCTTAAAATGGTTCCTCAGGGAAGTTTTTCCCCACTGCTCCACAAGCAAGCTCCCACAGAGCTTGTAACAGCCCCAGTGTGGTGAGCACCCCACTGCTGCTCCACCACAACCTGTAACAGAACAGATGTTCAGAACATAAACTGGTTTGAGAATGGCTGAAACCAATTTGAGATAAACCTGGTTGAGTGTGATATCAGACTTAACTGATTTGTCTCAAACCATTTTTTTGCAATGTGTGTCCCAGACCCCTTGTTGGGTTAAGATAAACCAGACACCCCCAGCATCCTGGCCTGTTCTCTGGGCTGGGCTGAGCTGGGCTGGGCAGGCCTCTCTGCTCCACAGCAGGACTGACCTCTCCCCAATGCTCCCTGGCTGGAGCTCCAGAGACTGCAGGCTGCTTTCCCCCTCACCACTCCCTGATAAGCTGGTATTCCCTCTTCCCCTCTGCCTTGTGGAGAGGTGTCTGTGTATTAGCTAGCAGACAACATGCTGGCTACAGTCTGTGCCGAATCAATAGGTACTGGCAGAATCAGCAAGTAGCTGTTAATATTCTGCAGTTGTTTTCTTAATTAGGTGATAAATATTGTTTTCAATTCCCTGCTGGGCTAATCAGAGCTCCTTCCAGAGTCTGGCCATACCCAGCCCCATGCTGTGGAAGGAAGGGAGGGCTGCTCTAGCAAACACACACCTCCCTCCCAGCTTCTAGCCTGAGCCACTGCAGGCATATGCCTGCATTTTTGGGATGTCTGTCCAGTTACAAAATTGATTTAGCCTAGCCAGGTTAGACTAACCTGCAAAGATTGAATCAATTCAGGCTCAGGCTTTTTGAATGTCTGTCCCTAGCCTTACAGGTTTTAAACCAGTTTCTGATCACTTAAAACCAATTTATGTGTAACTTCTGTCCCTAGCCTAACTAGATGTTCCTCTCAAAATGTTATTATCTGTTGTATGTATCTGATATTTGAACAAATGTCAGGTGAGATTGTGTCTTATTTCCCAAACAACCTTATATGCAGGAAATTTTGTCTGCCAAAAAAAATAAATAGCTAGATAGTTATTTTTATAACTTACACCTCAGAGTTTCCATTTTGGAAACGCTGAAGCCTGCCTTCTCCTTCGTATCAAGTTACCTAAGCCAACAGGTATTTCACTGATTTCATGGTCTCTAGAAATGGCTTCTTGTTTATGCTGATTTCACTGTCCTGAGTTAAGGTTAAACAAGCCTCTTTGATAGATTCTGCAGGTTTAGTGGGTTATTTTGTCCTGAAGTAGTTCATGCATTTCCATTACAAATTTAAGGGAAAAACATTTTTGACAAAATATTCCTGTTTTTCATTCTGTTGTAAACCTGTCTTCTATTAAAAGTTCAAAATGCCTATATTTGCCTTGAAGCTTAAAGCTAGCTGCATGTGCAATAAATGGTATATTGTTTTTAATTTGAAACTTTTGAAATCAAAGTAAGTAACATTTTCATTCAGTGGTGCTACTCCTATTTTTCCATGATTTAGTGCAGATCATCATTTCTACTTTTGCTTTAACAAGTGCAGCTGCCCAAAGTGATGGTCTGTGTTCAAGATTATAGATTTTCTTGAGATCATTTATAAAAAAATAACTTTAAAAGATATCCAATGACAGCTGCCAACAGATAGTCAATTTGATCTGAAATAGCTCAGTCCAAGACACAGCGAAGTCTACCCCTCTTTGTCCTACAATCAAAAATGACTTCACCAACTGTAAGGCTGTAGTTCAGCCTTTTGGAACTGAAAACCAATTACACTCTTCTTTTTTACTGTTCACACTGTGCTTCTCCATCTGGCATGAAAACCTTTTTTGAAATCTGTCCAACACTGCTTTACTAGATGATAAGGGGAGATAGCTTCTTTCCTAGTATTGAAATATTTATGTTGTTGATTTATAATGATGTGCCCACCATCATCAGCTGGGTGAATGAAACTCTTAAAGTACCGAATAAACAAACTAGTTAAGCAGGGATAAAGATTAAGTCTCTCAGAGTCAGGAAATAAGCAGAGCTCCTTCACACATTCTCAGGTCAAACTGTGAGAAAGAAGGTGGAGCTTATGCCATGGTCACAGTTAAACAAATTGACTGTACCTTGCCAGCAAGGAAATAATAGAATAGAAACATTCTGGTGGAAAGACTGAGATACCACATATAACATAGGATTTATTCCAAATCAAGCTTAGTTTATCATCAGTAACCTGACACCTGGTGGCCCTTGCAATATTTCTTTCTGCAGGTGAAAGTGGAGATTTTATTGCTGTTACTGCATGTTTTTCCTATGTTTTACCCATTATTGAATATTGCTAAACTGCATTTCCATTTTTTTTAAATAGTACCATTTTAAATACTTTATAAAAACAAATATACTGTCAAAAAATGTAAGGCACACCAGGTCCTGGAGCCAATACTTTTCTCACCAGCCTGAATAACGATGCACCCACCTATAGGTCCCTTACCAGGGGGAATACAGTCTCAAGATAAATCCAGATTGAGGCTCAATCTCATGCTTCTGGAGCTATAGCATCATATGGTCAAAATTATCCCTGGTGCAACTTCACTGTGTTCACTATCTTTCATCAGCTGCAGGGCAGGAGCTTTCCAATATTTTGAAGTAAAGGACCAATTTTCACATTTTTGGGGGGCAACATCAACAAAATAAAAGCCAAGCAATTTGGGCACAGACAAAAAAGCAGCTCCCCATTGCAACCGATAGCACTTTTCAGGAAGTGCTATGATTTGCAAGATCCCCCAGACCAAACAGAAGTTCACTGTTGAGTCTGGGAGTTGGGGATTCCAGCTGCTTGCTGTAAGCCTGCAGCCCGGTCTCTGTAGCAATGCTATTCCCTGCTCCTAGCCTGGATGCTGTTTCCAGAATGGGAGGGGGGAAAGGGAGCAGAGGAAGCTCATTTTTGGGGTTCCCCAGCAAGCCCTGCAGGGTGGGATGGGTGGATCACAGCCCTCCGCCCCCCGCTCCTCCTCCCCGAGGTTACTGATTTATAATGATGTACCCATCATCATCATCTACTGAATGAAGCTCTTAAAGTGTCAAGGTAGGGAGCTCCAATCCACCCACCCCACCTTCCAGCACTGACTGAACGAACCACAAACCAAATTCCCTCTGCTTCCTTTCCCCCCTCCCATTCTGAAAACAGTAACACAAGCTCCACAGACACAAATTTAAAGCAGCCTGCAGCCATCCACTTCTGTTTGGTCACAGCTGTATACCACTTTCTGGGGCCAGATCAGGTTAAAACTGTCACTTCTGTCTGCACCCGTTGTGTGTCTATCTCTTCAAAAGTCTACAAAAACTCCTGAAAATAAGATGGACCATAGTTTGATAACTTCTCTGTTTGTTGGGCAGTTTATCAAAGGGACAAAACACCTCACAGAGATTCCACCGAAGCACATTATCAAAAGGAAGCTTAGCATATAAAAATCCAGCTACTTCCTGTAGAATTCTGAAATGTGAAAAATGTTTTTTGAAAATCTGGCCTAATATTGCAAAGTTTTAAACTAAAACAGAGACATAAATTCTACTCTGAAATAAAAATCAGGCACTTCATCTGCTAAGCCACATAGCAGATGATTGGGCCTTTACCATATTAAAAAGTGGAACTTTCTGCTAAATGTCATGCAAATGACCAAAAATAATTGACTGACATACTGTAATAATGTGTTCTACAGGATATCAGTAAAGAAAGACCATTGCAATCCTGGATGACCTGCTAGAACTTAAGGTATCTTCAGTCTGAGTATCAGAATTTTTGGAAAAGCCAGAAAGCATCTTTATTACAGATAGAGAACTAAACATCTCTTTGATTTATTCAGCCTGTTGCTTTGTTTGTCTTACATCTGTGAAAGCTAAACATCAAGCAGAAATGATTTTGTGAACAAGTATATTTTATGAATTACTTGACACTCTTCCTATGACTTTGTAGAGAAATAAGAGTTTATTGAGTTGAACATCTGCCTCCATGAAATGAAGAGTTCTGAATATACCCTGCCACATCAGCTTGCTTCCTTTGTAAAGATGCCACTGTGGTTTCACAAATGCTTTCATGAAATTTCTTCTTGAGCCTCTTCTTTTCTTTTTAGTTGTGGCTAGAACATCAAGTAATGCAATGGGAAGGAAACCTTGATCCAGTTTGGTGCAGAAAGGCTTAGAACCATCCTTTGTTAATTAGTCAGCAAATTCCTTGCACTAATCTGCTATTATATTCAGTGCAGTCTGGGATCAATTGTGCTCTCTGTACTATGACTGAATAATTTAATCAGCCTGCAGTACTTTTGCAAAATATTTTAGTGGCTTGAGTCACCTCAAGAACCCTGGAATGTATGTTTTTGCCTGCATCTGGTATATTAATGCCAGTTTCCAATTAATCTGACACAGGCACATCCATAAGATTCCACTTTAGCAGCACATTTTTCCTGGTTGAACTATGATGGATTGATATAGTATATATCAGAATGACATATCAGTTTATTATGCTTGAAGCCCCAAGAATTCCAAATCTCCACTGCATCTTATGTAGCATCTTGTCAGAATTCCTTCAGTGAAACTAGTAAAGCATATTTGCTGTCTATGTACCTTCACCTAAAAATTGGTAACAACGCTGACACAATTTTTATATAGGTCTATTCCAGCCAGCATAAATTGGAATATTTCTGTTTTTACTCTAACTTACCTCAGAGATGTATCTGGTTCCTAATTCGTTTTTTTTTTTTTCCATATACACACACACACTCTATTCTCTCCTGACCTTTCCTTCCAATTACTGCATGCACAGCACTTTTTGAACAATAGGGATAGGGACAGAAGTTGTACATAAACTAGTATAAGTGAGAGGAATCCAGTTCAAATCTGTAACACAACAGAAGTTCAGTGCACATAAACTGCTTTCAAACTGGCTGAAACCGGTTTAAGATAAACCTGGATGGATGTTGTATCAGACTCAACTGATTTAGATTGGTTTATTGAACTTCTGTCCCAGTTAACTCACAGTCCTCTAGCATCCCAGGATGCTTTGCACCTGTCCCACAACCTCCCCCTGCCCCCCTCACAGAGTGAGCATGCTTCCCTTGGCCCAAGCTATCCGCTTGAGCTGAGCTGGGAGGTATGCTCTAGCACCCCCCAGATTTTGGCCTGGGCCACAGCAGGCATGTGGCTGCATTTCCAGAATCAAAAGCAAATGTCTATTTGCTTGCCTATTGGTTTAATCTATGCAGCTTCTGCTAACCTGCTGAAGACTGCATTCATTCAGTCTGGGGCTTTTTAACTGTCTATACTTAGCTCAGTAGCATGTATCATTGACAGTTACCCTTATCAGGCACTGTAACAGTAACCACAAGTTTTAAGTTGCATCAGAGAAACTATTGGCAGGAAGTAAACAGAATACAGTATTCCAGCACAGGAAATTTTTCACAGACATTTGAAAAGTAGCCTTGCTGCTATGGAAACCTATAGCAAAACTTTGGGGTTAAGTACAGACAGTCAAAAAGCCTGTGGCTGAATTGATTCAGTCTTTGCAGGTTAGTCTAAGCTGCAGAGATAAATTGAAACAGACATTTACCTTTGATTCAGGAAATGCAGCCACATGCCTGTAGTGGCTCAGGCCAGAAGCCAGGGGGGCACTAAAGTATGCCTGTATGGAAGGTGGCCAGCATGGACTATGTATTCACTTCCTCTGCCTGCTCCCTGCAAGGTGTCTGGGATTTGCAGTCCAAAATCACAGAAGCAGGACTCTGCAGGGTTGCACATCACTTCCTCCTCCTGTTCCCAGGTGCCTCTGAGATTTGTAGTCCACAGTCTTAGCCAGCAGTAGGTTTGAGTGGGTGTTTAACCCCCCTTCTCTGGTCCCAGGCTTCAGCTGGGGTTTGCCGGGGGGGGCATCCCCCCCCACTTGCAGACTGAGCTGCATCCATAGCTAGGCTTGTCAGCCAGCCCTCACTCCTCCAGCTAGGGAGCGGAGGAACAGGGTCAGCTCTCTGCAGGAGACAGCACAGCCCAGCCCAGGGCTGCAAAATGCTGGGATGCTGGCCTAACTTGAACCAGGAAGAGGTCTGGGACAGAAGTTTCATAAACTGGTTTGACCGAAACCACTTAAGTCTGGGACTACATTCAACATGTTTATCTTAAACTAATTGAAACTGGTTTATGTGCACTGAACTTCTGTTCCATTACAGGTTAAAACCTTCTGATCACATACACCAGTTTATGTATAACTTTTGTCTCTAGCCTGTGGGTTCAGGACCATGAAGTTATTAAAATAAATTGGTCCACTGAAAAACGTTGTTTTCGGGGGGAGAGGGTTACCACTGTAATTTGGCCACAATCATCAGGGTATATCAATTCCATGTAAAGAAATACTATCCCAGACCATTTGCTTTCTTAGAAAAGCCACGTAATGTAGAGGCAAAAGTGGAAGACATGTCATGAGTTTCATCACAATTTCCTCTTGTCTTCCATGAAAAAAACAAAAGGTTTATCCAGAAAAATAAATGGGTCACATGTGTAGCAGGGGTTTACATCGAGGCCCTGTGATTTTCACTATCTCTCAGGCTCTATGACTTTCACATTAGCTTTCACGGAGACCATAATTCCAATGGCATAACCCTCAACTGCCTCTGCCACATCCCTTAAAAGAGAAAAAGAGATGTGTGGACAGTTAAAATGTAAAGTCACTTTGAATTCCATGTTAGAGAGGGTAATATGGCTGCCTCCCTTTTTGCTCAGGTCCAAGTACTGTTCTTGTGAATGGCTGCAGGTGGGGGAGACTTCCACTATTAATTGCCAATAAGCAGCAGACTGCCTCAAAAGCTTCCAGCAACAATAACAGCAATAGTTGTCTGCCAGACGTTGCCATCTTTTGCAGGAATAACGTTAATATAAGTGAGGGAAGGAATCATTCTTATCCAGCTAATAGCTATTTTCTTGTCCAGTAATAACATGAAAAGGCCCAAATGATTTATTTCCTCCAAACAGTTGAAAGTATATTTGTGGCCAATGGCTGGATTCTGATTTCACCATCATAAATTTCTATTAATTCCATTAGCTACTCTGGACTTTTGTATAACTGAAGCAGAACCAGGCCCTTTACATGTCAAGTCTCAGCCCTGAGCCAGCTTTTAAAGCCTAATTAGTAGACTTCCTTAAAAAAAAAAAGAGCACTCGTGATGGAAAATACTGACAGAAACCTAACTACACAGGCCAAATAGTCACGATGTAATAACAAAATCCATGTGTAGCTTGGCCAAACATGCCTGACAATGTTCCTAAGAGAAATAAAGTATGATTGGGCCAGCCCTTTAAGACCATTTGGCAGCCAGGGCTATCAGTCAGAAGTGTCATGTATCAAGCAGTGGCATTTTTGTAGCCAAAACCAAGTTGTTCTCTGAAACAGATTCACTTCAAGAATGTAATATATAGAGTAGTTAGAGACCAGAAAGGATTATAGCACACATAATTCATTTCTAATATGGAACCTACCCTCATTGCAAGAGATGGATAAATGGATCCTACAACTGGAGAAAGAAGAGAACATAGATATTTCTATATTGGATTAGATAGTGGCTTGTCTAGTCTCATGTTCTGCGTCTGACAGTGGCCACTACCAGGGGTTTCAGATACAAGAAACTCAGTAGGAGCTTGTTCTGGAATAATAAGCCCAAAGTGTACAGCCTTCACTGGAGGTCAGTTTATGCCCTGAAGCATAATAGTTATATCTATTCAATACTTCAAGGTTTTTTGGCAGCTTATTTGTTTTACTTTGGTAGCCTTCTGGAAGGGAAGAATAAGAGTCAGACTCTACTCTCAGCTCCCAGCTCTGCTTTAGTTTTCTTCTGCAGGCTTCTGAGTAACACCTTGTAAACGCTAAACTTTCTGTAACTTAATATCTGGTCTACTTAGTCCATTATTAGGCCATTCATTTTTAGGGGTTTGAGGTCCTTAAAAAAGACCACAGAGGTGCTCAAAATGTACAGACAAATGGCAACAGACACACAGCAATGGATTTACCAGACATCTTTGCCATAGTGACTCCTAACAATTGTTGGCATGTTAGGCTTGCTAACATCTCAGGAACTTCATTCTAGACTTGTTCTTTCCATTCACCAAGAGTATTTGGAGTTCATGGCTCATAATATTGCAACTACCATAAATGCTTCAGGGTGTCTTTCTAGTGAACCTAAGTTAACAGCTGTTATTGCCTTTCTTAAATGACCTTCCTAACTTTAGAGATGCCAGTCACTGAAAACTATTAATGCATACATATACTGGAAGAAAATAGCAATATGAAATGCATTGCCTTTGATTCCTTTCTCTCCATGGTGTAGGTTCATCCGGTAGTCTCTTCTGAAGACTACCCATCTTTCCATCCTAGTTAAGTTTTATGGACCCTTCATAACCGTTAAAAAAGGTTATCACTGTATTTTTGTCTCACTTCCATAACATGATAAAAATGTGCATCTCGGTTGGTTATGGAGCAGAATGACAGAGACAGCTGTTCAGAAGATCTTCAAAGATCTTTTATTAGTGTTGTTACATAGCACATAGCAAAGATAGGAAAGGCCTTTTGCATCAGCATGCTTTAGAGGCCAATATCAAACAGACTGATCCTTGCCTACTTCAGATACCATGCCCCTCAGAGCTTTAGGAGACAGGACTGTGCTAAACCTTTCCACCACTAATTTTTTCACACTTGCCAGCCAGATTTGATAATGTGGCTCATGTGTGCTCCTAGATACAGTGTAGTATGTTGGTGATGTTATGCTATACTAATCTGGTTTTCTTTTCATTTACTATACTTTAGAAGTTCCAAGTTTGTGCATGGTTCATACCATAAATTTCCTCAGCTTGGCTCTTGCAGCATTGGCGGCATTTCAGTCCCTCCTGCTCTCTTTCTGTAACATATTGTGAGCCATTTTTCTTTACTTCTACTGAAGATCCTAAGTCTGTTACATGGTGCTTTGTAGCTGTAGTTTGCAGGAGGCCCTATGGTGCTTGTGGGGAGACACACACAAACACACACATACAGAGAGAGAAAGAGAGAGTGAAAGAGAGATGCACATAGAGAGAGTTATACTGACTGAGCAAGTGAGTGTGAACCAGTCCAGAATCATGCTCAGCTCAACTGGACTTACATTTCTTTACAAGCTGAATATTTAGTCCAAACTTGCTAAAAGTTAAGCTAAAGTGTACAGCCTCTAACACATTAGGTCAGTTTATTTAAAGCATGTGAATATATGGTTTTGCGTGCTTTTAATATAACCTAGATGAAACGATGAGCTTCTTAAGTGATTCAGAAGTCGATGAAACTTAGTGGTTAACCAAATAAAAAAGGTCATGTGAATTGGCAGCTTTCATTTGAACAAAATCTTTTTAGTATTCACACATTTCTCTTGGTGAGGAGGTTGTAAGTGGTGTGACAAACATACATGTATGTGCTTGTTTAATAGGACACACTGTGTAGGAATTATTGCCTTCTACAACATCGCCTAATTGGACTGAAAAACTTCCTATAGTACCTCATGACTTGTGTGGCAGGAGGATTAACATTTGCTCATAAACAGATGCTCATATTTGGCACATTAGGTATTTCAGCCTGCAGCCAGCCAAGAGCGTGACAGTTGTTCTAGGGAATACCCCACATCTGTTTTATACAAACAGAGAGAACTGTCTGTTTACATTAATAATAGTAATATTCCTTTGTAACGAGTTCAATATTTGAACCATCCGCCAGCTACTACTTCAACTGTGTCCATCTTCAAAGCCTGAATGTCTGCTACATTCTCTACAAAAGAAAGACTGTTGAAAGTGGGTTAGCCAGGATCCAGCTGTATCATCGCTGGAACATGCTTTAGTAATTAGTCATTTTACTAAAGTCCTGGTATTTTAACAGTGCCTAAATATAAGGGAGGGGAAACAGGAGGTGGGCTGTTCAATGGGTCATTATTACTGTTTTTCTCATATTGGCAAACACCAGCAGATTGTTAGCTATGCACAGCGTGTGTATTAGGTAGTGTCTGAAGACGTGCCAACTGGATTCCAGGCTTCACATTTCACTTTTATTGCAGACACAGCAAATCTCTTTTGTTACTCTGTGGAAACCTAGAAAGAACAAGGCACTATATAAAAATACTGTATATAAGCTACATTTCTTATTAATATGAATAGTAGTTAGCAAAAGTCATGGCAACTGCTGCAGTGTATTTTAACACTTAAAGTACATAGCCCAAGCTGTCTTTTAGAGAAGTCTCCTGAAATTCTCTGCATTTTTTGTATGTATATGGGTGGGGTGGAGGCAGCAACTGGATTTGCAATTCTGTTCATATTTCTAAAGCTCTACTCCTCCTCTGATTTTCATCCATTTCAAAATCCCCTTTCAACCTCCATGTTGCAACTGCTATCTTTCATGACAATGAGGAGTGAAGAAGAATCTCCTTAGAGCACTCTTAGTTTCAAAACGTGCCTGAAGACCAATCCTGAGATTACTGCAAAGCAGAGTAGTTGAGGTGCTGGTCTTCCTACTCACTCTTTCAAAATATAAAACAACCGAAAAGAAAAGATGTCAATCTACCTTTGGTGCCATTTAGTTTTTCTGTCTGGGTCGCATTTTGGAAAGGAAGGATGTAAGAAGTAGTCTATTGGCAGTGGGAGATAACACTTCAGTGTCAATTTAGAAACATGGCTGTAAACAAATGTTTGCATGTGCACCTCTCATGTTGGTAGTCCACTGAAGGTGCCAAATGAGATAGCGATAATGTAGGTGTCCAGGCTTGTAGACTCATTCCAAATGTCCAGCTGTTATAACCCCATTGAGTTATTTGGGGTTGGCCCCATATAGAAAAAACATCAGCATGTCATAGTTATTTATTTTGCCTTTTTGTTAGATGCAAAGGCAAACTATATTTTTTCAGTAGTAATGTTTCACACTAAAAATGTAGGCAAATGAAATATTTAGCAGAACTCTATAAGGTAGGCACATTGTTGAGAATAATATATTAGGTGAGAGCCTAATGTGAATCCTCAGACAGAACCGATCAGCAATTAGAGAGCTGTGTTCTGTTGACATGTTACTCAGTATGAGTATAAATCTGTTCAGTTACTGTGAATTAAAACTGATTACATGAGGGAAGGATTTTGTGGAGCATGTGTAATAGATACAAATATATGACTAAAAAACTGTGTTTTTTGCCATTAAGAATACACGATCTAACTGGAAAAATAGATAAACAAACAAAAATCAAAATCTATGTATAGTGATCTTTATTTGTCCAGCTGCTTAAACTATACAATATTTTTATCCTTGATTCTTCCATGTATTGACTTAATGGAATCACTGCAGCAAGTTGCGAATAATGGATGAAAGTGGGGGCGGAAAGTCTGTCATGAAGTATAAAGATAATACAAATAGTGCTCTACAGACACAGGATATTGTGCTTAGATCAGGCAAATAAGGCAAAAAGGTTCTAGAGCTAGTCTCGAAGGAATAGTATGGTCAAGCATATTACTTTTTGCAGTCAAGTAACTGGCTCTTTATAATGGGTAGAGAAGCAATCAGAGCCAGCACTGCCAAGTGCCATGCTGCTTAAGTGTTGTGTGTAGGAAAAACTTTACGTACCTTAGGCTGAAAGGTCTCTTGACAGATTTAGGTCATTCCAGTGAGACATACTGGATAATGGGCAAAGTATAGAAAAACTCTTTTCTTTAGGAAAAACGATAGCCTGTGAAGGGTACAGAAGTTGCTGAGATTCTATCCCTGAGATTCTGACCTGAATTTTTTTCCCTCCAGGAAAGAAATTTGTGGAAGGACATCTTCAAGAAAAAAGAGACGTTTTTCTGTCTTGGACAGTGCTACAAAATCTAGACAGAGAATCTGTGACTGGAAGAAGGGATGGAGACTGGAGAAAAGCAATGCTTATTTGGGGAGCTGGGTTTGATATTGGCTATTACCATTAAGTCCTCTGGCGTACAGCCTTTGTTACGAAAAAGAAAAGGAGAAAAATTTACTGTAAAGTTCATGTTCTTGTAAAAACCACTATGGGCATGGCTTATGTTTTGTTTGTCCTGCTACTCTTATGAAAGACTAATGCCTCTAGCAGACTTTACAGTTATCATGTAATAAATGTGTTAATCACACCATAAATAATAACAGTGCTACATGGTTACTTGATTTATGGTGCCATGAAGTGGCAAACCAGCCACAAAGTTATTTCACAAAAAATGTGGAACATATTTGCCGCTGATTCTCAGCATTGGCATGGGAACATGGTTTGGTGTTGGGAGTAGGACAGCCTTGATTCTAATGCCAAAAAACAGCTGCCAGGAGAGCAGGTTGAGAGGTTCCCTAGGGGGATGGAGCTGAGCAGCTCTGGCTGATGAAAATCAAACAGACCCCATCTCCTGCCCACTCTCCCAGCCCCATCACTGGCTGCCTCACCCGGCCCAGCATCCTGGCTCTTTAAAAAAAAAAAAAAGCCCTGTATTCACCAGCTCCTGCCAGGTGGGGTGTGATCCCTACTGCACCCCACTGCCCTGCACTGCTTGGAGTGGGGCTCTGCCATGAGCCCCAACAACCACTGCAGCAACCGGTGAGTGCAGTGATTTTTTTTTTTTAAGAGCCAGGATGTTGCAGCTGGGTGGGGCAGCAATTGATGAGACTGGGAAAGCGGGCAGGGGATCGGGGCTTATGTCACAACCCCTCCATGCTTCATGGGGCAGTGGAGGGCAGTGGGGATCACACATCCCCCCCACCATCCTGGCAGGAGTCAGTGAGTGTGGGGCTTTTTTTTTTTTAAAGTGCTGAGACACTACAGCCAAGTGGGGCAGCCACTGATGGGGATGGGAGAGAGGACGGAGGTCAGAGGGCACTCAGGGGGGCTGAGGGAGCAGGCAGGGGATGGACCCCCCCATGGTCCCCTCCTCCCTTCTCCAGCCCCCCTCACCCCCTTCTTAATGGCATGGAGCCCAGGTCCAGCTCCCTGCAGTGGCAAGCGGGGAGTGCCCAAATCACTGAATCTCCAAATCTTCCTTCAAATCTTTTCCTAATTGATTCAGAGGCTTCAAATTGATTCAGACCTTTTTATTGGTCTCCTGATTAGATACCTAGATTTAATATATTTTAGAGTTGGAAGGGACCTATTAGATCACTGAGTCTGACCCCCTGCTTTGGGCAAGAAAGAGCACTGGGGTCAGATAACCCCAGCCAGGTGTTTATCCAATCTTCTCTTAAATACTTCCAAGGAAGGGGAGAGCACCACCTCCCTTGGAAGCGTATGCCATATTTTGGCAACCCTCACTATATCAGGCTGAATCTCCTCCAAATCAAATCAGCACACGAAGCTTCACACAGCCCTACTGTAAATGTCAGAATACATAATTCCAATCATAGCACTCTTAAATGGTGGTGGACGGGTCTTATTCGACCTGGAGGGATGTGAGCAGTGGGGTTCCGCAGGTCTCGGTCCTTGGGCCCACACTGTTCAACATCTTCATCAGTGACTTAGACAGGGGTGCAAAAAGCACCCTGTTCAAAATCACAGATGACACTAAGATGTGGGGAGAAGTGGGCATGCTAGAAGGGAGGAATAGGCTGCAACTGGATCTGGACAGGTTACAGAGCTGGGCAGATGAGAATAGTATGGGTTTCAACACTGACAAGGGCAAGGTGATGCATCTGGGGAGGAAGAACCAGCAGCATGCCTACAGACTGGGGAACTCCCTTCTCATCAGTGCAAGGCAGAAAAGGATCTTGGAGTCATTAATGCCAAAATGAACATGGGCCAACAGTGTGGGGATGCAGTCAGGAAGGCCAACCGTACCTTGTCATGAATCTACAGATGCATCTCAAGCAGGTCCGGGGAGGTGATCCTACCCCTCTATGAGGCACTGGTCAAGCCACAGTTGGAGTACTGCATCCAGTTCTGGGCGCCGCACTTCAAGAGGGATGTGGACAACATGGAGAGGGTCCAGAGGAGGGCCACTCACATGATCAGGGGGCAGCAGGGCAGGCCCTACGAAGAGAGGCTATGGGACCTGAACCTGCTCAGCCTCCACAAGAGAAGGCTGAGGGGGACCTGGTGGCTGTTTACAAACTAGTCAGAGGGGACCAGCAGGCACTGGGGGAGTCCCTGTTCCCCCAAGCATTGCCAGGAGTGACTAGAAATAACGGTCACAAGCTAGCAGAGGGTAGATTCAGGCTAGATATCAGGAGGTGCTACTTCACTGTCAGGGCAGCTAGGATCTGGAACCAACTTTCAAGAGAAGTGGTGCTGGCTCCTACCCTGGGGGTCTTTAAGAGGAGATTAGATGAACACTTTGCTGGGGTCATTTGACCCTAGTACTCTTTCCTGCCATGGCAGGGGGTCGGACTTGATGATCTGCTCAGGTCCTTTCTGACCCTACCAACTATGAAATGTTGTATTTTAAAAAGGAAACATGGGAATGCCCTTTTCCAAGCCTTGCTCAGCTTGTCCTTGGCACCCTTTCCTTTGACCTGATCTCTGCCAATCCCTACTGGACTCAATGGCCACATCCAGACAACCACAGCTATGTGTTATGTGGCACTGCAGACACCTCTGTAGTACCACATACCACACATTCATCTGTTCTCTGTGCTGCAAAGGTAGCAGCCCAGACAGCAGGGTAGGGAGGGAATTGACCTCAGAAAATTCCAGGTTCAGAAAAAACCATGCAAAAAAAAGTGAGGCGACACACGCAGGGGTAGTGCATGCCACCTAAAACCAGAGCCCGGCTGGTCAAAGCCACAGTTCAGCTGCTGGCATGGCTCTGAGCAGAAGAATCACCATTGCTGCAGCCCCAGGAGGCCTCCAGGACCCCAAGTAAATCTGCTGGGGCCAGCTGGCTGGCCTCAACCTCCGCTATTCCACTTGGGGTAACCTGCTGCATGGCAGAGGGCACGGGCATTCCCCAGAGACAACTGGCAGTGGCACAACATGTGCCACTTCTTCTTGTCCCCAGGGAAACAAACATCCATACTTGTGTGGATGCAGCCAAAGTGGACTGATAAGATATTGGGGTTTATCTCTCAGTTGAATTGAGTGGGTTATAAGTTCACAGTATAGGTGTACTTATCAAGAACGGGAATTTGAATGGATTACACAAGGAGGCACTTCATGCAATATGTTGCTTTCATTTTCTTATCAAATTTTGGAGGGGGACAATTTTAAAAAAAGCTGGGAAATGACAGCCAGTGAATGCATAAACAACAGATTGCCCTAATGGTTGTGCATGTTCCTCTTTTCAGTCTTCACATGTGTAACTTGCATAAATGACTGAGATACATTATGTGAAGCACAGGTGAAAACCGATCATAACATACGGACAGGTTTTATCCATAAGATTGATATTTTGGGATTCCATGTCTGTAAGCTTGCCCTGATTTCCAGTTAGTATTTGTTCAGTTTATCAGTTGTAATTCAAATAGAAATGCAGGAAGAGTTCTGAAATGCAAGGCAGATTCTTTCTGGAATTGCCAACAATAAACACTGTGTGATAGTAACTTGATTTCAAGCTCTCTGCAGGCAGTGAAGTCCAATGAAATGATGCAACTTCAGCGTCCTATGGGAGGAAAAGGTACACCTCTCTACATAGAAGAGCTCTCGGGGTTCTGACAGATGTGAAGGTCCCCTCTCTAACTCATGGTGCTTTACATAAAGCTGGAGGTGCAGGAGTGGGAGCTGTGGGGGGCTGTGAGGTGGGGGAACACCAATCCACCCACCGCCACTTCAGCTCAGGCCAGGCAAACCCCAGCCTGAAGCTCACTCCCCTTCCCTGCTCCCTTCCTGCAGACAGCACTGGGGGTGGGACTGGCAGAGCCCCAATTGCTCCACTGATTAACCCTAGGAAACACAAGGTCCCTAAGGCACTCCTTCATCTGATCCCTCATTTGACGAGGGCTAATTTGTTGTATTGTCAGCCACTTTAAAAGCACTCTGGAGCAATGCACAGGTGTCACAGCATGGCTGTAGAGCACTTCCAGGGGGCCAGTCGCATGACAAACCTAACTTCTGTCTGCACCCACAATTCTACTTTCAGTAAAAAGGAGAACAGAATGTATTTCTATGAATTCCTTGTCCCCCTCAACCCCCTTTGGACTGGCTTGCATCCAAGGAATATTAGGAAGTGGTCTCTGTGTCTAACAGAGATCAGCCACTGCAAATGTGCTTAACAAATATGGGGTGGGGGGGAGAAATCTTTGCTCTCAGAGAGAGATATGAGTGGACAGGAGAAAACAAGGTGGCACATTTCCCTTATGCAGGGTCTGTCTCAGACTGTCTCTCCAAGAAGGAGATAATCTGAGGACAAAGGTATCTTTTTATTTAGCTACCCTTTTAGAATTGGGCTTCACTCTAATGTTTTGCCAGACTGAATGGTAGCACATTAGCTCTCCCATAGTTCATTCTCTCTTGTAATAATGAGCCATGAACAGTTTGCTGAGCCTGTTCACAAAACAAAAAGTAGTGGAATAATGCAGATGATGGAAATACTCATGAGAATAATCTCATGAAGTAAGGAGTAAGAAAATGTTCAGCCGTACCTGCCAAGTATGACGTGCTGCAATTTTATCATTTTGTTTCAGAAGGTATTTGACACAGGAATGCTTAACGATAGTCAGTGTTGGTTTCTGGTTTATGTTTAACTTTTGTATAAGCTAACCAGGAATGACTGGGAATCATTTTTATTCTGAAATAATATAAGGCAGCTGGGAAGAAATTGCATAGACTTATTTTTGTAATACAGAAATCAATTTGCAATGGATTTTGCAGTTGAATTTTCTTCTGATACAGAATCACAATAGAATATCTTTCATTAATGTTCATGAGCCATGGGGTTATACTATAACGGCAGGATTATAACTACAGCCAAGAGCATAGACAGGATTGTCTTGGGATAAAGATAACTCGGGATTTACCCTTGCATCGTGCCTGATCGCAGAGCTATTGTATTCTATCCTCCTGGCATAAAAACAGTTGCATGCTGTAGGGGTCCCACAATGTCATTATGGTATGCACATACATAACATTACATGCTGAACACAGAATATGCAAATACTTCACACATGCAATAGAGAGTATGTATTGAGTCCATTGTGTCTGATAGAGGGTTCTTTTTATTTCCTGTTACATAGGGTAATCATATATCCAGTTCCAAAAAAGAGGACACCTGTCAGGAGGACACCTCACTCTCAAACTTCAGCATGCCCCATCCCTGCTGCTGCCCCTCCCTCTGAAGCCACAGCCCCCTGGCACTGCCAGTGACCCACACTTCTGACACACACCCCCCACCTGCCCAGCCCTGCCAGTGTCCCTCACTCCCAACCCACAGTCCCTCCCCCACAACCTGTGGGTGCCCCTCACTCCCAGCCTGCAGCCCCCTGCTCTCCCAACCCTGCTGGAGTGGGCCCCCAGCTGCCCCCATCCCAACTGGGCCAGGGCACAATGGCTCCAATTCATGCCAGCAGCAATGGAGTGAGTCCAGTCCTAGTGAAGGCTGGAGGAAGGAGGAGACAATGCCTGTGGCACCCCCATCCTGGGCTGGGGCTCCTGTGCCACGCCAGATGACCTGGCCATGCCCCAGTCCCCTGCCCTTCCTGTGCAGCATCTCCTGGGGCTGCCCACCCCTGCATGCACAGGCACCACCCTGGTGCCACCAGCCCAGCCAATGGAGGTCCCCACTGCTGTAGTCACTTCCCCTGCTGGAGGTGCAGGCACCTCCCCCCACCTTGCCACAGCCCCAGTACCCAGACAACTTTCCAGCCTAGCGCCAGCAGGCACCTATCCCCTCACACACCTACACACACACACACTCTCCAAGCCCTGGCCCTCCAACCCTACCCCTCATACACTTACCTGCATGCAGCTGTCAGGGCTGCTCCTACCACCCTGCCTGGCTGCATTTTGGGCATATGTGCGCACACACAGACTCACATGGTGCCTCCAATCACTTCTCCCTTGCTCCCATCAGTGGAACAGAGCAAAATCCTGGATGTTTGTTCAGATTAAAAAACCCCCACCTAAATGGAGATTGGACAACTCAAAAAGAGGATTTCTGGGAAAACCCAGACATTTGGTAACCTTACTGTTACACAGCATATTCTTTTTTTTTTTAAGCTGGACAAACCGGTCTGTCTGGAATTCAAGTTTTGTTTCTGTATTTTAAGTGAATCATAGTGTGAGAAGCTTTCAAATGAAGACAATACAACATTTGGAAAATTCAAAGTAGCTTTGTGAGTTCACGACATGTTTCAAATGTTCAAAGCTTAAATTCCATGAAGTTCAATTATGCAGATTCAAAAGGCAGGGGAAACCACCACCCAATTCATCAGTATAGTTTCAGAATCTGTTTTGGAAACTCCAGAAAAATCTAAGAAATGTAAAATCCACAGTAGTTTTCTCTTTAGCAAAAAGAGCTAGAGACAAAAAGCTGTCCTCTTTGGGTTTGTATTTTTAATTCTGCTTTTTTGTAGTTTTTCACAAGCCTTGGTTTGTTCTGAGTGTTACATTTATTTTCATGATAGCTCACAAGACGTAATTGGGTACTTTCCTTCCTTACTATCTACAATCTTCTCTAATACATATTATTGAAGATTTGAGTGTTTCTGTTGTTTATGCTTGTAATGACGTCTCAATAGTGAAGAATTCCTAATTTTGCAGTTGCATAGGAGGAAAACATCATGGTCAAACTCCTGGTTATCAGTGCAATCAGATAATATGCTGCTAAAGTCATAACACATTGTGATCAGTAGTTTTAGGAACTGGTGAGATCACTTGAGGATACGTCTATGTGAATCTATGAAATCCCAAACAGAAAGCGGTTGTTAAAATAACATGGTCAAGCCTAGTAGCTCTATAATTAGACCTACCAGATGTGTTTTTGATTTTTGGTTCCGTCTGTATGACCATACAGCTCATCCGTTCCTTTTTTCTGAGCAGGTGGGCATCTAAAACATAAAAATCCAACAATTTTTTTGTATCCCTTGCCCTTCCTATATAGAGGAATAAAGTAGATATGTGGAAAAGTAAAGCATTTTGCTTCGGATATGTTGCACTGGACTTACCAAAAAGGGGTTCTGAATGTTTTTATAGTTGATTATTGTGGTAAGTAATCATGTGCAAGGATGAAGAGTAATTTTTCTTTCCACATATGGAATTTGGAATTTAAGGCAGAATTAAAGGGATTGCCACATACTGAATTTGAGGCCACTTACACTTCAGGCCTAAAAGCCTTGCTCTATAGACACATACTGACAATTCAGATGTACAGAAATCTCTGAAAAAGCCTTTTGGTCTGTTGGTTTAAGATTAGTAGAATCCTTCAATCAACATAAAGCACAGTAAAACAACAGAAGGGTAGGGAAACATCATACAGTTGCCATGGAAAAGCATATCCAATACTGTTGCCTCTGAGAAGTCCTTGTCAATTGCCAGCAAGTTGTCTCCTTCAGACAGTCACATTTATAATTTAAGCCTTTTTTTAAATTTTAGATGTCGCTCTTCTACTTTTGCCCTGTTTTTTCCATGTATAATTTTGCATACATATTTAAGGAACATGAGCACATGTGTCACTTACAATGGCCCAAAGAAGCTGTTATAGACTGAAGAATTGCTAAGGTGAAAATAATTCTCCTTCCCCAAGCAAACACCTCTGTGACTAGAAATCAATACTGCCGTATCTTTGCAGGCTGAGTTTCCTTTAGCCACTGGAGTCTGCTTAAGAGAAGCTGCCACATAACTTTACCAAGTCAACTGAAGCTATGCAGTGTATGAAGACAGGGACTAATAAAATCATTAAAGTGGTTTGAAATATAATTAATTAATTAAAAATTTTACAAATGTGACTGAACAAGACAATTAAGTAATAGCCTAAGAAGGTTTTTCTTCTACAAAGTCATTAAACAGCTTGTTCACCATATGGTCAACTGAAATTATTAAGGAAAGTTGAGATTCTACTGCCATCCTGTAATAACGAGCAATCTTTCTCCTAATGAGAATGACATAAGTCAGCAGAAAGCTATAGGAAACACAGTGGTTCTGCTAAACTTCTAAAGTAGGGGGTCAACAACTTTTGGGGCTAGAGACAGACATTATACATAAACTGATTTAAGTGATCACAAAATGGTTTCAACCTGTAACAGAACAGATGTTCAGTGCACATAAACCAGTTTGAAAATGGCTGAAACAAGTTTGAGATAAACCTGGTTGAATGTAGTATCAGACTTAACTGATTTGGCTCAAACCGGTTTATGCAATGTCTGCCCCAGACCTTTTGCTTGTTTAAGCTAAGCCAGGCACCCCCAGCATCCCAGCATGCTCTCTGAGCTGAACCGGGCTTTTTGCTCCACAGCAGAGCTGGCCCCTTTCCTCTAATCCCTGGTTGCAGCTCCAGCAGAGACTTGCAGGCACAGCGGGGTCTGCTGGCTTCCCCAGGCCTCCCTCTCCCCCCCTTCCCCTCCCCACGGACTAGTGAAGCCCCCCATTGCTGAAATAATGCAGATGTCCCCCCAACCCTGTGGACTGTATAAAGTGGCTCCATTGGCTGTATTCAGCCCATAGGCCCCAACTTGTCAATACCTGTTCTAAATATTAAAAAATATAGAAAAATTCTGTATGAAAATATGTAAAGATATAAATTCATAATATGTCTTGTTAGGCAATCAATTTTGTATTAGGCTTATATAGTCTGTTGTTTAAATAAGAAATAATTGTTTTCCCTTTCTGTGTGCAGTAATGATAAAGTTGCTGTCTTGAGGTTTTTGCAAACCATCTCTTATTATTCTTCTGGATGGACAGCAGTAATGACCATGGGATCTGGGTCTCCTCAGCCTAAAGAAAAGAAGGCTGAGAGGGGACTTGACAGCAGCTTACCGCTATATCAGAGGAGTGCATCAGGAGCTCAGTGAACAGCTGTTCACTAGGGCATCCCTGAGGAACACCAGGACCAATGTGTACAAACTTCTGGAAGGCTGTTTCAGGCTTAATACCAGGAAAAATTCCTTCACAGTCAGGGTGCCCAGACTGTGGAATAAACTCCCTCCAGAGGTGGTGCAGTCACCTACCCTGGAGGTTTTCAAGAAGAGATTAGACAGTCACCTCACTGGTGTCACCTAACCCCAGTTGTCTTCCTACCTAGCGCAGGGGGCTGGACTTGATGATCTGCAAGGTCCCTTCCGGCCTCTAACAATCTATGAATCTGTGAATATTATACTACATTTCATAGACATTAGGGCTGGAAGGGACCTCGGAAAATCATCGAGTCCAGCCCCCATTATCGAGTCCAGCCCCCCACTCAAGGGGCTGGACTAGTCTCAGTAAAGCTCTAAATTGTTACCTCCATCTAACCATGAACTCTAACAACTCAGAGGAAATCAGCTTATCTGAAACAGAAAGAGAAAAAATACTTTTATAAGATATTGTAAAACAATTCAGGCGTCACAACTTTTTTAGCTTATTGGGTGTTACCATCTTGTCAGATTTGGAGCAACATTCATACCACATATAGGGCAAATACTGAATAGATTTCTAGAGTATCCCATAGCTACGGTCAGAAATACATTTAATAATAAAACAATGTAACCAAGTTCATATCAGAAGAAATGCTCACCTTGATTTTTGTCAGTCTGATAACACATATTGTTTAGTTTTAAGCTGCTGTTACTGCCTGGAATACTCAGTACAAGCATATAAGGTATGCACAAACACAGAATGAGCCCTGAAATACTCTGGGTTTTGTTGGGGGGTTTAAGTAATGAGTTATAGAAATAGAGTTCAATGCCCATTTATGCTCAGTCTTGGATATTAAATCCTATCTAACTATACATTCTGAAAATTGTTTGATAGTTTGCAAATCTAGATCTAAGAAAACATCATAAAACCCAAATCTTATATTAAATCACATGCAGAGCCAACTCTAGTATGATTTATGTACTCTCCTAGTGATTTCTTTCTCTCCTCAATTAAAGTTCCATGATATGGCACTTGTTCTTCGTTCCCAAGATGGGCCACCAAATTCAACACTCCTTGATGTAATTCTGGGCAGGGTGTCTAAGAATCATAGAAAAATAGGCTAAAAGGGTTCTCAAGAGATCATTTAGTCCAACCGTGTCTGCAAGGCAGGATCTTTATGTCCAAACCATCCCAGATAAATATTTGCATTTAGCTTCTACTTAAAATTTTCCAATCACATATTTCACAACCTTCCCAAGTAATCTATTCCAGTGCTTCCCTTCATGAATTAAAAGTCTTCACTAGGAGCTAGGAAACACTAGGGGCCTATCAATACAAAGTGTGTGAGTATGGGAAAATGCCAAAATGCCACATTTACAAGTACTAAATTTAATTAGCAGTGACTATGGCACATTAATGAATGTGTAGAAGTGTTCACTGTTGTTCTGTACTGAAGATTAGGGTGGAATGTAGTCATGAGCGAGCTAGATTTAAGCAAATTATCCTAAGTACCAGAAGAAATCTAACCATAGTAGCATGAAGTTCCATGCAGGCTGATTTACAGTGCAAAGACATTAAGTAAATTACCCCGTGCGTAGCTCCATGCTGCTACAGCAAAACTGTTTCCATTCCCAGCTTTGCTCCTTCAGTTAGACTGCCAATTTCTATACTGCTCTGTAGACTACAATGTAGACACACCATAGCCTGGTATTGCAAGAGTTAGCTTAATGTTCTGCTAGTTCTTCTGTCAACTACACTCCGTAATGTATCAAACTAATTTTCTGCTGCTAAAATGTGTTTCTATCTAAGTAAAGGGGTGGGGGGGAGAGCTTGGAGAAGAAGAATGAGGAGATGGATTTTTTTCCTCCAGCACATACAAACTCAATTTCAGCTAGAAATGAAGCTCGGACTGTATGCACATGAAGAGACCACTAAGGAGTCAGAACAAAAGGGCTCTTAAACTATAATTAGCCATTCTATCAGCCTGGGATTATAGCAAAATGTTTTTGTTGTAAAACATTTGTCTGACACATGCTTGTAAATCTGCCAGAAAGGATTTCCTACTAAAACAAAACAGTTAATCTGAAAAATATTTTTTTCTCATAACTTCAATTTGTTTAGTTAATACACTTGATTAGAGTACCATCGAACAACAGTAAAATTAAAGTTGGTCCATGCAGTTCAAGCAGATAATCATTGCTATTTCATACGTTAGCCTTAGATTTCATTGCTACAGTGAGGGGTATGAAAAATGCAACATTGAGTATCTTTCTGTACATAGCATTGTAGTACCAGAACTGAAAACCTTAAACTGTGGCAACTGATGAGCTTTTGATGTTACATGCCATGGCCCTGATCCTTTACTCATTGTCTCTGAAATAGGACTGAGAGGCAGGTCCTGAAATAGGACTCCAGCTTGGCATGTCTGGAGTGATACAAATCAGGTAACACATATTTGTAAGCTCGGCTCTTAATCTTTTTCAGACGGCCTTTTGTAGTCCCATAACACCTCTGGTCCCAGAAAAAGGAAGCAATAGTGGATGCTCTGGTGGCATTTCTTCTCATTCTCCATCTCCGTGCACCCTAAAATACAAACTCTCTCAAAAAAAGGGACATAACTTTTTTGCTATATTAATAAATATAAATTGAGCTGACTGGTCTAGAAAAGCAGAGACTAACTGTAAATATAGAAGTCACAAAAAAGGAAGTGAAAGGTCATTGTGAGCTGTGAGAAGCCAGAGTTTAAACTGAGTAGGAGGTAAGTGCTGAATAAGTCCTGCATCTGCACAGGAAAATAACAGAAAGTGAAATCATTACACTAAACACTGAAAGGCCTCTGGTATATTTATGTTTGTGGACATCTGAAAGAAGCTGGGGAGAAGGGATATTTGAACTGCTGTAACACAACTGAAATAAAATAGAGCCAAAAATAAATTGCAAGCTATTTTTATAATACATAGGTCAGATCCTCAGCTGAGTAAAACTGACATTGCTCCATAGCTGAGTTAAAATGCTGTAGCTGCACTGACTTCCCCAACTGAAGGATCTAGTCCAGAGGTGGGTAATTATTCGGCTAGAGGAATGCTTAATGAGTGCTGGTGTCCTCTTGAAGGCCACACCTGTCTCTCTCTCTGTCCTGTCTGTCTGTCTCTCTATCTCCCCCCCACACACAACCCTGTGCCACCCTGATCCCCACCCCACTCAGAGCTACAGCATGCTCTGATCCCCAGCCCACCTGCTGATCTCCAATCCCTAACTCACCTTGTGCTGCAGCACATCCCAATCCCCTCCCTGCAAGCTGTAACACACCCTGATCCCCACCCAACCCAGAGCTGCCAGCCACATCCACAGCTTATGCCAGCACCCACCCGGTTTGGCTGTGGACACAGCCAGCAAGATCAATCTGGGTCCACAGCTGACACAGTCCCTCCCTCCTGTCACTACGTAGCAGCTGAAACCAGAGCCACTGGCTGTCTGTGGGCCAGATCCCATGAGTTCGTGGCTGCCCATCCACGGGGCAGATACAATTAGTTGGTGGGCTGGATCCAACCTACAGGCAGTATTTTGCCTGCCTGTGATCTACCCTGATAAACATGACTTAGTGGTGAAAGAAGCTACTGGAGCACATAAACACAGAATGGAGAAATTGGATGAGAGACAGATAATAGGAACAGACTTAAAGATCTACTTTATTTCCATCTTTGGAAAGAAAGTCTATAAAACACAGTGTAAACTAAGAATCAGTTTGTAAAGGCAGAAAGGAAATAATAGATGGTATTAAACACCTAGCTTAAAAAATATCCCCCATGAGTATTAGATGGAGCAGAGAAACAGAACTGAGGAAACTTGTGAAGGGTTTGGGAGTAGGGATTGTTTGGGGGGTGGTGTTTTTGTTTGTTTTGTTTTCTTTTTTCAATATAAGATTTGCAATTTACTGGGTCAAAGGTCTGTCTTGCTCAGTATCCTGTGTCACACAGTGGCAGAGAGTTGATGCCGGAAGGAAGAGTGAACTGGGTATGACCAGGGTTTTCCCCTACTGTTCCTCTCTCATTTGCAGCCTCCAGTATTTAAGGTCTAGGAAGTTCTGGTTTTGCTTGTTAGGGATTTTTTTGCTTTGTTATAAATTTCACTAGATAAATTCTTGCATAAAACAGCAAGGGTAATTCCATTTTAAAGACAGTGTATAGGAAATGCAATAGCCCAGAAATTTTAAAACTGTTTGGAAAGACATTATTGGAAGGCATTTTAAGGGGATATTTTAGTAGCTGGCAAGCTCAGTGTGTATTCAAACAAGGGAAGTCACCCTTAACTAACCTGTTGGAATCCTCTGAAGATATTGCTGCCATGATAAATAAGGGAAATGTAGTGGATGTAATTTAATTAGGTTTTCAAACAGCACTTAAAACAGTTCTACATCAGAAATACATGGCTAAGAGTACAGAGCAGTGGTGGTCAACTTACAGCCCAACGGTTAAACTCAACCCGCAAACCCGTGTCATCCAGCCCATGGAGCTCCCCCTGGATTTAGAAATTTGGTAGCAGGAAGCAGTGGCAGCATTAATTGCCATAGCTCTAGGTAATGAATGCTGCTACCACTCCCCTGCTGCCATACCCATGGGTAGCCATCAGCCAGATAACATGAGATCTGGCCCACAGACAGCCGATGCCATTTACACCTACTGTGGAGATTTCTACGCATGGCCATTTAAGAAAAGTATCAGAGCAGCTGTTAGGCTGCTGTAACCTGGTACAAGGAATCTTACAAATAAAGGGTAAAGCCTGCATACATTCCCACCCCATTGGGTGAAGACTGGTTGCCTCTTATTTTTAGAACTGTAGGCAAACATGTTAGTACTTTCCTGTGGAGTTCAAAACGTAGGTGCCATTTTTCAGGAATATCTCAAACTTTATGCCAAGGATAAGAAAGTTAATAGGGAAGGTATTTGAAACAACAAATGAATTTAAGAACCATCTCAACATGTTACTAAAAAAGGAGGGCATAGAGGGATACAGTACAGAAGAATGGAAATAAGTTTAAGATAAACAAAGGAAAAGATATAAAGGAAAAACCAGGCATATTGAGCTGGACACCCTTTTCCTGTCCCTGTTCAGAAAGTATCTTATGCTGCCTGATCTGTTCTTTAATCATATGCTTCATTTGAAAGGGCACACTTAGCTCTGGTGTTTTTCTTTCCATGAGTATGATAACTACTGTTGCTGCTCTGGGCCTTTCCTAAAGAGTAAGTTAGCAATTTCTGAGCCAAGAGGAACAGCAAACAATTCATCACTCAAAGCAGTCAGAAACCTGAAGCAATTGGCTCAAAAAGAGAGTTGCAAAGCATGGATCTTTCTAATCCATCTTTGCGAATTTTGGCCATGATCTGGGAAGCAAAGCATTATTTTTATGTGGTTTGGAGTAGCACCTACTTTATATTTAGAATAATACATACTGTACTATGATTAAACCAATGTTGAATAAGTTCAGTACACTATACCCATCAGGAAGGTTAAGAAGGTTATTCCTTTTATCACATGAATGTCTAATAATGTAAAGAAAAGTTAACCATACAGGTTCCCATTGACTGACCACAGAGTGTTTTCTAAATGAGTTATTGTCAAGGATCTGACAGAAAAATGGAGAAAACCACGGATTTCCCAGTTTTATCAGGGAAAATGTAGATTTTCCCTATTAGTGGGGAAACCCATGGATTTCCCCATTTTGCAAAAAGCTCTGGAGGCTGGCTGAGTTCCAGCCTGCAAGGGCTGATTGCAAAAAGGGTGAGAAAGCCCCAACCCTACCAGGAGGGAGAGGGGGAAGAGCAGAGCATGTGGCTTTTTGTAAGTCGCAAGGCTTAGGTCAGGCTCACTTTCCTTCTGGAGCCTATGAAGTGGTAAGTGGGGCTTGCAGGTGTTGGGGTGTTGCCAGGCAGGGCTGGGAGGGGAAGCTGGCTGGGAGCTGAGGGAGTAGGGAGTTTTGCTGGGAGCTGGGGGGTTTTGCAGCTGGGAGCTGGGGGGTTTTCAGGAGCTGGGGGGTTTTGCAGCCAGCTGGGAGTTGGGGGGTTTGCAGGAGCTGGAATTTTTTCCAGCCAGCTGGGAGCTGGGGAGTTTGCAGTCAGCTGGGGGGGTTGCATCAGCTGGCTGGGAGCTGGGGGGTTTGCTGTGAGGTTTGCAGCAGCTGGGAGCTGGGGGGCGGTTGCAGGATCTGGGGGGGTATTGCAGCTGGCTGGAAGGTTTGCAACCAGCTGGGAGCAAGGGTTTTGCAGCCTTTCCACTCCTGGCCAAACCCCACTGTAGGCCTGAGTGCAAGGCTGGCTGCACGTGGAACCCTAGTGGTGCTTTCAGCCTGACCAGGCTCAGCTTCTCCATATGTGGCTTCCCTTAAGGGGTTACTCCATGTCTTCCCCCAACACTTCCCCACTCCCTCAGCCCCCAGTCAGCTCCCCATGGGAGTGTGTCCAGCATCCATACACACATATGCATGCACACATGCACATACATATGCATAGACACATGTACACCCATAGATGTGCACAGGGGTATGCATACACATGTATACGTGCACAGGTACACACATGCACATGTGAACACATGCACATACACAGATGCACACACAAAAGAGGGGCACCAGGAGGGCTGGGGAGACTGTAGGGGGGAGTGAGGGGCACCAAAAGGGCCAGGGGCATTGCGGGGGACCTTTAATTTTAATCATGGATTTGGGGGGTTTTGTCAGAGAATTTGCAATTTTTTATCAAAAAAAACCAGGATCCCTGGTTATTATAGATGTTATCTTAATTGCCTGGTAGGGGTGTATGAAACGGGCTGTGTTCAAGTCAGATTTGGATTCGGCCCAAACTGGGATGCAGAAAGGGAAAGGAGAAAGAGTGGGAGCAGATATTTCAATGCTGATTTAGAGAATCAGTGATTCGGCCACAGACACAGGTTTAAATGGCTTTCTACATACCTCAAGGTACCACGTGAGGCTCATGAATGCTGTGATGGTGGTACAGATGGAACATCCCACAGGTGCATGGGAGACCCCCCATGTGCTCAGTACTGAACCCAGAAGTGCATCAGAAGTACTTCCAGTCTACTTCTGTGTTAGAAATGGAGTATTGTTAGAAATGCACAGCTTGCATCTTGCACCTGATAAGAAAGAAACACTGCCAAGGACTTTTTTCCTTGCCCAGCCTTGCCACAGCTTTTCTTATACTAAATCGCAGACTCTCCCCCAGCTTCTCCCTAGCCTTTCTCATGCAGATTACAGAAGCTGGAATTCAACGGACTGTGTCCTTGAAAGGAGGAGGGGTTTAAACTCTTGGTGACCTATAGTACTCTCTGAGCATGCTTAATTAGCTGATGCATATTTACCTCTCCACCCTGCATACTGAAGTAGTTAATTATACTATACATGCGATGTATGTAGTGATGTAACCACATGTATGCTTGTATGAAACGGAAGTGAGCTGTAAGAGTTCCTGTTTCTGCACACGTGCCCAGGAGGGAGGAGATAAATACAGCCTGCAAAATTGCTTTGTTGGTTCAGAGTAATCTGAGTTCTTGACTCTGCTCTGACCCTATTTGCAAATACACCTTTTGTGCCACCTAATGAGTGTGTGTCTGTGATTTTTGTGGCCTCCAGAGAAACGAACCGCTTTATGCATCAATCTGGCGACCCAGATGGGACGTCTCTGGATCACCTCGAGGCCCAGTGACAAGATCATCTCTGCCACCACGGGGAGTGCGCACCGAGCCACCTTTTTGGGCTCGCCCAGGGGGTTTGAGACGTGAGTCGGGGTACCCGAGAGATTAAAGGCTCCTGTGCAAAATTTTTGGTTTCTGAGGACGCCAGACACTCATTCCGGCATTCTGATCGAGATCTCTGGGGTATCTGAGTGAGTATACGAATTCCCTTGCCCAATTTGGTCTGGATCCGGGAACAAAGACGTGTTCGATTTGGTTTAATGCTGGGGAATTTTCGGCCTGGTATATGCGAACAGTCTGTAACTAGGATCTTTTGGTATTTGGTGTGCGTTGGGCGCACTTTTGTGGGCATTAATATGGGTGCGGGTCGCTCCTGTGTAGAAAACTCGGATACACCTTTAAGTTATATATTACAAAACTTCAGTAAATTTGCAAAGCAGGCAGATTATGGAGTGAAGATGAAAAAGGGTGATTTAATTAAGTTTTGTCAACTCGAGTGGCCAACATTTGGGATCCACTGGACCCCGAAAGCATCCTTTGTAGTAAAAGAAGTGATAGCTATCCATGAAATAGTTATGCAGAACGGATATTGGAATCAATTTCCTTATATCGATTGTTGGTTGTGGGTGGTTCAAAATCAGCCACCTTGGATTAAGAAATGCTTAGTAAAGTCTCATGTGATGGTTGTTAAAGGAAAGACTCGAGGAGGACTGCCTGTACTCCCTGAGTCTAATGAGGGGGGAATTCTGAATTGGCTGAGTATCGGACCCGCTCTCCGGTCACCCTGTCAGGTAGCGAGGATGAATCAGACACCTCCTCGGGATCCAGTCCCTCTGCACCACCGCTCCCTCCCTCA
The DNA here is from genome assembly GCF_052110815.1 of Crocodylus siamensis. Classification (NCBI taxonomy): domain Eukaryota; kingdom Metazoa; phylum Chordata; order Crocodylia; family Crocodylidae; genus Crocodylus; species Crocodylus siamensis. Next base: position 169,209,667 of record NC_143397.1, on the reverse strand, counting down.
GGGAAACCACTGCCAGCGTATCAAAGCATACCTAATGATTCAGAGCATGAGCCTCAGCCAAGTGCCCCATCTGAATCAGGGAATAAGGGCTATTATTTGTGCAAGACTGTAGAATCACAGCCAGTGCTGAATTGCCCGATGCAAGAGGTTATCGGAGAGGGGGGCAATGCAACTTTTGTCTACACCCCATTTAGTACTTCAGGTTCATTTAACTGGAAGAATCAGAGCCCCTCTTTTTGTGAAGACCCTGAAAAGATGAGGGACCTGTTTTGATCTATTGGGCAAGCCCATCGACCCACTTGGGCTTATGTTCAGATGATGCTCCAAACCCTCCTGACCCCGGAGGAGAGGAGATTAGTGTTGGGGACAGCAGAGCACATTGCAGCAGCCAGGGTAGAAGCGGAGGGAGCTGCTGGTCATACCTTGCATGATACCTGCCCTGTTGAGGAACCAAGATGGGATAATCATACTGCAGAAGGAAGAGAGCTGAGTGCACGGTATCTGGGAATTATAGTGGAAGCAATGGGGAAGGCAGTGCCTCGGGTTACTAATCTGTCTAAATTGTATGAAGTGAGACAGGGAAGAGAAGAGGATCCCTCAGCTTTCCTCGGGAGGCTGTATGAGGCGTTCTGCAGGTTTTCGGACCTAGATCCAGAAGCCCCAGATAATCAACGCATGGTAAATCTTATGTTTATTGGTCAATCCGCTGCTGATATTTGTAAGAAGTTACAGAAAACTGAGGGAGGTGCTGGGAAACCGATTTCAGAGCTGGTGGAAATTACGTATAAGGTATATGGGAATCGTGAGCATATGCAGGAGCGCAAGGAGGATAAAAAGGCTCAGCGACAGATGGCAGCACTGGCAGCTGCTATAACTGGAGGTAACCCTGGAAAGGCTGGGATGCAGAAAGGGAAAGGAGAAAGAGTGGGAGCAGATGTTTGTACTTACTGCAGGGAGAAAGGACACTGGAAGAGGGAATGCCCAAAGTTAAAGGAGAAGAGAGAGGGTGAACCAAGAGGTCACCTCATGCGGGCAGAGGAAAAGGGTGAGGACACAGAATGAAGGGGACGGGGATTTAAGACCACTACCCTTCGGGTTGGAGCCCGAGAAGATCCCATGGTAACCATTAGGGTTGGTGGCAAAAACTTTGAAGCCTTGGTGGATACGGGGGCTACATTTTCAATGATTCCAGAAAAAAACCCCTGTGCAGGAACTAGTGAACAGCATGTACTTGTGGAAGGGATTGAGGGAACGCAATCCCGACTCCCTGTTTGTAAGCCACTTCTCACCAAAGTGGGGGACCATTTGCTTGAGCACTCCTTTGTATATTCTCCAAGTTGCCCGGTTGCACTACTAGGGCGGGACCTACTCACAAAATTGCAAGCTATTTTTCAGAGACGACCAGATGGTGGTCCAGCTACCTGTCAAGCAGAGCTCGAACTATCAGATGGCTCTCCTGGAGGACCAACACCCTGTAGTAAGTTCTGAAGATCACATGACTGGAGTAGACCCTTCGGTATGGGCTGATGGAACCCCTGCACAAGCTAAATCGGTCTCCCCGGTAAGGATCATACTCAAGGATGGGGAGGGGCCCGTTTGGGTAAAGCAGTATCCACTTAGCCGAGCGGCCAGAGCTGGACTCAAGCCGTTAATAGAGAAATACAAGAGGTGCGGATGGCTAGTGGAAGGGTCCTCACCATATAATACCCCCATTCTTGGAGTGCCGAAGGCAGATGGGGTCTCATACAGACTGGTCCAAGACCTGCGAGCAGTAAATAAGAAGGTTCTTTCAGACCATCCTGTAGTCCCAAACCCACACATGATTTTGACACAAGTACTGGGGGAAGTTGAAATATTTTCAGTGCTAGATTTGAAAGATGCTTTCTTCTCCATTCCCCTTCACCAAGAAAGTCAAAAATTGTTTGCTTTTGAATGGGAGGATCCAGATACTTTCCATAAAGCCCAACTCATGTGGACAGTTCTTCCACAAGGATTCATAGCAGCCCCCCATATTTTTGGACTTGCCCTTCAGAAGGACTTGAAGGAGTGGAAGGGATCACACCCCACAGTGACTCTCCTCCAGTATGTGGATGACCTGCTAGTTGCAAGCCCAAACTTGCAACTCTGCGAGAAAGCCACCAGGTCACTGCTAAACATTCTAGGGGAAAAAGGATATAAAGTCTCTAGAGAGAAAGCCCAAATATGTCAGCCTCAAGTTACATTTTTGGGATATAAGCTCTCAAAAGGAGTCAGAGCCCTGAGTGCAGATCGCATACAGGCAATCCAAGGTCTAACCTCACCTAAGTCACCCAAGGAGCTGTGGGCATTCCTAGGGCTAACTGGGTTCTGTCGACTATGGATACCAGATTATGGTGGAAAGGCTAGACCACTGTATGACTCACTGTCTAAGGAGAGTCTCACTAAATGGAAATGGAATAAAGAAATGCAGCATGCCTTTGATCTGCTTAAGGCAGCATTAACCCAGCCCCCTGCCCTGGCCATCCCAAATAGTAAAAAGCCTATCGACTGTATGTTCATGAGAATCGAGGGGTCGCATCAGGGGTGCTGACACAGCCATCAGGCCCAACCTGGAGACCAGTGGGATATTACTTAAAGGTTCTAAATCCAGTTGCACTCGGGTGGCCAGCCTGTCTTCGGGCTGTGGCAGCCACAGCAGTGGTTGTTGAAGAAGCCAAGAAGATAGTCATGGGTGCAGATATGGAAATACACACCCCACATGGAGTTCCCCAGATTCTGAGGGAGGAAAGTTTCTCAACCCCTCCAGACAATCACGGTATGAGATATTTTTGCTCTCTAATCCAGGACTTACTTTCAAACATACTACAGCCTTGAACCCTGCAACGTTGCTGCCGGAGCCAAGGAAACTGACGCATGACTGCCTTGAGGTCCTGAATCAAACCACACAGGTGCGGCCTGATCTTGCTGAGGACCCAATTGAAGACCCAGATGCTGAATACTTCGTAGACGGCTCCAGCTCTGTCATTGATGGAAAAAGATGAACAGGATGTGCAGTGGTAACCTTGGATAAGGTAGTATGGAGGGAGTCATTGCCGAGCTCATGGTCGGCACAGGTCACGGAACTCACTGCGCTCACCCGAGCATTACAGCCGGGGACAGGCCAGCGGGTTAATGTATACACTGATTCTCGCTATGCTTTTTCTACGGTCCATGCGCACAGACTATTGTGGAAAGAAAGGGGTTTCATTACGGCTTCTGGGAATAAAATTGCTAACGGCCCTCAGATTATCAAGCTACTAGAGGCACTCCACCAGCCTAAAGAGGTAGCAGTCATTCATGTGCGGGCCCATGGGAAGGCTGCTGAGGAAAAGCATAAGCTTGGAAATGCAAAGGCTGATGCGGCAGCAAAGGAAGCTGCATTTATTAGTGGAGAAGCGGAGGAAGTATCCAGGCAGGACTTGTCCCATGCCATATGGCCATACGTTCAGGATTTAGTCCCACAGTATTCCCCTGAAGAAGATAAATTTGCACAGAGAGCTTGTGCAAAAAAGAACTCCCAGGGGTGGTGGATAGTACCGGGAGGAAAGGTCATGATACCCAGGCCATTGCTTCGGGAGGTGCTGCAACAGCTCCATGCAAGAACCCATATGGGAGGCTTGGCTATGGGTGATCTAGTGATCCGCCAAGCAGTAGCCCCAGGGCTATATGTAGAAGCTCAGCGTATTGCTACCAGGTGCATCACATGCCAGAAAGTAAACCCTCGAAGGAAACCCCCTGTGCCAATGGGAGGTAGACCCTGGGCAGCGTACCCTGGACAAGCATGGCAGATTGATTTTGCCGAGCTCCCACAGTCCAGACATCATGGGTTTTTACTTGTCATGGTAGACCAGCTCTCTGGTTGGGTCGAGGCATGGCCCACCAGGACTGCCACTGCGGCTACAGTAGTGAAGTATTTGTTGCAGGAGATCATTCCCCGGTATTCTCTGCCTGAATCCATCGAGTCGGATCAAGGACAACACTTTGTGGGAAAGGTAGTTCAAGAAGTCGCACAAGCTCTCAAGATCACTTGGAAACTACACACACCATGGAGACCACAGAGTTCAGGACAAGTGGAACGCATGAATAGGACCTTAAAGACTCTACTCACCAAAATCTGTATTGAAGCACGCCTTAAGTGGCCTCAGGCATTGCCGCTAGCTCTTACTTGCATTCAAAACACTCCCCAACGGGGCATTAAATTAACCCCATATGAAATTATGTTTGGCAAGCCCCCTCGAGTCTTACCCCCTGGGATGCGAGAAAACGTAACTTTTGAATTAGGTAATAGCGAGCTTCATATATACGTTATTGCTTTGCAGTCTGTCTTGTCTTCTCTTCACAGATATGCAGCCTCCTTTCAGCGTCTGCCTTTAGACGTGCCGGTACATGACTTCTACCCAGGAGACTGGGTCTTGGTGCAGTGGTGGAAAAAAGAACCTTTGACTGAGAGGTGGAGTGGCCCTTTCCAGGCACTTCTAACAACCCACACCGCTGTAAAGATTTCTGGCCATGACCATTCGATACACCATACGCGTGTGAAACGACATCCACGAGCGTCAGAGGACACCAACTCCCAGGATGAACTCAGTCCGGAAGCTGAGTCGTCCTCAGAACAAGAAGCCAGCAAGTGGAGCTGTGAACCCACTGGTGATCTCCAAGTGCGCCTGAGACGGCTTAATCAAAGTTCAGAAAATTAGACAAGAAAGTAAAAAGAAAAAGTTTAGGCTGTATTTGATCTCAAGAAAGGGAGAATATGGTGGGAATCTTAATATGCCTTGTTGTTATCTATGTAGTAAGAGAAGCAGGACTGAGCAGCCCTAGCCGCCAGCCTATATCCCCGCTTCCCCCAATTGTTCCCCCAGGGACAAATTTGTATGTTGACATGATGGAAGGAATTGCAGGTACCTTCAATCTCACCAACTGCTGGGCCTGTGGGGGACTCCGAGAGGCCGGAGAACAGTGGCCTTGGAGGGCTTTTCCTTTGGCCCCAAAATGGTTGGTAAGTGATAAAGCGGATGTTAAGAGTACTGGTCAAGAATGGGATGAAAACCACAGCTGGGATCCTTCCCAAGTGGCATTAGGAGAGTACTGTATTAGCAATAATGGTACAGGGAGGAGTTTCGGACATAGCCAGTGTACATGGACATTGAAATGGGTCCGAACATGCACTACCTGTTATGCCCTTAATTGCAGCAAGTATGCAGGTCAATGGAACTCTACTGCTGTTAAGCTCCCAAACTCCACGTGGATGAAATGTAACCCATCCACTCCACAATCATCCCCGTATGATGAAGACACCTGCTTCAAAAAGGTCAGAAGGGCAAGAGTATCACGTTTCGATCCTAACATTACAAAATGTCAGGCATATAATGAGAACCGAAGTGAACGATTCATACTTCTATAATTGGCAATGGGCGCACCCGAATGGCACAATGGCATGGTTTAATAGATATTGGAGTGCCTCAAATGACACAAATGAAATAACCGAGTGCGAGTATAGGGATAAAGATGGCGTATGGAGATGTCAGCTTAAACCGAGTGACCATTACACCAGCCCTTTAGGGCATAGGGACAACAAATACTATCCCCCTCTTTTCTGGTGGAACCGTGACCCCCTGACCTTGGGAGGGGAGAACAGGGCCTTAAAAGGACATTATTGGATTTGCGGAAGGCGAGCCTATACGGTACTGCCACAAAGGTGGACAGGAACCTGCTATATTGGGGTAATTGTACCAGCTTTCTTTTTGCTACCATCTGAGGTTGGAAATAAGTTGGGAGTCTCTTTGTATGATGATTGGAAAAGGACCAGGAGAAGTATTGATGTAAGTTTGACACGGGGTGGCTCCCAAAAGTGGAAGGAGGATGAGTGGCCCCCTCAAAGGATTATTGAGTATTATGGACCAGCTACATGGGCTAATGATGGGAGTTGGGGATACCGGACACCAATATACATGCTAAATAGAATCATCAGGTTGCAGGCAGTCTTGGAAATAATTACTAACCAAACTGCCACTGCTCTCGAGTTACTGGCCCGACAGCTCTCAGATGAGAGAAGCCATATACCACAATCGAATGGCCTTAGACTGTTTACTCGCAGAGGATGGCGGAGTCTGCGGAAAGTTCAACCTTTCTAATTGTTGTCTCCAAATAGATGATAACGGAAAAGCAGTCTTAGAGATTGCCAAAGAGATTAGGAAAATAGCCCATGTACCAATACAAACATGGGAAAACACATGGGATAAAGACTGGTGGTCTAATCTACTTGGAGGACCCTGGTGGAAGAAAGTAGGGTTTGTATTTCTGTGTGCTCTGACTGGTTTGATTTTTATTCCTTGCCTTACTCCCTGTCTCACTAGATTGATAACCACCACAGTTGAAGGGATGCAAGTTGCAGCAGTCCCCCTCAAAGCGCAGACTGTAGCAAAAGTCATGGTACTCAGAAAAATTCCTCGTAATTGTCTTGATCTGCCTAAATGAAAATGGGGAGCAGAAAGCATCTTGAGCGGGGAATATTGTTAGAAATGGAGTATTGTTAGAAATGCACAGCTTGCATCTTGCACCTGATAAGAAAGAAACACTGCCAAGGACTTTTTTCCTTGCCCAGCCTTGCCACAGCTTTTCTTATACTAAATCGCAGACTCTCCCCCAGCTTCTCCCTAGCCTTTCTCATGCAGATTACAGAAGCTGGAATTCAACGGACTGTGTCCTTGAAAGGGGGGCGGTTTAAACTCTTGGTGACCTATAGTACTCTCTGAGCATGCTTAATTAGCTGATGCATATTTACCTCTCCGCCCTGCATACTTAAGTAGTTAATTATAATATACATGCGAGGTATGTAGTGATGTAACCACATGTATGCTTGTATGAAATGGAAGTGAGCTGTAAGAGTTCCTGTTTCTGCACACGTGCCCAGGAGGAAAAAGATAAATACAGCCTGCAAAATTGCTTTGTTGGTTCAGAGTAATCTGAGTTTTTGACTCTGCTCTGACCCTATTTGCAAATACACCTTTTGTGCCATCTAATGAGTGTGTGTCTGTGATTTTAGTGGCCTCCAGAGAAACGAACCGCTTTTAAGCATCATCTGGGTCCACTGCCAAGCATGCGATGGGCCCCCCCATACCCCCCCTGCTCAGCGATAGGTCACGGGGGGGTCCCTGAATGCCCCCCCGACCCAGAAGGCACCAGTCACCTAGCTGGGGGTGGGGGGGATCCCCTGTGTGCACCACAGTATACCTGTAAGTGGACAGTAAGTGCTTCTGATCCAATTCTGGGTCTCCTGCTGAGCATGCTGGGGACTCCCCTGCACTGCTGTGGGATGCTTCATCCACCCTAGCATCTCAGCATTCATGAGCCACGTGGTACCTTGAGGTATGTAGGACAAACATGTAAAGCTGTGTCTATGTCTGAATCATTGAATCTTTCTGAATGTCTCCAAATCAATTCAGAGGGTTCCAATTCGATTCAGAGAGATTAAAAGGTCTCCTGATACAATTCAGATTCAGAGATTTGGCCGCCGAATCAGGCCAAATCACTGCTGAATCGAATCAGCGAACAAAGCTTTGCACAGCCCTACTAACTACTGCAAACATAGGTGTTGTGTTTCCATGTATAAATATACAGTTGTGCACAAGATGATGACACCATGTGTATCAGTTACTAGGAAATGGCTAACAGTACAGTACATCTGATAGTTCTTTAGTATTCCTAGAATCACTCTTTGCTGGGTAATCTCTGCTGATCTCCAATCTAGCATGTCCCTGGCCCAATCCTATTTGTTTTGAGAGATCTAACAAAAGCAAAAATACAAAATAGATTGAAAGTGAGTGCATCATTAAAAAAAAGACTGAAATCCTGACCATTCAGGATACCCATAATTACTACTGAGACAGAGGAACATAAGCAATTTCAGCATTCAGTTGGGTACCCTAAAGGTACCCTTCTCCCCTTAACTTTGTGTGCTTATGAGAGTTTAGTTAAACATCTAGACCTTGCAAAACTGGGCTGAACAGTATGAGAACAGGCTTTCTGGTGAGCTCTAGCTTTATCACTTAGTCTATAAAATTATAAAATTTAGTATCTACCCTGCCTTCTTTCTAGCCCTGTCAAGGGCAAGATCACTAGAAAAACATTAGAACTCCCAGAATTTCTTCTGAATAACAGTGTGACACTAGAGAAGTCATTATGAGCACTTGTACACATGCATGCACTGCTGCAGTGGGTGCTTTGAAAAGCACCCTGCAGTGCATGGAGTTGTATAAGCAGCAAAATGTGCGTCAGCACTGAGCAAATGTCAATGGTGTGCTTTTGAACTAAAACGCATTGGAGGTGCTTTAGCTCAAAAATGCACCGCCGCCATTTTTTGTGTGCTGTCACACATTTTGCCATTTATTCAGTTGCACACGTCTGCTCCAAAGCGGCAGATCTCTGGTGTCTCACAGAATTAAAATGTATGTGTATAAATGCCCTTTGAGCTCAAGGGCCTTGTTACACAATAATTGTAGGCAACTCCTGGAATTCTAAAACCTTCGGTTGTCCACACATTAACACCTGAGACTAATTTTAAGCTTTCTTTAGGCAGTTTGAAGTTAGGCCACTCCACCCTAGGTTTATCTCTGATCTGTGTCACTTGGCTCATGTTACACTCATGGGTACCCACCCACCCCACTCTCCTGCTGGCCAAACTGGGCCCACTGCCACCTCCCCCATACTTCCCAGAACCCCAGATCCCTACTCAGTGCCCTCCCCACCACCCCTGCTTACTTGTGACTGCCCATGCTGTCTGCCCCTGGGAGAATGGGAACTCCACTGTGGTCTTTGGGCTGGGCTCAGGCTTGAGAAGAACAGCAGATTGGCAGCAGTGTCAGGGGTAAGGCAGGCATGTGAACCCTTCCTTGCCTGCTCCCCCAGGATAGACAGCATATGTAGCCACAAGTAAAGGAGGGGGCAGGAGGGGATCCTGGGGGGTGAGGGGTAGGCACTGGGGGAGCCTGAAATGTTTGGGGGGGAGATTCTTACCATTTAGTCCTCCAAGCCCCTTCTGGCTTGAACATGAGACTGCTCCAAACTCAAGCTAGCACTAACACTGATCAACTTTGGAGCAGCTCAGAGTGTAATGTGTAACGAAGTCCCAAGTTTAATCTATCTTACACTCATAACTGAACAATATTGGGATAAAACAACGAGGCCAATTCCATTTTACATTAGCAAGTAAACTATGTGTGATGATACCTAATTGGGAAGTGTAATTAAATAGTTAATTAGTGCACATTTAAACTCTCAAAAGAAGACAGTAAGCGAAGTGAAAACTAGGGTTTGGGTCTTGCTTTGAGAGCCACTCATGAGAATACTTCAGTGCATGTGAGGTACTCTTGTCCTCATGGAGTATCTGTAGAGATACAGGAGGGTTCTTTCTAGCAGACTGAAGTTTGCAAGTGTGGGGCCCATAATATTAAAGATAAACTTTCGAAATTAATTCCCCGTGTGCTGCGTTAAGAATATGCCTCCATGCTGTAGTAGGGCATACCACACACGAACAGAAATTTTGTAATTGATGTTACTTCTCCATATCACTCCCAGGGTGAAGAGGAAATTACTGGCTTTCTGAATACCAGATCTCAGCATATAGAAACAATAGGGGCCCATAAATAATAAATGTTTCAAAGTTTCCCTGGCTTTGTCCTCCTATCATCCTTCCTGAATCTAGTGATGTTCTTCATTAGAGACTGGAATTTTAAACAAAACCAGAAAGTCAGATTTTTTTTTTTAAACAAAAGTTAATTTGCTTTTGAAAACAAAAGGTTTTCTATACCAGCTGTCTTGCATCTCCCTGCCTCCTTTCCCTCATTTTCTGGGGTTATTTCTAGTCAGAGCCTTATTCCTGATCTTTGAGTAGTTTCCTTGATTTGTCTCTCTAAGTGCAGGCAGTGTGTCAGTGGGCAAGGCTCAGCTTTGCTAGCACAACAAAAAAAAAAGTTAAAATAACCAGCTGAAAAATGTGTAATGCTCAGCACAAAACAGCACAATAGTGCTTGTTTAAATCTATTGTTTCACAGGGAGCCACAGTTTGACTTGTAGGTCCATTGAGTTGTTTAGCAAAAATTATTGGGCTTGCATTCTGCACATGAAAATCCATGTTTTTTAATTATCAAATGAGATAATTGTATATAAGGATGGGGAATCAAATGAATGGCTGCCCAATTTATGGAAGTTGGTGGTGGGGGGTTCATACATACCAATCTGGCCTATGGTTGAAAACTTGGCAGTTTATGAGTGATTAAATAAAAGCCTATCTTTTCTATAATTTAAGTATACCTATGTATATGAGAAATGTGGAAGCATAGTTATAGTCCTGGAGTCCACTAATGAAATTCTTTTGCTTTGAGGAGGGTCAAGAACAACCAATTTACTGGTTTCTAGTTGTTTTTATTTGCCTCACAGTAAGCAAATACAAAATGCCAATTTGAAACGTTCCCTGTTGTTCCATGTTTCTTTCCAAGTTCCTTTTAGAACAAGTCCTAGTGTTAGTTTTTCAGTAGGAGAGGTGGCAGACTGAAACATCAGAAGCTAAGAAGATCTGAAGTATCAAGCTAGTGTCAAAAGCAGACAAAAGAGGGGTGATGAGGGTGAAAGTTTCCATTTAGATCGTGTGATTAATCAGCAAGGCATGTTCTCTACAACCAAAGCTACAACTGAGGCCAAAGAACTCATGCTACTTCTATGTGCCCATTAATATACGTTAATGCAAATACTCTGCTTTCCTGCAAAAAACAACTCATCTCAAGATCTGGCATCTTCATCTTATGAAATATTCCACTGTTAAATTAATTTTAGGAAATTGCATCAAAGTCATCCCTGGTGGGACTTTGTTTTGTTTCTATGGAGTTACATACCATGGATGATATTAATCCACTGAGTCAAAGGATAAGTGAAATGTGGAGAAAAACAACAAATTAAACAGACAAATAGAGAAAAAAAGGCATGCAGTTATTAACAAACATGCCATTGCGATGGTGTAAGAGCACATTTCTGTAAAATGTTGTGAGGGCTACAGCTTTACAAGTATACAACTGGCACATAAATCCCTAGAAAACTACAAGTTTCTATCAGCGGCATGCAAGACAATACAGGGTTTAACTCTAAATTTCCCTGTGCCAAAACAGGGTTGTAACTATCAAGTCTGAGGCAAAGTTTCTGACTCCCACCATCCCTAGGGGAATGACTTCTGCTTGACCTCTTCCAGCCAAATTGGAAATATTCCTCAAAGAACTCCCAAGCCTTTGATTCAGGGATTCCAGACACTGCTGAATTCCCTCCTATCAGCTGCACTTTATCATTGCTTGTTTAACCCCTGGTTGTAATGTAACCATCCAGCTAGAGCTGTGGAAAAGTTATTTTTAGCGGTTTTAAGGTATTTAAAAGGTTCTTCTTAGGGTCCATCCTGCATCTTTCAAATAACCTGTCTACAAAGGTGTTTGGCAAAGACATGAATATTTATGTTTCTTAAAAAATAAATCTGTGCTAATTATTAGGCATCATTTTCTCCACTTTTCCCTAAACTTTCAATCAAAACTAACACCTTGTACTCTAGAAAGCAGAATGAGCAACAGGTACATGGGATGAAAATTTACCCTATATAGATGCAGGTTCATTTCTTACACAACAGCCTTTCCACTGCCAACTCTTTATTAGTTCATCTGTTTTTTAAGGGAAGTTCAAGTATAAGATTGAGTCAGGCAGCTTGTGTTCTACCTCTGGCTCTACCACAGACTTCCTGTGTTTCTTTCGGGAAAGCCATTTAACTTTTCTGTTCTGAGATGTCTCCATGTCATATCTAAAATGGAATTAACAAAACGTCTCTGTTATGCAGATGTATTGAGAGGTTCAACAGCATTGTAAGGCATGTGCAGACCTGGTTTTATGAAACTGTGAATGTTTATTAATAATAGTAATAGAAACATATTTCGGTGTTTTTCCATGTTCTGTATGTTTGACAGTGGTCACATTAATTTGCACAAGTATATTCCAATAGTTTAGTATTTAATTTGAGACTATTCTATTCTTGTCATTAATCAGCTGTAGAGGCTGCTGAGTTTAGGTTTATAACATAACACTTCTTAGAATAAATTAGAGTTTTGCATTAACATGGAGACATTCTAGTTAAGTTGCATTGATTTATTTACATGATATTATTTTCTGTTTTTACTGAGCCATGTTTAGAACTGATTTAAGCCAATACAAAACTTATTGCACTTCCACTTATTGCACAATACAAATCTTATTGCACTAGTATTTAATATTGCCCTGTTACAAAACTAGCTTTTAAAAATGGGAATATGACCTATTGGAAGATCCTTTGGTGCAATGATTTTAGGCCAACTATGCACACATAGTCCATAGAAAAAAATCAAGAGTAAAATAATCTCAATTTTATTTTTTCACAACAACCTCATAACTTGGGTAAGATTCACCCAAGAGATGTGCTGAAGTTTATAGATATTTTAACAAGTATGTTCAGAGCTATGGTTTCACTGAAAGTTAAATGATCTATGTTCTGTGAATGCCATTGTATTTCATCACAGTTTTCAACACAGTTGACTGTATGAAGATGACAACATGACTTTAGAACTTTACAGAGGGGAAAAAGCACTCAGTGTGGATCCTCTTGGTCCTATAACATAAAACCCATGTCTAAACCTTGGATATCTGTTTCTTATTATGCAGAATTTCATCATACAGTTACCACAAGGTTCAGTTTTCTCTCAAGGTGCACTGATGCATTGGTCCCATATCGGATCAGCTCCAAGGACAATTGACAGTATCAGCGGTTGGCTTTTTTTGGCTCATGTGGCTGATAATGTCACCGATAAATGCCCCGTGCATGTGCACAACCACAGCGCTGCGCACGGGCAGCCAGGAGCACAGCCCAGCAGCGTGAAGAGCAATCAGGTCCGGCAGGAAGTGTGTTGTGAGAAAAGAGGTGTGGGGAGGGTGGCAGATCAAGGCCTCAGTGGTGAGGGAGTGGAGCTGGGGCAGGGGCAGGCACTGCACAGCTGGCGTGGGGCATGGGATGGAGCCACAAGCAGCTCATCTGAGGGGCAGAGGGAAGGGGTGGCAGCTCATCTGAGGGTCAAGAGTGAAGGTACCCTCTTTATCAAGATGCCCTATAGAAAGGAGTAAAATGATTACTGACATTTCAGTTAGCTCTACTTTATGCTATTGCTCGATTTAACCAACTTAAGCCTTGGAATGACAGAAGTTTATTTATCAGAAGGGAGGAATGCCCTCAGGAATTCAAGAAAAATTCAAGATAAACCAAAGACTGTCAAAACAGTCACATGGACCCTGTGGTACTGAACATACAAATTATAACAATGAATTTTCCATCTTTGCCCAGGAAACTCTGTATTCTTTCTTTGGAGAATACTTGAATGACAGTGTTTAATGCTATTGTCTCCAATTTTAAAAACTGCAACTCTAATTTCATGGATTATAGAGTGAAATGTAACCAAGATGAGAAAGATGATGTTGATATGCCTCCAGAAAGCTGCCTCAGGATCATAAAAGACTAATGCTAACCCCTTTGCCTCACACAGTCTGCTTTTTATACATTTACTTATGAATAAAATACAAAATCTTGGTCTGGCTCAGGTTTGGTTTCTGTTGGGTTTTTTTAGCCCTGGAGACTACTTTACTCCCCGTGATGTCCCAGTAAAACTGAGAAGAACCTTGTTTACACTATGAGGCTGTTGGAGGCTGACCCCAATATGGAAATATTTATTAGAAGAGGTTGGATGGAAATCATCCCTGACAGATTGAGGGACAAACTATACTTTTTATATATAGCTTTTTCCAAGGTATGACACATCTTGAAAACAAAACAAAAAAAAATCCTGAAAGTTAAAATCCTATAATTTATGCATCTAGGTAGACAGAAAGAGAGAGAAAAAGAAGACTATTTTTTCTTAAATCTTTTGGAGCTTGGCAATTTTGTATGGTGCTCAGATATGCCACTACAGTGGCACACAGTGAAAATACCCATGATGCAGCTTCCAGAAATCCATCCATTATTTTTAGTAGCGTCCCTAAAAAGAAAACTCATGCATGTTTCAAACTAGCATATATGTAACTCTTGAACACTAAGAAGATAGTTTATATAGTTACATTTACATACATATATATAAAAGTAAAGGTGTCCTGTGTATGGGCCATTGGGGCAGTTAAGTCAGGGCTTCACTCTCATACACACACACACACACACGTGTGTGTGTATATGTGTATGTATATGTATATGTATTGTATGTATATAATTAGGCACTATATATCTGCTTAAGTGTTTATTTAGCTGGAAATTGGCAAATGTTAGTTTTTAAAGGCTAATCATGTAATGAAAGCATTACAGCAGTGCGGTTCCAGAATCAAATAAATAAAAGGTAACATGTCACCTTATGGTTCTTATGGATTTTTTAGTTCATTATTGCCATGATTTCATGATTTGTATTGTATATAAATACATATATTGAAAGGACATTTTTACCAAGGCCTACTGATTAGGTTTTGTAGTTGATGATGATGTTTGTACAGGACCAGTTTTAATATTTGTTCAAAACTGTGATACTTGGATGTATAGCAAAGAGACTTTCTCCCTCTCCCCTACTATTACCTTATAAATGACCCTGGTCCTAAGTGTTTAATGAAATTCTATATTCAGCTACTTTCCTCTGTTCAGATCCTATTTTAAAATTAGAGGGCTAATAAACATAGGAACATGGAACTGGAAGGGGCTCCCTGAGACTTAGCTCTAAGTTCTATCATTGTCAAAACAGTTTCGATGAAACAAAACGGAACAGTGCTTTCAAAAAGAAATGAAACTCGGAACACAACACTGTCCCATCGAAACATCAAAACGGCAGTTGAAACAAAATGGTACTGTTTTGCACAGCCCTACTGATTAAACCGCTATGTCGTGCACACATCCCACTGACTTATCTGCCTGTCCAGCGGGGAGGGAAGGGCAAGCTGCAGGGAAACTGGTGCTTCCCTCTATGGCAGTGGTGCCCCCCACCCCCGGCAGCACCCACCCCAGGCCTCCACGCAGCTCAGGCAGGCAGGCAGGCTCCAGGGTGGAGGCAGGGGGTGGGAAAGATCAGGGTCACCACTTTTCTTGGGTAGAGCTGCTTTCCTGGGTTGCTGCTGGGCTGCCTGTAGGGCTTGCTGCAGAGCTGCACAGACCCTGGTGTTTCACTCCATGGCTGTAAACTCCTTCAAGGAGTTTTAATTTGCTATACCCCAAGTCATTTAAGGTGCATTACACCACCAAATTTCCTGCAGCGGCTGGAATTAATTCACAATACACCGCTGAGGCATGCAAACACCAACACCATTAAAGTGGTGCAAAAGCATTTAGCTCACTTTAAAGTGTCATTCATACACGCCTCTCGTTTTGTCTACACATGGCTCATGACATGTCATGGGAGCCTAATGGATGAATGGAAGGATATGAGCCTTTCTTTTAAAGTAAGTCTAAAAAAGCCTTACTCCCACAGACAGATAAAGGCAAGCATCTCTTTTTTTGTATATAGTCAATATGCTAACAATTCTACATGAATGGGTTAGTATAGACTACACTTGAACAACATTTAATATTCTAGAAAAAATAATTGTGAGTAGTTACTAAACAAAACAGGCTTGCAGCTTCCTTTATAAGAACTTTATTTATGAAACTGCTGGTGTTGCTTTGAAGATAAAAGAACCCATAGTTACCCACTAAATAAAAAAAATGCCCACGTTAGAGTCAACTGAAGTATAATGCACGATTAAGTTTCTTGTTGGAACTGGAACGGAAAATGATGGCTTTTATAATTTAACAAAGTTTCATGTTTTGTCTTAGATTCTAACTGAGAGTTTTTAAAGCATAAGGAAATATTATGAAATATGATTTTTAAACTTTTCATATAAATAACTCTGTCCTAAAACCATTTTAAAGGCCAAGCACTGGTTTACCCTTAATTTTATATTGATCCATTTCCATGGTCTGATTTTTTAAGGTACTGAGTACTGGCACCTTTCAAGTTTAATGGTCTTAACCTAAGCACAAAATGAAATTTTAAAGTTGTTTCCTTTCATGCCTGAGTTACGGTTATCTCCTAACTGGTACCAACTTTAATAGGTCACTACGTTCCAATGAGCTGCAAGTGCTGCAAGTGAATGTGTGGTACTTCCCTGACACCTGCTAACTTTAGTACATCACAATATTCCAATGATTTGTAACTTTTGCAGGTGAAGGCTCTTATAAATAGGGATCTACAAAAGGCAACCCTCTTGGCCAATCAGCCACAGAAGGAAGAGGCAGTGGCCATAACATGACTGGTCCCCTTCATGCTGGTGGCTGCTCTCCCCCCCACCCCCCACCCCAACACCCCTCTAGCAGGCTGCAAGGCCAGGACATAGCCTTTGTGCTGGTGGCTGCCCCCAGAAGGCTGCAAGCCTGGGTCATAGCAGCTGTTGTCTCCCACTGGAGAGCCAGCCTATTATTTTTAGGGTTTTTTTCAGAGAAATGTTTTTTCTGTGCAAAATCACGGGGAATGACAATTTTTGTGGTGATTACACAAACCACCTTTCTTCAACGGTTTCGTAAAAATCATGAAATCATGTGATATCTACTTATAAACTGACAAGGCTTTTACAAATATTTTTACTTTCCTTTATTTATAAATTGGTTAATTACATTTTCCCTTTACTTTCAGGTCTATCCAGTTTTTACTAAGTAGGGAACATGGCACACTATATCTTATATCTTTTCATGAATGTCATCTTACTAGCCTAGTTAAAAGCGTGTTTCACGGTTAATTTATATCTTTAGTTGGTTTAAGTCTAAGCATTTTTTAGCGTTTTCTTTAATAGACTCTCATCTATCCCCAAAACCCATTATATAGATAAATATTTGTAGTGTTCAGTTTTATCAGCGATCATCAGCAGATTGATTTGCAAAATATCAACTTACCTTACCAAAGTCTGTCACTTCCTTACTGGCATTGAGTTTATGTCCTGGTACTTCATAAATATCCTAGTGAAACCTACTACTACGTTTATTTTGTCAAAGAGAAAAAAATCCTCTGTTTTATTTTTTACCAATAAGATCATAACTATTGTCTGTATTACACACTATTTGTTTATATATGGCAACAGAAGGTACAAAAAGTAATAATAAAAAGCATATTTATAGGGTTGCTTTTATCCAAACAGAATCTAAAAATCATCATCATTGTTGCCACTGATGACAACAGACTGCTTTGGTGTTGAGAAAGGAAGACAAGATAGCCTGTCTGAAATGGCAGCTAATAAACCTATTTCAGTCTGGGATTATTAAGTCTGATCTTCTCAAAGAGAGCCATTCTTGTCTTGCCTAAAGCTTTCCATTTGGCTCCTGGTGCTGTAAGGAATTAGTAAGTGTCAGCCGCAATGTTAGCATCTCTAAGTGAACTTTATAGGCTATCTTTAAAGGGGTAACAGTAGGCTGAAATTACCCCTGCTGGGATGGAGAAGTGTATTTTTCACCCTACAGCAAGCAAAACTCCCAAATTCCTGCAGTATGACATCCCAAGAACAATCAGATAGGGGCTTTATTGCTAATCTCCCCATTGTTTCCACTAGGGCTTTTCATCTTATAGGTGTGCACAAGGCCTTCAGAAAACAGTCTCCTTTTGAAACTCCTCTACTGTCAGGTATCATGAAATACAAATATAACTTTACTCTGTTTATTCTGTTCTGGACTTGTGCAATATGCACCACTCATCCAGACCAGATTATATGGCCACTTGACATGATTTGATTCATAACAATATGGGCAAAATTTCAGGGCTTGCTCTGACTTCCTTTTAGGTTCTATTGGTTGTAATTCTGTATTATGCCTCTGTCACAGGGACGTAAGTACGGGCAAGCAGGAGACCATGCCCTCAGAGAAACCCAAGGTGAAAAAAAAAGAAAAAAATTCACCGTTTACAGGATGCCAGAGAGAGACGCCAGCGCAGTTCATCAGCCACGGCCATCTGCAGCTGAGACCAGGTGACGTCAGCAAGAGACGCTACCTGGAAAAGATAAAAGATGGTCCCAAAAGCGTGGGAAGGGGGATGTCGAAAGCAGGGGACCACTGTGCTGAAGGCATCCAGTGGCAGGGAGCTGAAGAGCCGGTGCAGAGAAAAGTGGCGGCTGCAGCAGGGGCTGCAGGAGATCCCCACACTGGGGACAACCAGTGAGGATCAGAGGTGCTGGCAGAGAGGCCGGCAGTGGCAGTAGCAAGAGCCATCAGAGGAACTTCTACCAGTGGCATTCAGCACCGAGACTCCAGACCAGAGGCAGATCCAGGAGGAGACGAAGAAAACCCCGGCTGGGGTGAAAACACAGGTCCCAACACAGGCAACACACTAGCTTAGAAGCACTTGGTGCAAGGGGAACGGAGGAACCTCGGTTCCACAGTTGCCCCTCCTCTTTTCCTTTACTTTTCTTTTCTTCCTCTGACCTTTCTTTTTTCTTCTTCACTTCAGGTCATTCCTGATGGGTGTGATGTTGTCGGTGTGGGTCTCCTTGTGTTTTTCCTTTGTCCGTTCTATTTTAGTTCCCTGCCTAGAGCAGTTTACTCAGCACATCTTACCAAGTATTGGTGAGTTAGAAGCCCCAATTGAAGATGAAAGACAATGTGTGGACACGGCGACAACCAACAGCATCCATCGGAGATTGCTCAGGGCATCAAAGGGGACAACCCTCTGGGTCTAGTTGGAGTTCAAGGCATCTGTCTGCAAAGGAGGAAGCATAGGAACTGAGGAATACACCACCTAAGGGCTAGCTGCAAAAGATCCTGAGGTTCATCTAGAAGGTTGGCATATGGCTGGAGTTCAGGGGAGGTGGAGCCCTGTGTACATCCGCCAAGAGACGTGACAACTCTGGAGGCATCCTCAACAGGGACCCCCTTCACTGAAGATCTATCTGAAGTCATGGCAGGCGAGTTTGGGGGTTTCTCCAGAAGTGATCAAGGACCCCTCCGGAGTTCACACAAGTCTACTTGGTGCACTACACTAGGTGTCCGTGTCAAGGCAGCGTGAGAGTGGGTCATCAAACAGAGGCGGGCACAGCCTCCAACTGATCTGACTCTAGTTGCAGCTTGTATAAACATACCCGTGTTAGCTTCAAGCTGGCTACATGAGCTACTTCTAAGGGTAGAACGTGGCTTAGAATGGAATAACTACTCAAGTATTTATCCAGGATGAGTTTTGCAACCCAAACTGAACTGCAAATGATGTTCTAGCTATACGCAGACAAGTTTCTTTGGGTAAATCCAGTATCTTTTATTAGACAAACACTGATACCCAAACTAACTAATTTAAAGCTAAGGTATAGCTGCATAAGCTGCAATACTCTTTTGAGTACTGATACTAGCATGGGATTCACTACCAAAGGGAGATAGGGGTGATGAGGTTGCTTTTAAGCCAAGCCAGGGTTGCTCTGGGGGCTGAAGAAACCTCCAATGTAATTTAAGCTGTTCTATGCCAGGACCTGTGAGACAACCTTCCAGGAAAAGCCTTCCAGATGGTCTAACACAATATCTATAAAGATATTGGTTTCCCTAAGGAGGAACTGGGGTTTTAGGACCTTTTCAGTCTACCCTTCCCTTATTATACAACATAATGAAACCTGAGCAGGGGTGTCATCTATGATCTATGGAAGAAAAATACCATGTAAGTTATATTTAATGTCCTTTGAAATCAAAGGTAATCCTTCCACGGATTTCAACAGGAGGTGGATTGCACCACGTTAAATTGAGCATTTATTAGAAGTAGTAAGTATTTTATCCAAAAAAAAGACCTAGGGCTGCATAAAATGGATATTTTATTATTACATTCCACTGCACAAATGATCTATGAAGTTTTCTGTGTTTGTTGCTCTAAAATCAGATTATCATTCCAGATTTGAGATCACTGAAATTTTAAAATTTCATTGGCATACATTGAGTTTAAAAACATTTGGAGGAAGTGAACTCCTGCATCCTGCATTCACTCAAATGACACTTCCTTTACACAAAACTTCCTTGCAAGTGAAGTTTTGGGGGCTTAAGAAATGGGTCAGGGGAAAAAATGTAAATATCCTTTGTGAAATTTTGCACAAAAAGTATTTACTGTTTTCCTGCTGCCCTTCTAATTATCTATCCAGTTGAGTATTAAGGATCACTGAAAGTTTTGTCTGTGTTCGATGGAAAGTAAAGGCATCGTCTGCAGTCAAATTTTTAAGGAATGACCTGACTTATAGCAAATCACGGTTGCACTTCCTTGATTATTTAAACAGAGCATAGTCTACCTACTTTTTTAATGTTTCGCAAATGTCAGTTTCCTCTTTCTTTGCTAGAGCCCATTTCATGTTAGAGTAGTGCTCTGTCCTCTTGCTGCATAGCTGAGCAATGATTTCACTTCGTTTGCTTCTTACCCTGTTATGAGAAATTCTACTAAGCCTCTCCTTGGAAAAAAAAACACAAAACCCAAGAAGAAATAGCTGAACAAGAATTAGTCCAGAGCAGCAACTCTGAGCCAGGGAGGATTATCTCAGGTTTCCAGTTTCCTAGAGACAAAGATCCTTCCCCCACAGTTATGTTGTGGGCGGCGTTTTTGAATATATGCTAATTCAGCTGTTCTGACAGGAGGAAGAGCTGTGTCTCAGTTACACAGATCTCTTGTCAGCAAACAATAGTCAGAGGCTCTTACCGAGCCAAGCCATGCATTTACTGTTGTGACAGGATCATTTGATCTAATAAATGAGTAAATGCTGGTAGTTGTCTTTGTCACCAGGCAGTAGGAGAGATGTGCCTATGATAATGGAGATAAAGGACTCGGGCAGCGTGGTTCTGACAGCCTACCATTCTTACACTCCTTCTAGGATACCAATAATGGAACAAACCTTTGTGCCAGAGATTTCCTCCAGCCACTCTCCTATCAGCAGGTAAAGCATGAAGAATTATAACGGGTACAGTGCTGCTGCATTTCATCCGAGCTGATTGTGTTTTCCAGTTGTTTTCTGCTGATGTAGTTTGTGACTCTTTTTCAGATCACTTTACCTGTTACTCTTCACTTTATTTTTATTCATTACTTGTTTCCACTGGGGAACTTATTCAATTTTATGGCACTGGTTTTGATTAGAAATGGAAAATTCAAGTGCCTGGTTTAACTCTTGTAAATCAACAGTTCCATTTAGTTTGCAACCCAAGATTCACAACAACATAATCCCTTGGAAAGAAACGCATAAATTAAGCTTTTACTCAATTCACTTATTTACTGGGTTATGAAAGGTCATAAGGGTCAGTGCAAAGACAGTTCACCAGAAAATTCATTCTGTTTGGAAGTTGCTGACACTTTTTTTAAGTGCTTCTCCCATGATCCACAAAAAGGTCAGGATCAAGGATTGTTTGTCTTGAAGTATTGCAAGAAATTCTCTGATTCACACATGCAAACATACAGCTGCACAAAGTGAAACTAGTCCCTCAAAGACATCATCTAAGTGAAAACATTCCTTTAAAAAGTTATAGTACAGCAAATTATATCTTATCTACATATGAATGCAGTTGCATTTGTTTTGTTTTGTTTTTTCCCTGGGGTGTGTAACTGTCCTCCCATTTGCATAGCTTAGAAATAGGAAAGAGATCTTACCATTTGATTGTGGTTGTATTTGTTTCAGCAAATGTGACCTTTCTTCTAAATATCTGTCTCTGAATTACACCACTTTCTACAGATAAGATTTCCAAAAATGTATACTGTCAAACAAGACTCTTTAGGGAGAGCTGGCATTGGGTACCTTCATACTGGTTTAACAATGTTTGGTCTGATGGCTTGAATTGCTGAAGATTTTCCTCCCTTCTGCTAAATTGGGAAATCTGGCTTGACTGAATAAAATGACAACTAAAATCTAAGGCAATAGTATTATAGTTTTAATCTGTGACTGGCTGTAGTCTTGATTTGTGACTGGGAGGAGAAGAAATAATTAAGTTTCTTTCAAAATGAGCTCTGTGTGTTTTAATAAAAGCAATGGTAAGTAAGTACTTGATACTGTCATTTTACAATATGCTATTTATGTTATGTGCGGTTATTGTTGGGTTTAGACATGCACTATCCCTAGTTATGTGATTAGGATAACTTCTTTTGTGTTGTTTAACTGGTACCTGGAGACCAGCAACAAATACACAATTTCATTTTAAGAAAGGAGTTTTGCCCTTTGGCCATGGTAAGAGTGGATCCTGCTATTCAAATCATGGAATGATGGTTTGGCAGTGGTGACAATGGTGTTTCTTTCTTAAAAAAACCAAACAGCTAGTCCTTTTATCTAAGGGCAATGGAAATGGATGTTTTGTCATCATTTTATACTTGTGTGCCAATTGTTTCAAAACGTTCTTGAAAGTTAAGCCTACAATATGCCCCATTCAAAATTACATATTCATCACATAAAATTACTTATAACTTCAAACTGCTGTTCCTGGGAAAAGAAGATGTTAGTGCTTTGATGCATAACATAATTTGGAAGCTTCTGTTATTAGACAAGGAGTATATGGATGTGCACACATGCGCACACATGACTTTGGTGTTGCCTTCAATTTTTTTGTCTAAGTTCCCACAGCTGTCTGGTAGCAATATTTTTGCCATATGGGCAGTCAAATACTCTATCCATATTTCCAAAGCATGTTCCGGGGGGTGATTTTATTAACTCAGCATGCCGCCCCGTGGAATGCTGAGTACATGAAGACAAATGCACTTAACATTTTAGCAAATGGGAGGTCAGTCTCTAGCTTAATCCCTGCTACATCTGAGAGGACTGTACTACACTTCAATGGTGATGCAGTGACTTTGTTTCATGAAGCAGTAGGCTCTCTCGCTTTCCTTGAAGAACATTGTAAAGACTCTCTACAATGCATCCATTCCTTGGACCTTCAGGATAACACTCTGGAAGAACATTCCCAGAATACCATGTCACATGTTTGATAACAAGAAACAACTAGGTCCTCTTCCCTGATCCTCTGCTTTCTGATCCTTCCATGCAAATGCTGTTCTAGAGAAGTTGTCAGATTGACTCCAGATTTATACCGGTGTACCTGACAAGAGAATCAGGGCCTTGGTTATTAACCTTTGACTTACTGTCTAGTGATCAGCACTTCCCATCAGTGTAGGAATCAAGGTCTTTAATTACTAATACCATGAAAAAAGCACTTTTCTGACTTTAGAGAGGGATGTTGCTTTTATCTGGTGATCAGCCAAAATGACCCAGTCAGGAATGGATTGCATAATTGTAGTTTTATGGTTTAAGGAACTGCATAACTGCAGTTTTATGGTTTCATGTCTGGGTTTCAAAGAAAATGAACAAGCTGGAAAACAGGAGCCAAAATTTGTTGCTTGATGCGGAGATAAGAGACTTGTTCTTGATCTTCCTTTCACTGGTATTTCATTTGAAGTAAAATTTATGTGAGAGGAAACTAAAACCCAAATATTTTACTTTAACCATATCTTTAAATGTAGCAGTGACTTTTGGTTGCCTCAAACGTCAGCTGCCTAACTTGAGATACCTTTTGTGGAGATTTTGAGCTCTATGGTTCCTATTAAGTCTCTTTAAATTTAGAATCTCAATAAATCAGACCTTAGTTTTTACCTTTATGATCAGATCCCATTATCCTTCCTCCTGAAAAATTCCTGTTGACTTAAAAGGTCTTATTCATGTCCAAAATTGAAACCTCACAGTTTTTGATTTGTTCACTTAAGGGAATGTGGTTTGCTCTCCTAAGGGAGTAGCCTAACTTGGGGACCATGAGATCTATGCAGGCTTCCACAGTTCACAGCAGGAAGAAAGCATGCGCACAGACACAGCACAGAAGCACCAGGCCATAAGCAAAGACATCCTTCCTTTCAAAGCTGTACTGCTCTGTAGATAGGGTCAAAGAGGAAACATGGCTGAGCCTTGAACCCACTCAGCCTGAAGCAGGAAGTCCTGAGTTCTGGCCCCTCCTTACAGCATTGTTCAGGTTTTCTGCACTAAACAGTTATTGGGTAAAACACAGTTGGGAGAAGGGGCTGGAAATTGTATCTCCTTCCCACCCTCTCAAAGAAGTGTCATGCACCCACTTTTTCAGTCTCTTGTTCCATTTGATGCTCAGTAGCACACCTTCAGTACAAGGGGTGGAGAGAGCCCCCAACCCCTCCCAGCTTAGCCTATAGCTCAGTCATTAAGACACTCTCTTGCATTTGAACCCTTGCAGACTGAAGAAAGCCCCCAAAAAACCCCTCAGGTTTTCCACTCCCTCTACCTGTACCACCACATCCTCCACCGCATCTGCCTTAAAAGATCAAACAAGACAGTTGTCTGGCCTCCAAAAGGAAGAGCCTCAACATCTAAATCCAGGAAGGTGTGTCAGACTGCGAATCCCCTTCTCCCATACATAGGTACCTGCATTCAGGCACCCCCGTCTCTTCAGAGTTTCATTTCAGCTGTTTTAAGAGCTGCCTCAGTCTAAGACTTACCAAGTGCTGCATACTGTCAATTCTGTTCTTAGGCACATAACTCTCCCCACTGACTGCACTCAGAATTTAGGTACTTAACTCAGGTTTGTGAATCCCAGTCTTCAAGCCTAAAAGCTAAACATGGGAATGATGAGGCTCATAAGGCCTAGGTCCCTCTGTGGATTTGGGCCTTAGTGCTGTCACTCCATGTACCACTTCACTGAAGCCAGCTGGAGTTTTAAGTAAAAGCAGATATCTTCCATATATGGAAGATCTTCCTTGTGTATCTGCCTAATTCATTTCTATTTTGCTCCTTTTATGCCCTCTGCAGAACCCCCCTCTAATGCCAGCAGAAGTTCTAGACATGAAACAAATACAGAAAGCGAGACAGGTTCTTTTATTCACTAAGCCCACGGCAAAATCAAGGGAATCTCTGCCCCAAATCTCTTTTTATTTTGGACAATGATAACACAATACACCTGACAACTTCATTTTTTACTTGCCCTATGAGATGTCTGCTTTTGAGTGTTTAATTTTTGTTTGGCTCACAGTTTACACTGCTGCATGTCAACACATAATTCATAGCATAGTTATTTACAGTGTTTTACTGCTCATGAAGACAAAATACTGGTGTACTGGTTTTTCAGTAGTACACTAATCTAATTAATACCAAACTATATGCATATATGTCGGGAGGGGGCGGGGGTATGGAATACTTTCCTCATACTTTTCTCTCCTGTTTTTGTCCACCTTATTCATCATTGGAATTCAGAAGTCAGAGTCCCAAGAGAATTACAATACATGTTAATTATACATGGCCCAGGAGCTTACTGTAATTGTAACTTCCACACTGCAGCTACTGAGATGCATCTCTTTTCTCATTGAACAATGTTGTTGAGATCATTTGGATTCATCTTTCTTCTGTTGGTCCCAAGCCCAAGATGCTTTTGAATATGTGTGATATTTTTCCTACCAGTTCAAAGCCAGGTGAATTCTCTTTCTAAGAAGAGAACTTAGGCCTCGCTCTTTTCTGGTCTTTTTGTCACTGCTTGCATAATCTGTGGATGCTACAAGTGAGTAGTCCCCGGACTCAGGGCAGCACAACTGTACACAGCAACTGTGTGGACAGTGTGAAGAGGATGACTTCTTGCACCCATCAGCAGTTAGCCATGCAAATCAGTGTTCACCTGGGTCAGCTACAAGGTTAGGTTTACTTTATTCAGACTCAAGTATAATGATTAGCACTGCTAATTCACCTATCACTTACCACCTATCATTGAGATAACAATTCTGATTACAATAATGTAAATCAGGAGTAGCTCCATTTAAGTGAATGTGTTAAACCTACATAAAGTGGATATGAAGTGAGTCAGGGCAAAGTATCACCACGATCTGTTTTTTAGAAGGAAACACTGACTATGAATATGCTACATAGGAAAAGGACCAAATAGAGTGGGAAATGATGTTCAGTCTCATCTTAGCCATCAGAATCACTAGCCTATTGGTCATGGAGAAAGTCCTAAAACCCTTTAGTTGCTTCCAGAGAACACTCTCTCTCTTTCTGTATATTCAGCATGTCTCACTCCATTGCTCTGTTGTGAGGCCTGAATTTCAGACAGGCATCACTAAACCAGAGTTAAAAAAAGAACACAAAAACATCTAAGGTTACTAAGCTGTCTCAATTACTTGTGAGCAATCTCCCAGATTCCTGCTCAACAAAGCCAATTTCAACAGATTTGGGGACCATTGCAAAACCATGTAGGGGGAGAGCTCAGTAGTATGGCACCGGATTCTCACAAATGTAGTCATCTCTTCCGCTCGTTGTATGATGTGGTTGGTGAGCATGTAATGTGTCTTGAAATAATGAGTATATACCTGTAGGTAGTTAGAAAGAGGTACCATATGGGCCACTTGAGGGTTGTAATAAAGAAGCCTCAAGTTCCTCTCACTACAGAACTGTATGAATCAGTTCATGTTCCATCCCAGGAAAAACCATTAACATCACACTGGTATGACTGGGTCCAACATGTCATAAGTGTTGGGGCTATGAGCAACGCTACTGCTCAGTTATATACAAATGACGTCAAGAATGTCTTCTACTGAGGGGCAATATAAACAACTGTGATTATTTTTTATGTTTATCTCCTTGTATTTTAAACGTCCTCAGAAGACAAAAATAAAAAATACCACACAAAGCTGTTTTCTTGTCCCCAGAAGATTGGGAGGTAGATTTGGGCCTTTTGCAGGAATTCCATGCCTCTGGAATCATAATTTTAAACTGCAGGAATCAAGAACGATAAAATGCATGTAGGAATGTAATTCAAATTAACCAAGATTGGGTGACAAAACACTTGGTGGGAAAATGACAGCTTTTGACTGTTTGCACAGATTCTCATTCATTAGCAGCTTCCATTTAAAATAGATATATTTCAACAAATTGTAACAAGCTATTATTAAAGTATTTAGCAGGAGAATGCATATAAATAAGTCAGACAATAGTAGACACTTTTTTTCCTGTAAGCTTTAGAAATACCTACAGAATGTCCCTTAGGACTCTCACTAAGGAATGTGGTATTTATATTCAATTCTTCATGTTATGGTTGAAACTAGAGTTGGCTTCTCTGGTTTCTTTTTAGTGTGGTGCTCCTGCTGATCTCCCTGGTACCTCCATATGGAAAGCTGATGGAAAACATCTGGCACAGCTCCTTTGATCATTGTGTTTGGTTGAGCTTTTGGCCAGCTGCACCATTCATTTTTAACTAAGTCACTTATCTTTGATTACATGATGGTTGAAGTTGCCTGCAAAAATGCTAAGAGCTGAAAGCCCTGTATAGGCACCTCCATATTTAGTCTAACGTACTTTAGAGACAGCATAACAAAAAATAAGCAATTAAAAACAAGAATGAAGTATTATTTTGCAGAATAGATCATGTTAATTCAGCACAGAACACAGTCATATGGGAATGTACATTACAATATAGTTGTTATTATTATTATTATGATTATTATTATTATGGAATTACAGGTAAAAGCTGTAGCACTATTTGTGGAAGATTATGGTTAATGCTGTATGTGAACACAGAACCAAATCTTGAGCAGTAAGACCACCAGTAGCTCCCAGTTAAATAGTCCTCGGCCAACAGCATCAATCAGTGCAACATTTGGTTTTCATGTACTATTTCAAGTGCCAAATAAATTGGCAAATGTACCAGCTTTAAGCTACACGCTGTACTAGCAGCTACCTGGCCCACTGCAGTTTTCTGTTCCAGTTGGCCAGACACCTCAATAGCATAACAGCAAAATTAGCAAAAGGTGGAGCAGCAGTGGAGTTGGGGGTATTCATATCTGCCATTTTAGTGTGTTTCATTTACCATGATGATGCGTCTTATCCCAAACTGGCAAATACAGGTAGGTCCACCAGTCTACCTCCCTGTCTACTTTGTAACTATATTCTATGGCAGCTTGCCTGGAACAGCTTCCAGTCCTCCTATAGCTGCCTCTTGAAAAGCACAGAGCCTATTCAGGAAGAAGCAACAGGAGCTTATGCAGCCAAGGAAAGAATAAATCAATAGTGGAGGAAAGAGGAGCAACTAAGTTTACATATTTCCATGCTAACAGTCTCCTTCACAGAGTATTGTCTTATTCTCCTCTCCATGTGTGAATACAACTGCCAGGAATATTGTTGAGGACGATATACTATGCCCTCACCGGAATTTCATAGTTTCATAGTTAGTTTCATAGTTTCTAGGGTTGGAAGGGACCTGAGTAGATCATCTAGTCCATGGCAGGAAAGAGTACTGGGGTCAAACTTGTTTGACCCTAATTTGCATGAATATTGTTGTTACAAAGGTCCCATTTCCAAATAACAGTGGTTTCTATAAATTACACCATTTGTCTGTGAGTTTCCAAGTGGAATTGAAGGTGTCATTTTAAGTTTGAAACCTTAGACAATTTAATATCAGGTTATTTGAAAAAGGGACCCTGCAAAACTATTACAGCTGAGTTTAGCTACAGCATCAATATTGGAGTTCTTTTGTCATTAACATGAGAGGAAGGCTGATGTTCTCTGGAAGCTCCCTTGACTCCCTAATTTATTTCCTTCTTTGGGTCTCTGCTGTGGTGTGGTGCATCTCCATGCAACCACCAATGAGCTTTTATTGCTATTTGTGCAATGCTATTCATTCTTTCTTTCCTCTTTTTCTTTCAAATGATCAAAAGAAAATTGCCTGTAGAGTTACCATTACTTTATCTGTGAGGAGTTTCTTTAGCCAAGTATTTATATAGATGTAACATGAAGGCATGCACAGGTAGACAGACTGAAAAACTCAGTGACAAAAATGACATGACAGTGACACGGTTCACAAAGTCCAATGGTTACATGGAATACTGTAGAAAAACATTCTGAATTTTCTTTAAAAATAACTAATACCATTTCAGTTTAAAAAGCCAAAACTAAACAAACAGTCTATTCAGTATATTCGTTTTTATACTGTTTACTTCAACAGCAGAAAGTATTCAGATCCTGTTTTCTGAAAGTACCACATCATTAAAAAACTCTCCATTCTTAATAAACTAAAAGATTGCAAGTTTGGCTCAGGAACTGTTTTGTCTGATCTGAGCTGCGTTTCATCACTAATGGACTCCTGTTCTACAGTTGTTTTAACTGTATCTTTTTTAAAGAACCCTATTAAACCAGACATGAAATTAACTATGGCAGTCAGTGAAGCAATGAGATAATGCAAGCCAAAACAGCTTGTTCGACCCTAAACTGAGCACAAGTAATTCTGCAATTAATGTCATATGCTGCATAGCAGTGAGTCAGTACAGTTCTAAGCAATCAAAAGCTTGTAAAGGAATTTATTGCAATAGGATGCTACCAAAGCCAAGCAATACATACTGGGAGAATAATCAGAGCAAGTTTAGTCCTAATTAGTAATTAATCCTATTACAAGGTCCAGAAGAATCATAGAATCATAGAAGTAGGGTAGGAAGGGACTTTGTAGATCTTCAAGTCCAACCCCCCGCCTGGGCGGGAGAAAAACTGGGCTCAAATGACTCCAGCCAGCTAGGCATCAAGCCTCTTCTTAAAGACCCCCAGGGTAGGAGCCAGCACCACTTCCCTTGGAAGTTGGTTCCAGATCCTAGCCACCCTGACAGTGAAGTAGTTCTTACAGATGTCTAATCTAAACCTGCTCTCCAACAACTTGTGGCTGTTATTCCTTGTTATGCCAGGGGGCGCTAGGGGAAACAAGGTCTCTCCCAACCCTTCTGGTCCCCCCTAGTGAGTTTATAGACGGTCACCAGGTCCCCCCTCAGACTTCTCTTGTGAAGGCTGAACAGGTTCAGGTCCTGCAGTCTCTCATTGTAGGGTCTGCCCTGTAGTCCCCAGATCATGTGGGTAGCCCTCCTCTGGACCCTCTCCATGTTGTCCACATCCCTCCTGAAGTGGGGCGCACAGAACTGGACACAGTACTCCAGCTGGGGCCTGACCAAGAGATATTGAACTATATGTCTGAATTATATGACAGTGAACTATATGTTTTCAGATATAAACAATTAGTAAATATCATTAGCAGAAGGAAAAATACTGAATAGCAGACTTCTTGCTCTAGCTGATCAGAAACAAAACTTTTAACCAGATGGACTTTTGTTCTGATCTACTCCTTAGGGCTTATTGTAACAAAACCCTGGGGTGTCAGAGTGCTCCCAGAGATGCAGACTGGATGTTTGTATAAGATTACTGGTCCCCCACTTCACAAAATGGATATGTATTTGCCCAAAAATCACAATTTAATATAGGCACCTCAGTTAAATAACAGAAAAAGCAGAGGTGTATTATATGGAGAGAAAACGTGATCCAATGGTTTGACAACAGAATACAGTAAAACAAAATTGACAAAACCTGACAAAATCCCTACTCTACTTTTGGACTACCACCTAGCTCTAATAACAGGCCTATTAAAATTCCCCTGGGGTCTGCCTCCCATTTTCTTACAGCTAGCTCCCTCCACTGGGGACCTCTAGTCCCCCTCTCCTCATAGGGAGCTGTCTCTCAACTCTCACTCTTCCCCCCCCGCCCCCCACACTGACCTTACCTACCTCCAGGGGAGTCTGAGGATCTGCTCCATTCTCTGCCTGTGGCTCTCTGACACCTATATTCCTACACTATTTGGAAATGTATAGTACAAGCAAAAGAGGTGTCAAACAAAATGTTGTAGGCAATATTTATTAATAGGTTAATAAATCTGTAGCCATTGAAGCCTTCAGGTTTATCTCACAGCTGAATCTCTCAAGCAGTCAGTGGAATGATTCATGGAAAATGACTTTTCTTGCTCTTTTGTAGCACCTCAGATTATCCATGTCTTAATATTATTACCTAAGGGCTAATTTTGAGTCAGTGTAAAATTCAAGTGAAGTCCCAGTTTAGTAACGGGTTCTACAGTTAACCAGCTGAGTAACCCTACAGTAATCTGTGTAGGTTTTGGTCAGATTGCTTTTACATTTTTCCTAGATAAGTTCTGGGCTGTAAAAAATAGAATTTTCATTTTCTTAAAAAATCTGAGACTCTCACCCAGTCTTGGAACATACGTGTGCGTTGAATATGGTCATCATCAATACACAATAAAATCTCTTTTCTAAATAACAATTGTGAGTGAAGGAGCTTAACCCTATTCAGAGAAAATGAAGAAGCCAAATTCAGCCTTGATTTAACTCCATCAAATCCCATAATTAGAATTCACTCTCATTTCTTATAGGCTCATTGACACTGATACTGAGCAACAATCAAGCTGAAGATGACACTAAATATGGTGTATATATGTATGTAAAAATCATCACTTAGCAGTTACATGGGCATGCCCATTAAAAGTATGTCTGTAATTCTATGAAGGCGATGGTGTTACTAAGAACAGATTGGATTTTTGAGCCTGCATCAAACCCAGCCAGCTGTAGTTAAACCCACAAAGGCTGACAAAGTACATTCCTAGTTGTATCAGCAGAGTGGGTTAGATTAAATTACCTCCTTTGAGACTATTTATGATGAGTTTCCATCATTGGGATACAATTAGCATTTTATCCAGTCCACACTGGGACCTCAGGCTGTGCAACTGTTTTAATGTGAATAACCCAAGTGCTGCAAAGATGCATCATTATGGAGTAAAACTAAATCCTGCATATAGTCACATCTTGCAAGACAGCTTCATTGGAGATAATAACAACAGCCCTTAATAAATATGTCTGAAGACTCTTATAAGCAATTGTTTTATAGGTGTTTAAAAAAAGCAGTTTACATGAGACACCAGCAATGGCAAGTAGAACATTAGGTAGTGGGAAGAATTTTTCTGTTTTTCATGCATAGGTCGTATAGTTTTGTGCTGGCATGCCTGCTAATATTTGCTATATGAAATTTCATTCACAAAATTGAGGATTGTTTCTGAGAAATTGTCCACAATTTGGTTATTTCTTGGTAATTTCATGGAGCAAAAAATGTATTGGCTGCTTGACCATTCAGTGTAGTCTGTGTGTGCATTTGGTTCTTTTAAATTGATCAACTTCTCAAGTTCCTATGGCAGAGATTAAAATAAGTGAGCAGAGAGACACATAAATGTTACATAAGAACTGTCATTAAAAATATCGTCTCAAAAAGCTACGATTTAGTCTATCTACCTTGCCCTTTGTCTCATTATCCTAATCACTTCCACATTAGGAAGAATACATACATAGTATTTGTGTTTTCCTGTTTTGCTGGCATACCACATTCAGCTGAAATTTCAGGACATATATATTACATTTATGACAATGTATAAAATGCAAATACTGCTACATAATACAGTTAAAATAAATACTGAATATATTCCAAAGTTATTCCATAAGCAATTGGTAGGTTTCACGAGTAGGCAATATATAAAATATAACATTAAATACACTGAAGAGATCTAGCATATTCTTATGGTAGATAGATGAGAAGCAAAAGGCTTGCAAGATTACTATAATGATTTTTATTTTTAGAATATCTAAAATTCCCTTTGTTTCTTCTCCCTTTGTATTTTTAAAGCCATTGCATTGTTCCCACATTTAGGCATGGACAGACATTGCACATAAACTTGTTTAAGTGATCAGAAACTGGTTTAAACCTGTAACAATACAGATGTTCAGTGCACATAAACCAGTTTGAAAATGGCTGAAATGAGTTTAAGATAAACCTGGTTGAATGTAGCCTCAGACTTAACTTACTTGGGTCAAATCAGTTTATGCAATGTCTATCCCAGACCCCTTGCTGGTTTAGGTTCAACCAGACTCTCCCAGCATCCCAGCTTGCTTTCTGGAGTGGACAGGGCTTTCTGCTCCACAGCAGGGCTGGCCCCTCCCCTCTGCTCCCTGGCTGAAACTCTTGCAGAGACTTGGAGACACAGCTGGGTCTGCTGGCTTCCCCGTGCCTCCCTTTTCCCCTCCCCACCCACAGTGCTTAAGCAGAGATCCCTCCCTTCACTCTCCCAAGCACAGACCATAGCCAGCAAGTGGTATGCCAGCTAATGCTGTGTAAGGTAGATAGGGCAGCGTCCACTTAAGGTTTTTTGGAGCTAATCAACACCTTAGCTGGTAATCTCTCTATATTCCTTCCTTTGGAAAAACACTGTTTAAGAAGAGCTTGAACTAATGAGCAAGTCTTTGATTTCTGATGGAGTGCTAAATGTG
The DNA here is from genome assembly GCF_052110815.1 of Crocodylus siamensis. Classification (NCBI taxonomy): domain Eukaryota; kingdom Metazoa; phylum Chordata; order Crocodylia; family Crocodylidae; genus Crocodylus; species Crocodylus siamensis. The sequence continues at coordinate 169,176,443 of NC_143397.1, read as the reverse complement.
GATAACAGAGCTGATAAATGCTCTGTTATCAAGGGCAGGGAGGGAGGGAACCCCTCCCCAATAACAGTTTCCTGCCTGGGCCTGGCCATGCCCCACTTGGCTCAGCACTCTGGAAGGAAAGGGAGGAAGGGAAGGGAAGGCTGCTTTATCGCCCCCCCCCCCCAGCTTCTAGCCTGAGCCAATGCAGGCATGTGCTGGCATTTTTTCCATCCAGAGGGCATGTCAGTTACTTACAAAGTGATTTAGCCTGGCCAGGATACACTAACCTGCAAGTATTGAATCAATTCAGGCTCAGGCTTTTTGAACATTTGTTCCTAGCCCTAAAATACTTTGTATAGGAGACAAGACAGAATTTTCAATAGTTAGAACCTGAAAAATTGTGTTTAGAATCATATCAGGATTAGATGTGCAAATGACTTATGTTTATAGAAAAGACAATCCTGTTTTTACTGCTGAACTGATAAGGTTATAAAGAGTTTAATCTCTGATTTACAAATGTAATGAGCGTAACATGTATGGCTAAATCCAAAGGGTATGAATTCAGTGGAAAACTTGTGACTGATTTCAGTAACCTTTGATTCTATCTCTGCAAGTCTAACTTCAGCAATAGTTCTGCAAGCGTCTCCCTTTAATATCTATTGCATTGTCTATTGTATTATTGGTTGTTATATTACTGCATTTACTTGAACATAAGATGCATTTTTTCTCCCAATTAGCATAGGGAAAAACACGCCTTGTCATACAATCGCATAAAAAAACTTCATTGGTAATAAATTGGTAAACTTCAAATGGTAATGAAAATCAACTAAGAAGTTGATTAAAATACAGCCAGCACTGAACGTGACTATAAAAGTCATGGCCCATAATACGGAAACTTTCTGCTGATGGAAACCCTTTTTTTTGTGGCTTTTAAAACAAAAAACAAAAAAAAAACCCTGGCATCTGTTCCCTTCACAGGGAACTGGCACCAGGCCTGAAGGTACTGCAATACCAGGCTAACCAGGAGGGCTAGAGCCAGCCCTGACACAATCCACTTGGTGCAAAAATGCTACATTTGATCTGAGCCAAAAAGGTTGAGATGCTGATGGGAACTTTCAGCAAGACTAGATTTAAGAAATCCATCTGAAAAAAAAAAATCTGAAAAAAAAAAATCTGGCAATGCTTATTGTGCTCAGACCCCCTCAACACTGACTTTTTTTCAAGTCAAGGTGAGCCACTATATGGAATACAGTTTTACTTCCTCTTCAATCCCACCAGTGAACTGGGTCTTTCTTTCCTGTTTCCAGTGATTCCTGTTTCTTTACCAGTCTTAAATGCCTGGCAAACATCACCAAATGGGGTCCCAAACAGTTCACCCAGAATCTCTCTGTCAGCCCCTCCCTCAACCTGTCATATATGATTAGTTGACCCCCACCCTCCATGTGGTGAAGCTGAACCAGGTAGCCCTGTGCCTCATCTGCATATAATTTCCTGGAGGATCCCAGGACTCACAACAAGAACACCTGGCTCTGGTTATGAGTGGGGGCTAACTAGCACATAAATTTTTGGGGGGTGCATATCTGAAGTACATGCACATACTGTGCACTGCTGGGCTATCGGGTCACCATGGTTTGAAATGCTGTTGTCCCTGCTGTGACCAAGCCCAAATATGATAAACTGTGAGACTTTTGGCTTTGAACTAGTATCATGAATAGTTTGTACTCTGTATAGGGAGGTACAAAAGTGCTGGTAAAAGTATGTTTGTAGATTACCTGTCCTTACACTTGCATAAGTTAAAAAATAAATAAATAAAATGTCCATTCATCCGTCAGAATTCTCAAATTACCTCCTCATTTTCATGTGCTCAGGGACAGCAGGGTCTGACAGTAGGAGATGGGGAAGCAGTAGCAGGGAGAAGACTTTGGAGAACAAAGGACAAGGGTGCTACCTGACTCCCCAAGATATATTTTTTCTGCTATACCAGTGGGAAGGAAAAAAATTCAAGATAAACCTCCAATGGTTCGATTCCATACATGGAAGAGTATAACAAATTTATACATTTTCCATATATAGTATTATTGGGAGGTCATCTTGTAATCAGGGTTGTCTTGTATTTAAGTAAGTATGGTATTTATTTCACCCTTTTCTTTATTTAAGGGTCCTTTATATTCCAGTGGAGGTCAAACCAATATTGGGTTTAATGAAAATTAGGCAGGCTTGAACTGAATTTCCTTAAAGAATTTATAAGACTGAAAAACTGAAGGTTTTGTTTTCCATAACATGGCTTAAACCTTTAGAAAAGTTTATACTTTTGTATCAGTTTTTGTTGGTCTTTTCTGTAGAAAAGACATGACAAGACAGGTCATTCACAATGAAAAAAGTTAGTAGAGTTTCTACTAGGTTCAATATATAGGCCTTATTTTGGATCACCCTCAAAGTAATATACTTACTAATGGAAATATTATCACAAGTTAGCAATGAGCCCAAAAATCCAAACAAAACAATGAAGACGCACAGACCTTCCTTCCTATTCTGATTCCATCACTGGAATCCCTCGTTAATAAAAGGATTTTGTTTTTAAAAACTTCCTTATGTGCATGTCTGCATTCCTGTTCATTTGTATGCTTCATTAGTTAAAATCAAATACAATGAAGAGGAGCTCCAAGCATGCTTAAAGTAAACAAAAAGTTTTAAAAATATGCATTGCCATCCTCATGGGAATTACTGTGCAGAAGACCAAGTCACTGATGTGAAAGTGTGTGTCTGCTTTCCTTGATGCCATTTTGTCATTGTGTAACTGCTCAAGAGTTTGTTCTTTGGTAACACACCTTTCTATTAGAGGTGCAGAAAGGTAAGAAAAGATTTGTTGTTTCAAACTTAGCAATATCTCTGTTTCATATACAACCATTCCCTGGAAGGCAGTAGGAAATAGGTGGCTAGGCTTCTAAGAAATTATGTGAGTATAATTCCATAAAGTTATGTGTTTACTTTTATCTTTACTTATAAATGTCCTTGTGCCTCCCACCCACTGACTTCTTTGATGAATAGCCTTTTTTCTGTTATTGAAATAATGCACTGTACTAGGGATTTTAAAAGGATAGTGTAGAAATAGTGTTTGACTCTTTTCAGTTGCCATTGTATCTCAAGTGAAATTGTTCATTCAGCTGATTCTGATTATATAAGTAATACTTTAGAAGTAATAAGAATATAATTTCTGGGTGCCTACGATAAGAAAGTGACCATTAGATTTATTTTTGCACTGCATTGTAACTAATATAATTTACAGCAAATAATGTTGGACGTGTGTTGTTTTAAAAAAGGAAAGAAAATAAAAAAGGGAACCTGGCAATCACCAAATGAGGCTGAGAGAAAACACTGCTATTATGCTTTAAAAGAGACTGGCTATCAGTTAGTTAAACAGAAATGTAGAAATGGAATAAAGTAAAGTAGTGCTAAAAAACATTTTTATAATTAAAATGCTTTTAGTCATCAGACAGTGTTAAATAAACAGGGGCTGTGCATTATATATTTATTGACAACAAAACAAAATAAATTAGCCAACATTTGCCATAATAGCAATGCTTGATAGCATTGAGATAGATCTTACTAGATAATTACAAACCAGTGAAAGGTTCCATTAGTAAATAATGAAGTGAGGTGTGGACTAAACACATCCAATGATGATAAATAGAAGATCATTACAAACCACTTCACTTAAAACTTAATGTTGAATGGATTTCACCTACAGTAACCAGTTTTGATCAGATGAGTTATTTAAATCAATGAATTGCTGATGCACTTGTCAAAATCAAAGTTGTTGAAATTGACCTATAGTAGTATTATGCAGCAATGCTTTTTTGTGGCTAGAATACTAAGTAATGTTGTTTATTCTCAAATGAAAATACTTACTCATATGTCTAAGCAAGTGGTTGAAGCTAATATAACTGTTTTGTTTTTAAACATAAAAGAATAGAGTTTCATGGAAGAACTATTTATTAAAGGGTCAGTTTGTTCAGCTCTCTTATATAACCCTTTCAATGGCCAGAACTTTTTATGATTAATTACACCATGTTTTGATATATGACTAATATCCTATATTACATATAAATAGGAAAGTGCTGTTTCCCTATAAGTTATGATAAGAAAGCAGCTTCTCGGTTAGCAATGATCTCATGCAATGTTCCAGTGTTTATTTAGCTGAAATGAAACATGATTATTTTTCATGAAGAAACCAGTCAAATAATACCTTGGAGAGAAATTATTTACTTAAGCTCTACAACAGAAGATCTTCTGAAATGCTGTGTTCCAAGCACCCCCTGCAATATTCATCTTCTCAGGGTTTTTGCAAACTATAAGCTGCTGAATTCAAATATACTTCCCTTGAAAGCAAAGGAATTCTGTTGATTTACCTTTGGGCCAGTTCTAGGCATACATTCATTCTTGCATTCCCTGTGCTCCCTGAAGTGATTGCTTGGAATATGTGGCTTATCCCTGGTCCCTTTATTTCACCAAAGGCTGACTCATAGCACTGCACTTGTTTATTGCACATAAAAGTAACTCATGACAAAGTGTTGTTGCACTGGGGTAGAGATAAAGACAGTTAAATACGCTTCCTGACTTGATAAAGATAACAGAAGTAACTGAGAGCCAGATTATGTCCATACTCACAATGTACAGCACTTTACTCTTTGAATAGCAGCAGAGAAATCAGTCAAAGTGTTCTCAGAGCAAAACTTCATGAGTAGGGGTGACAGAATCTGACTCTATGTTACAGTATATATCCAAGAAAACTGAATGAGTGCTGGCCATAAAAGTAAAAAACGTAATGATTCAGGCCATCACTTATTAATTAAACTGGTATGACATTTTCCAGTCTCCCAGATGCAATTTGTCATATATACAGTGACCAGTTCTTTTTCCAGAGGACCAGGATCTGCTCCCCTTCCTTATCTTCTCCAGCATTTGAGTACAGACACACCTCATGTTTATTTTGAATCAACTTACTTTGAATCAAACTCAAAATACCCATCCTCACTATAAAGTCTCTCTGCTCTGAGGTAGTTTTTGAGCACAAAAACTGTGGGGTAACTTACTACTGAGTAAATGTCATGTGTCTGCAATTTTAAGTCAGTCTCATCCCAGAGTACTTGTTTGCTACGTAGTGTTGAGACCTTGTAATGGTGTCTACTGTGGGCAGCTAAGCTTAGGAGAGCTGGTCCAGTGCCCTCTTAACCAGGAAGTAAAATCCAGGGTAAATTACTCTGTAATAATCACACTGTGTGCATACTATTCATATAAAAATGTCAATGGGAATGCACATGCAGTAAGTTGCTATTCAGTTTAATTTAACAGAATCTATTTTCCTGTTTTATGACTGCTGACAGGTAGATTTGGGTACTCTTACTTATGGTTAATATAAGCAACACTTCTATGGGAACACCGGGATACCATTGGTGGAGAAAGTGCTCTTCAGTACAAGTAAAAGCATAAGAATCTGGCTTAGCAGCTGTAGCTGTGCCAACAAAGTCTGTTGTGTCTCTTTTCTCCAGCTCTTCATCTCTCTCATATATTTAGACTGGAAAGATATTTTTATTGTATGTTTGTGCAATGTCTAGCGCAACAGGGTCCTATTCTTACTTGTATATTTCTTGCAAAGTAAAAATAACAAAAGATAATTCAAGTACTCCTGGCTTATTCTTCAGGACGTAAAAGCAGCAAATGTGAGGATTTTTCCTCCCATACAGAATTGTACCATTAGATACAGTAGGTTCATTGTGAGAATTGTAGGACAAATGAATAAAGTGGTTGCCACAAGACCTGTGTACCTGTTAGCACCAGACTGAAGGATTTTTCTTCCCAGGGTTCCTATCTCTTACATTTCTGCAAAATGAAACAATGCTTTAACGGTACACTTCACTCAAAGAAAATGGCTATTTTGGTTTAGTTCCTATTCTGTATAAAATTATTGTACTACCAAAACCAAAACTCCATGTGTTACAAGGTCTCCAGACATATTTTACTTATGTCTCGTCTATTAGAATGAGATTTATCTACAATTATTTCACCTCAGCTAAAGGAGCTTCAAAATTGTACTTGAGAAAATTCATTTTCTTAAACAATACATGGTTTTGGAGAAGAAAGGAGTTGTTCCCTAATTTTTCTTGCTTTTTTGGGTTACATGAGCAAACTACAGGCAGTGCTCAAAACGTTCAGTGCCAAGCCACTCAAACTTCATAAATCATAATGTAGTATCAGACGTGCTTTTAAAATGGTCATTCTCCATTATCCTTGAATGATGCATGACTTACATAAGCTGTTCTGCAGGCACAGACTTCGAACAATGCAGTATCCACAACTAGTAAAAATATCACTTCACTTTCTGGATGTGTGTTAAGTTCATTTAAAATTTCTTCTCAGGGCTGGGATAGGATTAATGCAGTCATGAAAGGAATGGCCAAGAGCTCTTGCCAGTTCAATTTCCATTTGCACAAATGTTGAAATGATCAGACAAACTTCCTCAGAGGCCTTATTGTGTAACTCGCATGGTTGGTTATTCTAGTAGACAAAATTGTTGCTAGTCTTTTGAAAGGTAGGTATATGTCCCAGCCTGAATGGGAAGCTGAGGGAGCGAGGTTGCTTAGCATAGTATGAAGCACGGCCATGCCTTGGTGAATATGACTGGTATGAGCTGTTGCTCATGACTTACCTATTTTATACAAGAGGGCTTCTGACCTTTCAGTCTGGTACTGTTTATATGCATGAAAACGTAAAAAGGCAAAACCTGGAAGGGGAGGTGGAGGGGTGGGGATGTGGATATTTTCAATCAAGCAGCTTTGGACAAAAACCAGGAGTGAAGCTAGTATTTTTCATTCTTCCCAATAGTCTTTGATATAGGGACATTGACACTGAAATTCATGATCGCTCCTATTTATACTAACATCCACATTATGGTTCACTTTGAACCAAGTCTGTGCACAATCAGGAGAAAATATTTTTCAGTACTTATTCCATTACTTGCCCACCTTTCACGAAGAGCAATGTTTTTGAAAAACCTGTCTTCATAATGAAATGGCACAATCAATCGTCATATATATTTTTGGTAACTTGTAATAAACTCCAGAATCAGCATTCCAACACCTTAGCCAGCCCTTGAAATCTCGATGGCTCTTGTCCAAGCCCTGCTAATTAAATCAGCTCTGTTCACAATGTCAAATTAAGTAGTGATTTTTCCATATTCTTGCTTTAACTCTATGAGCTTCCACTCTTGGGAAGGATGCAACACAAGGAGCTTTCTGCACAGCTTCCCTTTTACTAACTTGCATTCATATTCTCAATGAAAGTTTTATTAGAGAATGGAAGAAAGAAAGAGAGCTGAATCACAACCCAACTACTTATAAGTACAGCAAACCCATCTTATTTATAATTGGTCCCCCCCATTTAGGGCTTGATTCTGCAGGATTTGTACAATCCTCTAAAGCACTGTTAAATCTGTGCTTAGCTTTTAAGTTCTTTCCTGGATCAGGAGCTACAGCACTCGGCAACTAGCAGAACTGAGCCCTTGCTTCATTTTTGCTGGCTTCTGGAAGAACTCCTTTCATCTGTGAGCTGCAATACTTTGATCTTTTTTCAGATAATTTGCTGTATGATTTTCAACAATAGATTCTTATTTCAGTGTGCTTCCCTCAGAAAGCAGAGCTAAACAGAGTCAAACCACTTGTTGCTTAGAGCACTGGTCTACACCCCCACACCCACCTCAGTGTATAAATCACTAAGTAGAGGCCTTGGTTTCTAAAACACAAGACTACCCGAATTGAGATTTTTCACATTTGTAAAGCTCTCTGCATTTCTTTTATGGTAACTGAAGATTCCAACCCCAAGAACAAAACTGGGGATAAATAAGCAAGCACCCATGGGTTACCACCAATAAACTTCCACCAAGGGGATGAGTTGTTATTAAAATGCTTTAAAAAACCATAGAAGACAGGACCATGAAAAGAAATTTTCAGTGTACTTTACAACAGATACCAAATGAATTGTTATTCCTTTGAAAAATTAAATAAGGAAATACTTGGTGCATCATTTTTGCATTCAACAGGCATTTTCCTTCAATAGTTGCAAACCTTGGCAAAGGGCAAATGTTAAATACAATTCTTTAGAAAGCCATCAAACTCTATAGCTACATCTATTACAGATCCCAAGACTGTAATTAGTGGGGAACAGATAAGGCAAGCAAAGATTATTTTTGCTGTCAGAGCATATCTGGTGTTTTCAGTTTCCTGGTTTAGGCCAAAGTTAATGTCTATAAAATCTTCTTTTGAGCTGATGATTAACCTGGAAGTTGTCTCCTGTGAATTCTTTCTCTCTGTGTGTGATCTCTTTCTATCTCTCTTTCTCCCTCTTTCTCTGCATACGTACATAAAGTGTATACATGTATTTGTATAAAATACATCCATATTTACCACATGTACAGAACAAATGTGCCAACACCAAAGCACATATTACATAGGCAGTGATTTGGTCTATATCATAAATGCGGTCAGGTTGCTAAAATGCACTCATCATGCCTTTTTGTTCTCACCTGGTTACCTTACCTGTATTCTGCTCATCCCCCAACCCCAAAACTTTACCAGCATTCCAGACTTCCGGTCATTTGCAAACAGCTGCTATTTTTTAACAGACTGCATAGAAACAAAATCTTTTCCTCCTTCCCTCTCTACTTCCCTGGTTATAAAATTACTATTAGTTGGACTGAGGCCCGGGAAAGCCAGTCTATAGTCCTGGACCAGTGACAAATTTAAGGTCTTATATTTATGGACCCACCAGGACTAGAAATGGGAGTATTGTATCTCTGGAAATTCCTAACTAATTCCTATCCAGGATACAAGATTAGTTTGTGTGCATAGAAGGAACCTGACAAGAGATTTAAAATATTACATTATAACATATGGGAAAGACAAATCATTTTTAGGTATTTGTAACATTGCATTAGTTACAGTTTAATATGGTAGCTGAGATTTGAGTACTTGGACATAATCAATTCATCCAGCTCTGAAATGTAGCAGTCTTCGGAGTAAAACATGACAGCTGACTGAGTTTGTAAGGGAGGCAAGGTTTTTTTGTGATATCTATTTTTGGACTAACTGTATAGTTAGGAGACATGTTGGACAAAGCGCCCTTCTTTAGGTCTTAGCTTGTAAGCTGTTTAAGTCAGAGGCCATTTTTGGACTCTATTCACATTGCACAACTGGGGCTCTGATCTGTGACTGGGAAGTTCATGTCATATAAATATTAGCTGCTTTAGCAAAGCACAGCAACAAATACATTCAACTGAAAAGTATCTTAGAGTCGATTGCAATTGCAGGGGCCATGGTAACAGACAGAATGCAATTTGGCCAGATTACTGAGATAAAAGTAATACTCTGGCAAAAACTGCCCTAAAATCTTTAAGAACTGCGAGGAGACTACAGAACTCCTTCCCCACCAGCTCTAAGGATTCAGTTCCAGCTCAAATGGAAGAACGTTATATACTGACTAAGCAGCATAGCTGCCTGCAGCACCCTAAGATTTCCTTGAAGGTCTCAGATGGAAATACTGGCAGCGCACTTAGCTTCACAAATTCCAAGATATATAGGTTTCTGATATCAGGGGGCTGGACTAGATGACCTCTGGAGGTCCCTTTCATCCCTACTTCTCTATGACTGATTTGCTGTTGCTCTGCCTTGTAGAAGGGTTTTGCCTGTTTCAGTTTTTAGAACAAGACTGATTTCTTTCTCCTCCTGGGCTGGCTGTAATGAGCTTCTCACTCCAGACTGCCACCTTCCAAGTATTTCATTCCGCTTTCATTTGCAAGTGTTGCATATTGCTTTGGAGATCCAGAAGTAAGGGGAATGTTTACTTTGTCAGCCTTCCTTAGAAGTGTTCATACATGCCTGCTGTGTGTGATGCTGTCAGGGTTCACTGGCGCCAACCATTTGTATTAAAATATATGTATTCACATCTGCTATAAACAAACACTAATTATTATCTTGAGTTAACAACACATTTCCTTATGGCAGTCAAGTGTTTACCTGCCATTGTATTATTAGTTCATGTAGTCTCACCAACTATATCTTCATGAAACCAAAAATCAGACCATATGAAACACTACTACATTGTAGAGTCTAGAGAACGTTGTCTGCAATTATGACAATTGGTTCATGAGGCTGTTACTGTAATTATGAAAGTATTGCCAGCAAGCCTGTTTGAAACTTGATATCATGTCTCAGATTTTGCCTCCCTTTGATCCAGTACTTTCCCTGCACTTTTTGAAAATTATAATCAGCATTTCTTCTTTAAAAAGCTGAGGAAGCATGAATTGTCAACCCACTGCTTTCTTATAAATGCTTGTGTTGTTGAAAATTATTGCACAAACACTTGCCAGTATTCAGGAGTCATTTGACAGCAGAAGAAATACCTCAAGAGGACTAACTGCAGTTTCTGATAATTGCACAATGGGCATTAAGGAATATATGTGAGCTATAGCATTATTGTCAGATTGATTTCCCAGTTATTAGTAGTGTTTGATTTAAACTAAATGTCAAGAACTGACTCAAAAATCTGGATTTTGTTAGGCTTGTAATTGTTGCTTTGTAAGTAATGAAAATTGTTCTTGCGGATCTCTTAATTTCTTACTGATATTAAAGGAAGAGACTGATAAATCATAAGGGCTTGATCCTGCACTCATGTGAGGAGTATAGTTAGGCCCTGTGGTTATATTTGTATCTATTTGCTTTTAAAGTGACTGTGTTTTTCTCATTTAAAAGTTACAGCTGATCAAATGCACCCAACAGGCCTGTTTCAACACCACCTTGCACTTGGTACAGCCCCTTAAACATGGAGTATATGAGTGAGAAACATTGTTATGAACTAGTCACATTATTACACTCTGAGCACATCTACACAAAATGCATTAATGAGCATTAGCCTAATTTAATGCAGATTACAAGCACACATGTACATGTGCGCATAATTAATGCACATTTAAAATGGTGAAATTAGGCTAATTGTACCTAAATTTGATAATTGCAAATGCAGGTATTGAATTCAGTCACAATCAGTTAAAGCGTATTAATGCACATGTAGATGTGACCCAGTACTAACTTTAGTGCCAGGTTGTCCCAGCCACTAGGAGCACATGGCAGGGCTACAAGGACTTGGCACTAACTTTAATGCCAAGTCTCTGCACGTGTAGACACCTGCCAAAATCACTTAATGCACATTAGCTTAATTTGCATTAAATTTAGTCACACTTAAATGTACGTGTAGACATGGCCTCTGTTGCCATGCCTATAATTGACAAACTGTGTTTACCTAACACCAGTAGCATGACCAGAAGTGGGAAATTGGGGCACCAACCTGAATCCATAGTTTCATAGTTTCATAGTTTCTAGGGTTGGAAGGGACCTGAGCAGATCATCTAGTACGACCCCCTGCCATGGCAGGAAAGAATACTGGGATCAAACGACCCCAGCAAGATGTTCATCTAACCTCCTCTTAAAAACCCCCAGGGTAGGGGCCTGCACCACTTCTCTTGGAAGCTGGTTCCAGACCCTAGCTACCCTGACCGTAAAGTAGCGCCCCCTGATATCTAACCTAAACCTACCCTCTGCCAGCTTGTGACCGTTATTCCTGGTTACTCCTGGTGGTGCTCGGGGGAACAGTGACTTCCCCAATGCCTGCTGATCCCCCCTGACTAGTTTATAACAGGGCACAAGATCCCCCCTCAGCCTTCTCTTTTGGAGGCTGAACAGGTTCAGGTCCCGTAGCCTATCCTCATAGGGCCTGCCCTGCTGTCCCCTGATCATACGAGTGGCCCTCCTCTGGACCCTCTCCATGCTGTCGACATCCCTCTTGAAGTGTGGCAGCCAGAACTGGACGCAGTACTCCAGCTGCGGCCTGACCAGTGCTGCATAGAGGGGGAGGATCACCTCCTTGGACCTGCTCGAGATGCATCTGTGGATGCATGCTGAGGTGCAGTTGGCCTTCCTAACTGCCTCCCCACACTGCCGGCCCATGTTCATCTTGGAGTCAGTGATGACCCCAAGATCCTTTTCTGCCTCCGTGCTGACAAGAGGGGAGTTCCCCAACCTGTAGGTATGGTGCCGGTTGTTCCTCCCGAGGTGCATCACCTTGCACTTGTCTGTGTTGAAATCCAATATAGAGTAGTGACAGCTGGGGATCCTGTGCTATGGCAGCACTGGAGTGGCCTCTGTTTTTGACCACCCTGCACCCCCCAGCCTCAAGCACTTTGCACCCAGGGTGCCAGAATTCCTAATTACCCCTCTATTTAACAAAATAGGGCTTAGGGCTCTCAGAAATAAATAATGAGATGCACAGTATCAGAAAGTCTGGTCTTTTTGATTCTGGTACTTAGCAGAGGTAATGCTCTCTTGACTTCATTAAATACCACTGATTTATGGATATGTAAATAATACAACATGCTGTTTTCTTAAAAGTCCTTTTTTCAGAGGTTTCATTGTAGGATATGTGATAGAGATTGTTCCCTGTGATAGAGATTGGTTTCAGATAACTATTTGTCACTAACCTCTTTTTTCCATAAAATCAAAGAATGTAAAATAGTGCTGTTTTTCCCCAAAGGCAGCTTCCTAAATTCTGTATTGCTGCCATATTCAATTCTACAATTAATTGTGTCAATTAATTAATAACATTGTAGGTGAATGTAGTCACGCATATAAGCGTGACTAAATTTAATATCCATTAAGCAATTTTTGATAGGTGTCTACATATGCAGGGACTTGGCACTAAAGTTTGTGCCAAGTCCCTGCAACCCTGCCATATGCCCCTAACGGCTGGGCAGAACTGGCACTAAAGTTAGTGCTAGGATGTGCCTATATGTGAACTAATACATTTTAACAAATCACACCTAAATTTGATACCTGCACTTGGAAGTGTCAAATTTAGGCACCCTAATTTCACTGTTTTTAATGCATGTTAGGGGTGCGCACATTTAGACGCGTGCCCATAATGTGCATTAAATTAGGCTAATGTGCATTAATGTGTCTTGTGTAGACACGTCCATTGTTATGCAAAAATTTTAAACAGTTCTGTTGACCAGAATTTTCTGAGTTAATATCTACCTGATCATAACTTTTCAAAATCACTAATGGAGTATACTGTATTGAAAAAAGGCATCCTGTTAAAATGAAAGGGACTTGGGGGTCATGGTTGACCACAAGATGAACATGCACTTTCAGTGTGATGCTGTGGCTAGTAAAGCGAGCAAAACACTGGCTTGCATCCATAGATGCTTCTCATGCAGATCCCAGGACATCATTCTCCTGCTGTACTCAGCCTTGGTGAGGCCGCAGCTGGAGTACTGTGTCCAGTTTTGGGTTCCACAATTCAAAAAGGTTGTGGAGAAGCTTGAGAGGGTGCAGAGGAGAGCCACACGCATGATCAGAGTCAGGAAAACAGACCTTATGATCAGAGGCTGAGAGCCATGGGAGTCTTTAGCCTGGAAAAGCGTAGGCTCAGGGGTGATCTGGTGGCCACCTATAAGTTTATCGGGGTGCTCATCAGGATCTGGGGGAACGTCTGTTCACCAGAGCGCCCCAAGGGATGACAAGATCAAACTGTCACAAATTCTGCTGCAACCAATTCAGGCTGGACATAAGAAAGAACTTCTTCACTGTCTGAGCCCCCGAAGTTTGGAATTGACTGCTACTGGAGGCAGTTCAAGCACCCACTTTGAACACCTTCAAGACACATTTGGATGCTTATCTTGCCGGGATCCTGATTCCTGCTGACTTCCTGCCCCTGGGGCAGGGGGCTGGACTTGATGATCCTCCGGGGTCCCTTCCAGCCCAAATGTCTAGGAAATCTATAAAAATATTGTATTAGCTCAGATCATTCACATTATTTGACAGAGAAAATGAATAGTTTATATTAAATATTCACCCCTATAGCACTATATTTAAAACGTCATAAGAAGCTATCCAAAAACTCAACACAATTTTGGCAGACTTGTTATAAACCTGACCTCATTAAAGTCACTGAAAATAAATGTTATCTCATTTTTAGGTTTCTTTTAGACACCTTGGGAGTACCATTCTTCCTAAATACAGATTATGGGCATTAATTCTAGGGTACTGGCACCTAGGTCCTAGTAGACATGATGTAGATTTGATTTGACTGCATACATTTCTTGAAAATTCCCCCAAGACATAGTTTCTGGGCAGATAACATGAGAGAGGAAAAGGAAATTGATCTAAAAGGGTGGGGAAGGGGCATGAATGGAAGAGAAGAGAGATCCTGAAAGGTGCAGATAAACTTTAGATGACTTCCTAGAGTGAAATTCTGGTCCTTTTAAAGCCAGGTCAAGATTTCACTACTTAACATTTGGGAGTCCTCTGTGGTTCAATGGTAGAACATTTATCTGCCACACAGGAGAGCTCAGTTCAGTTCCTGGACACTTATGTAACTACAGCCATAGAGGCACCAAATGTTTGGCTTCAGCCTGGCCTTTGGTTTCTGTATCACTGGCCTCAAGGGGGGTCTAGGCAGCCTCCGCTCCTCCAAAAGCTCCTGCCTAGATATCTGTGTTGAAGGTTAAGTGACATCTCATGCATATACCATGATCTGGAAGAACTGACAGTTGCCAAACTAAACTTTTAAGATTTTTTTCCAAACTATATCAGAAACCTTGTCAGGATCACATATTCCTAGTCACTGCTGGACTGTTTGCTACAGATTAGGCCAAGCCAGAAATCACTGCTGATGAATTTGTGAAATTTTAGCTCTGGATCCAGATGTGAACCTTTCAGCTCAGGCCCATCTCTCAAAAAATGAAAATCACATCTGAAGTCAGAAATCCTGACAAATAATGCCTTTCCATTTTGCTGCCAAGTGACTGACAATGTCTGGCTTTTGCTCATTTCCTCCTTACTTTATGGCTTTTTTCCATCACACTGTTGCCTTTCTTCTTCCCATTTGGCCCCCTGGTGTTTCTTGTTTAGATAGGAGAGAAATTATGGCTTCCAGGGGTAGTGATTTGTTCCCATCTGGGTTTGCTTTGGGAATCCTACCACAAACTGTCTGGGTTAGCTTTCCATGATTTGATTTAAAGCACATAAGAAAAGCTGCTAGTGTAAAAATGTAAGGAGAGAACACAATCGGAAGACAATAAAGCAGAGACATCAATTCTTAATTGCTAAGTTTACTGGTGGTTTCCAACAAAAAATGAAGACATAGATATATTTGTTTTTTAAAGTGGAAAACCACCTGACATTTTTTTCTGCAAGTCGTGTGTGTGTATAGGGAAATATCTTCTCATTTGCACAGTTTCTCCTGTTGCTTCAGTGTACCTGCATCCCTATTTTGCTGTCCTTGCAATGGGCCATTTGAAAGCAAGCTCATCACCCTGACAGTTAATTTACTGTTAGAGGAGGGTTCCCCCCACCCCCTAATACCCCCCAACAAGCAAATTTGATTTTTCAAGATGACCTTCACAGCCAACATTTTTTTCTCCAAATAAAGAATGCCATTTCAGCTTGATTATGAAATTCAACTAAATGATCAGGGCAGCCTTCCTGTAAAGCATAAGCATTACAAAAAATAAATTAGTCCTAAGGAAAAGTGTGAGTCTTATTTCCCGCTAGTCTCCAGATGTCGAAACTACGCATTCTGCAATCTTTCTTTTCTTTTTGTCATGCTCTGTAAACCTTCTCCTGTTGCATGACTGATTTTTACGTTTCAGCAGTCTTGAAGCTAAATACTTTCTTTAAAAATCCCTAAACTGTATAATGATACAATGATATGGTCTCCTAGTCAGAGCTAAGACTGTAATTCAATCTTAGTATTCTCCTGCTGATGAAACATTCCAGTTAAAACATTTTCACCCCTCCTCTTCCAAAGCCCAATAGAAAAGCTAGATCTTTGGAAACATGGTAAAAGAGAATACAGTTCTCCTGTAGTCTGTTTAAGAGCTACAAGATCAGGCCCCAGGTACTAGCATGTTCTTTCTACCTAAATAGCTACCTTAAAAAAAACTCATTAAGTTTTAACATATTGTCCTTTTACCACAGTGCCAGATTTGGGATATGTACACTTTAATGTCGATGTAAAAAACTACAGTGGAGCAATCTCTGATTTCACAGCTGGAGTAGATCAGTATGTCAAGTCTTTGCAGCCGGGTGCAGTCATGATTAAGTGAAAGATGCCACATGATTATGATCAGGCCAGTGTCATTTTTGCGGAATGATTCATCAGACTATGATGAATCAGTTCAATTCCTTCTTGAAGCATCCTTTTCATGCTCTCCATATGACATGCTTTAGCAAAGCCCTTTAAGCAGTAATGTGTATCTGTTAAAATAGGACTTCTTATTTGGAACTGAGCTAAACAGTTTGAGCCAAACTTCTTTTCTACTGCAAAATGTTGATTTGGATCAACCAAAATAAGTCACTTATTCATGTTGAACGTATATGTAACACATACACACACACACTTGCAGAGGTGGATTAAGGTGTATTGGAGCCCTGAGCAAACAGAAAATTGGAGGTCCCCCCCCCCGTCCCCCAGCTGGGCTGCAGGGGGTGGGGTGGCCCTTCACCTGGTGCTGGCTGGGGAGACTGGGTGGACCCTGCTGGACTGGTGGTAGGGAAGCACTTCTTCTCCCTGCTCCCCACCACCCCTCTCCTGCCATGGTTGAATACACACACACACACACACACACACACACACACACACACAGAGGCATGCACACACACACAGGCGTGCACTCTCTGCACATGAACACACAGACACAAGCACTCTCCCTGCCATGAACAGACACACACATACACAGACAGACATACAGACAGACACGTATGCACACCCCGACACACACTTTCCCCTCACAGGACCACCCCCAACTGTTGATCACTCTAAAGCAGCCCCAGCCCCCACCACGAGCGGCCCATGGCTCCATCTACCTCCCTACTCCAGCCCCAATTAGACTTACCTGCAGGGAGCTGCTGCCATGCTGATGCAAAGGGGCCAGGCCATGCCTCTGCAGTGGGAGACAGAAATGGCACCAAGTTTAAAGCTATGGCTTTTGCTTCCCTGATGAGGACCCCAGGGGCCCCTGATTTGGTAGTGGCCCCTGGGCCAGAGCCCAACTGGCCCATCCATTAATCTGCCTATGCACACTTGGGTGGTGTATGGTAAAGTGTGTGCTTTTAGTTGTGTATTATGATTTGTGCGTGTGTGTTTTCATGTGGGCAAGATGGCCTCTGTTGTCCTGGCCATGTGCTCAGCACGCGACAAGCTGGGCAAAATATGTAAAACCCTCTGGCCTCGTTGGCCAGAGGAAGCAGAAGATCCTCCAGGCAGACTGAGTAAGAGAGGCTGGAGCATGGCATTCCCTAATTGGACAAAGCTTTGATTCTGTCACACCAGATATATAAGAACAACTCAACTAAGGTTTTCTTCTCTTTTTCGGTTGAGAGCTGCACAGCCTCTCTTGAGAGTCAAGCAAAACTGCTCTTCATGGAAAGTCAGGTACAGGGAAAGGCTCTGTCTCAAAGTTTGAGACTCCCTTTCCCCTTTTTCCGTTTCCCTGGAGTGGGGGTGTTAATCCCTGGAGCAAACTGATCAGGAATGGAGTCCTGGCAGTTTTGGCCACACAGGCCTTGAGTGGGATAATACCATGGGGTACGTTAATCCCTGGAGCAGACTGACCAGGAATAGGTCCTGCCAGTTACTGGCCACATGGGCCTGGCCCCCTCTGTTTTGTAATTGTAGTGTCTCAGCACAGTGGTGTAGCTGAGACTAGATGTCCAGGCTGCAGCCATAGGCCTGGGCCCTTTTTGCTGTTTCACAGCTATTGCATTTCAGCCTAGCTGTGGGGCTGAACCCAGCCATACTTTTGGCTGGCAGATTTGGGCAGAGTAAAGCCTGACATGGTTTGAACCAGGGTGAGACCTGGCACTCTTGTTGTTTATCCAGGCCTCAGTGCAGTATAGGCCTGTCTAGCTTTTGCTGCCCAGTTCAGGCCCAGCGAGATAGGCCTGGGCCTCCTTTTGTTTTTTATTGTCCCAACCAAGCGGTGTGGTTGGGCACTAGTTGTAGTTCAGGCCCAAGCCAAGATAGGCCTGACCTATCCTTCAAGTTCTTTTGCAGTTTTCTGCCCAGCAGAGCTGGGATTGGGACTAGGAATTTTGGGGTGTGGTATGCTGACGAAAGCCGCAGTTAACCCCTCAAAGCCTACCATGCAGAAGTGGAGGTCAGCACTCTACCGCTTCTCCAGGAGCCCCAATCCAGAAGGACCCACACTCTCAAGCAGCTCCCTGGTGCACAGTGAACCCAAGGAGCCAGCTCATAGGACTCTTCGGTGTGGGCCCCCCTCTCCAGCCCATTGCTGAAGGGCAGGTATAGGGGTGCAGGCCCCAGAACTACCCACTGGGGAGACCCAAGTCCCAGACTGCTGGATATAGGTAAAGCCTCCCCAAGAGGGTGCCACCTATAGACTTTGCTTGTAGTTAATAGTGTTATAAAATTATATTTAGTACTTTATTTTGTTTTGTTTTCATTCTCTGTAATAAATTTGGGTTTTGTGTTTACACTGCTTGTGAGGAGGGCAGTTTTTGTTTATAAGGGATGCCCCAGCAAATTTAGTGTTCCCAGATTTTGGGGTGGGGGCTCAAGCCACTGATATAATTTATGAGGTACCCCAAAATGTGAACCCTGCCCTTTTTTGCTGCCAACTGGTGCCCAGCAGAAGGGTTACAGCAAACCAAAGTGTCAGGTATTCCTGATCAGGCAGACTCAGCCTCATTCTTAAATACTTAACTACAGCAAAGAGGTTTAGTTTTAACTACTTTGAGGAAAATATTACTGTCAGAGCAGGTAAATCAATGTTTGTTAGTTGGCTAAACAGCTGGAATATTTCAGCCTTTCATCCTAGTCTGTTCTGAGTTCCTTTTATACATGGCACAAAATAAAACAGACCATGGAGCCTTTCTCCTGCAGTAGGTCTGGCCAGATAGTGACATGCCGCAACCTGGCTGGGGCAGCTGCCGGGAGAGAAACTCCAGACTCCTTCCCCTGCAGCCCTGCCCTGGGCCTGGCTGGAGCACATGGGACCAAGGTGATTGTGGGGACAGAAACCCCCCTTCTCTGTCCCCAGTCCCACCAAGCTATGCCTAGGGCTAGGATCCAAGGCTGTCACCGACTCAGGTTAGTGACAATTGGGAGCAGGGTGGTGTTGGCCCAGCACTTGGTGGAAGAAGCGAGCTCTGTTTGAGGCTAGAGCTCAACCCTGCTCAATGCTGCCTGGGATGGTGGTGATTGCTCTCTAAGTTAACCCCGATGAGATCTGGCACAAACGTTTGATAAAGTGCTCCAAGAGAAAACACTTTAAATTATTACATATCCATCCAGGTTGACTCAGTGTGAGACCCACCATTTTTAAAACACTTTATGTGCCATGAACTTCTGTCCTGTTACAGCTGTAAAGCTCTTTCTGCACTCTTAAAGCACATTAATTGTAACGTCTGTACCCAGCCAAAGGGGCACCTTTAAGGACGACAGCTCGCTCTGATCCCAAAGGGAAAACACCAGCTGCAAATTGCTGTAGTGGAGATGAGCTCCATTCCACTCTCCCCAGTTGTATATGCTGGAGTAGGAGCAGTAGGTGAAGGGAAAGTTTTGGTTGGTTTTACATTCATTGAGAAGTCCACTCTGGCAGGAAAACTTTAAAGGTTGCAGCTGTTGCCATATCCAGCCTCTTAGTATTGTACAGGCAGTGTGAAGGAGATGGGTTGTGAGACCATGTTCCTGTTGTTACTCATATACCCTTTTAGTTGTGCACACAGTAAGAAGGAAAGTTTAAATTGTGACAAAAATTTGGAAAAGATTTCTCAAAAAGTTGCTATTAATATTTGACTTTGTGAAAAGTTGTCTGTGTAAATTTTAGAATTGGGCTTTGAGCTATGTGGGGGTTTTCTTTCAAATTCTTCATCAGAAGAGGCAGCTCTGCCAACCTCCCTACCCCTGACTGTATCCTACATAACTGGGATACAGAAATATCTGGGAGGAGAGATCCTTTAGGAACAGAGGAAGAAGTAGTGTCTTCACCATTATTCCAGCTTTCCATTTCCACATCTGTGCTTGTGGGTGGGTGGGATTGTAATGTTGACTGAAACCTCCATATCATTTCACACAGATCAACAAACAGTTGTCAGGTAGTAGTGATTTTCAGTCATTAATAACTAGTTGGATTCATAACATGAGAGACTCCACAGTCCATTAGCAGTCTCCTGTGACATCCATTTCCCTGCAGCTCATCTGTTAAAGCATGATCAGCCAGTCTGTACTTACAAAGAGTAACACGTAGCCTGAATTCTTCATGAAATACAAGGGCTCAGTAGTGCTACTAGGGAGCAAGTGGGGCACCAGCCCTAGGTATGGACTACAAAGGGGCACCATAATCTCCTCCCAGGGGGCTTTGTCATGGCAGGGAAAAACCCATAGCATATCTGAGGTGGGGACAAGCAAACAAGGCACTCGGCAGGGGTCAGACAGCTACAGCCGTAGCAGTGGCAGCAACTGCCTTCAGTGTGCACAGAGCCAGGATAGATAAGACATTCTTTTTTCTCCCCACTTCCTTCATCTACAGTGGTTGGCACACCTCACTCCCACCACCCCAGCTCCTCAGGTGCTGACTGAGTTCACTACACCTCTGCAAAGATCATTCAAAAAGAAAATGTTGTGAAAGGAAACTATGTTAAAAAAATTACAGTCTAAAAATTACAATTCAAGCTTGAATGTGGATTGTATAACAATCACATTTACTTTTGCATTTTACTGTCCTTTCAAATGGATCATGGTTGTCTCAGAGGTCTTTTCATCTTTACATTTTTCTGATTGTCTTGGCTTGGTTTTAACATTCAAAATATCAGGTTTTTTCTTTGTTCAGTTTGTCAGAGGCCTTTAGGTGCTCCATAAATGTTACCCGAATAGGAATAGAGCATGAGACTTCAGCCAGACTTCCACTTCTTCCTTTAACAACATAGGAAAAGAGAAAGTAGAGGGAACACTGTCTTACTAAACTGTTGAGATAATTAAGCAGATCAGTAAAGTTGTTGGGTTTTTTTAATTAAGTTTGGATGGATGGGCTAGGGACAGACATTACACATAAACCAATTTAAGTGATCAGAAACTGGTTTAAACCTGTAACACAGCAGATGTTCCATGCACATAAACCAGCTTGAAAATGGCTGAAATAGCTTTGAGATAAACCTGATTGAATGTAAACCGGTTTATACAATATCCGTCCCAGACCCCATGCTGGTTTAAGATAAACCAGACACCCCCAGCATCCCAGCATGGTCTCTGGGCTAGGCGGGCCTCTGCTCCGCAGCAGGGCTGGCCCCTCCTCTCTGCTCCCTGGCTGGACCTCCAGCAGAGACTTGGAGGCACAGCAGGGTCTGCCTGGCTTCCCCCTATCCTACCCCTCACCCCCCTGCTACTCATTGCTCAAGCAGGAAATCTTCTCCCTCCCTCCTTCCCAACTCCCACAGCAGGGACCCCAGCCCCGCAGACCCTAGGCATGTGGTATGCCAGCTAATGTAGACGTGTGTGTCTCCAATTTCACTGGGACAGGCAGACAAAACAGTGACTGTTAGGGCTGTTCAGAACTAATCAACAGGTCATCTGGTAAGCTGTTTAAGAAGAGTTTGAATTAATGGAGAGAAGCTATCGCTTTGCTGATTGGGTGATAAACACTGCTATCATCCCCCTGCTGGCTTGCTTGCCTGTCAGTTTGCTGCAGACAGTATCAAGAAGCAAGGAGGGAGATTGAGAAACTCTGTATCATCTGCAGACGCATGCACTGCAGCCCCTCCCCTGCTTGCCTCAGAGTGCTAGCAGGTGGCTGGGGTCTGGCAACACTCCCGCCCCTTGAGCAGTGAGTGGGCAAAAGCCTGGGACGGTACAAGCAGACCTCCCTAATCCAAATATCCTGCTGTGGCCTGACCATCCCCCCCAACACACACCCCTGCAGCTCAGCACTGTACAAAGGAAAAGAGGGCTGCTCTAGTGCCCCCTGGCTTCTAGCCTGAGCCACTGTAGCATGTGCCTGAATTTCCTCTGTCCAGAGAGAATGTCTATCTGGTTACAAACCAGTTCAGCCTAGCCAGGTTAGACTAACTTGCAAAGATTGAATCAATTCAGACTCAGGCTTTTTGAATATCTGTCCCTAGCCCTGGTATACCTATTTGAAAAAGTGTGCCTTATGCTTCCTGAGGGTGTGCTAGGAGACTGCAATGAAGAATTATTCCTATAATGTGTTTTCTAGAGATTGGCCCAAGCCAAAATCCAGCTCTGGTTACCTATGAACTTTGGGACATTTGGAATCTGGATGTAAAACTCATGTTGCAAACTTCTCTCTAATGCACTTTATTTTAAAACTTGTTTCAATCTCTAACATCTAAATGTTCCACTGATCTTCCTTAGAGACCTCCCCAAAGCAAAGACTTTCCCATTAAGGTTTAATTGGCCTTTAATTTGTGTTTGGCTCACTTTTCTTTCCTAGATGGCATTTTATACTAAGTTCTGAACTGGGTGGAGTTGCAATAAAAGTACAGATTGAGTTCTTCATTACTTTAGATGTGCTCACTTATGATTAAAAAAACTGCTAAAGGCTAATGCCTTACATTCTTTAATAGAAAACAAATAAATTAGCTCTAACTTTCTATTTGACTCACACCACAGGAGCTCCATGTATTACAGGGATACTAGTAGCTGATTATGCTTTTATTTCTCCTCTTAGGAAATTGATGAAAGGTTTAAGTTCTGACACAAACAGGAAAACACACTAAGAGCAATTTATCCTGCAGGCATCAACTCTTTAAATAGCTACTGAGCAATGTCAGTCTGTTTCCCACGAGGGCCAGAAAGTCCACTGCTCTTTGTTTCTCTGGCCCTGGTATGACTAGAGGCATAAAGCTTTATCCTATCACGGACTGCTCAGATAACTTTCAGAATACGCAAGTTTTGTGATCATAGCCTAGGAAAGGACTTGCTGCCACAGGGGGAATGAAGAAGCCTGATTTCCTAGATATTTTGCTCTGTTCCTTTAAGGATATCGCTGGGACTTTATTCAGCTCCAAGGTAAGGTTTATAGAATTTACTAATTTAATAACTTTTCAGCCTTTTAGATCCTGTTGTTCCCACCCTCTTGTTTTTCTTAAACAAGGAATGACAGAAGAGGGGAGCAAGCTGTCAAAGATATCACTAGTGGAATTTTCCAGCTCCACAGGAAAGGAAAGGGGAGACAACATGATCCACTGTGGAAAAACAATTGGGTACATTGTAAATGAAAGTGAGTGCACAGTGGGTTTGTGTGTGTTTAGCATTTTCACAAGAGTGGAGAAGAGCAAAAATACTGCTGGAAGTTCTAATATCATGAAACTTGTAAAGATCCAATTAATACTTTGTGTAGTTTCTGGAACTATTATACTGTATATGACATGCTTTAGTTGTCATTGATTTTAAACTTGGAGTACAAGTTTCAGTAATGATCTCCTAATTTATGGCTTGAAGAGGAACAGAATTTTGCTTTAGATAAAAATCACAGGTTTTTTTTAATTTCACTTGATTTTTGGAAAGAAATTCTCCTCCCTGAATCTCACACTTTATATAGTTCATATAAGTGATGATTCATCCAGAAAAACTATAGCAAAGATCAACTGAAAAACATGTTTATCCATATTAAACCAGGAAACAGAGGAGATATAAACCATCCTGTATCTCTGTGGTAGTAAATCTCGCCATTCTGGTGAAGCACATAAGTCAAATAAGATCAATTAATTTCTTGTATTTAAAAATAATGTTTTCATTTGAAAATATATTTTTCATTAAATATATTTTTCTAGAGGCAGGTAATTCACAGGGGTCCTCATGGAAATCTTCACCTGTCATTGTGTGTCAAAAGGCATGTTTCCAAGCAGGTTGTGTCAAAGGACCTGTTTCCAAATTTGGCAGCTCACTGGATGTCCAAAGGAGAAATAATCCAAAGCCCAGAACTACCAATAGTGTGGAATAGTATCCAGTATGCTGAGTCTGAGTGTGTTTTCATTGTCTATGGGTGCGTCTACACATCACCATATGGCAATGTTGCTATAGAGCTGTTCTTTAGTATGTCCTTTTGGGAACATTAAAGCACAGCGCAGTATGGGCTGGTACTGCGCTGTGCGCACCACACATGGCTAAATTTCCTAGCTACATCACCGTAGCAGCACGCTATGCTGAGGGAGCACACCACTACGGCAACATAGCTGGCAATCATGGGTAGACCCACATGAGTGCTATGTCATCATAACACACTGTACAGCAACATAACACATTGTTACCTCTCTGGGGTGATGTATAAATGTGCCCTATGGCCAGTAAGTCATAGTAGTAAGTATTTCCCCTGTATTATGGTCAGGCCTCGATACTGACTGAGAGAGATTCTGGCAGCTGGCAGCATTGGGGGGAGAATTTGCTAGCTAGTTTACTAATCAAACTACTTAGAAAAGAGAAGGAATGTAGAACTTTGTGACGTTTCTGAGAAATTGTATGCTAAGCACTGGGCACTGCATTCTGTAATCAAAGGAGCTGTTGTTACTGGGCATCCCATATAATCTCTAGCAGGAAAGTCACAGGTCAGAGATACAAGTGGTGGCTCCAATTGTCCTAAATGCTTCCATGACTACTTTTTGCATCAATACATACATGTATCTATCTTTTGGGTTTGCTTCTAATGAAGTCATCATATATTTGGGTGATCTTCCCTGTGAAATGTCAGGGCGGTACTGTGCAATCGGGATGCTAGGCTGTACAGCTAAGTGGGAACAATTAAGGCTTACTAAGTGCGTTAGAGCTAAAAAAATGCTTGTGAGGTATAGCTTCACTTCCTCTGCGAGAAAAAGAAGTGGTGGCACAGACCTGTAGAGATTCTCTGGTGTTGTTTGAGAATCATGGCCTGATCCTTAAATGGTAGAAACAAGCATCACAACATTATGTATAAACTGTCTCACTGGGGCTGACTGTGGGGGGCGGAGGGGGATGCTGGTGCACTCCACCCCTGAACCTACCCCCCAATCCCCATTTGATTCCTGTTCCACACAATGTTTAAAACCAACTGCCTGGAAGAAGTAGCAGCATTTCTAGTTAGGCGGTGCTGAGGGAGTGAATGGCTTCCTGGCTCCTTATAATCTACCTGATCCCTTCTGAACTCCAATTCCATCTTCTTTTTAATGATCTTGATATTCCACCAGTCAAGCTATCCTTTGTTGTGCAGTTCTGCTCTCTGTTAGCTTTTTCCTGGTAATGACGTTCCTATATCACGGTCCTGCAGATTGTTTTTCTAATGAAGTTATGTTTTTTTGGCTTCAAACTTAAACTGAATAGCACAGTCTTGAGCCATTGTATATTAGTAAATCATCTACTTCACTTTGAACTGGAGGAAAATATGTGTTGTTTTAAATGTGATGATGCACCTCACCATCTGTACTCCCCATTTCAAAATTCTAGATCTGCCCATGTGACCCACTTTTCAAATTTCTTCAATTATTTTAATGATTCCTCACTAGAAAATCTCTTTTTATTTAAGAAACAGTTTTAGAAAGGTTGCTTAGTTTGGAAAACTCTGTATAAATGAAATCTATATAAACAATCACAGCTCTGATGAAAACTTATATTTTAAGAGATCCATCACCTGCAGCTACTTTGAACATACTGAATATATTTCTGATCCACCTTTATTCTGAAGACTATGGTCTTTAAGCAACTGATTTTACCAGGTACCTTGCTTCTAAAAGGTTCTACTCTACATGTTATCTTGACTTCTTCACAAAGGGTCATAGAAGATTATGAAAATATGCCTTTCCCTAGTAACGTTGCTCTGATCTTTGCTATGTACTCATATATATGTAGTAATCTTCCCCTTAGGACATTGTGTATGTACTTCATAAGGAAAAAAAAAAGATTAACAGCACAATACAATACAATCAGGCTTACTTTACAGAGCTCTTGCAGAAATCCCAGCCAAGTAAAAGAATAAATAACAGCTGTGCTAATCAAAGGCAAATTTTAAAAGATAAGACTTGAATTTGGATGTGAAAATACCAGTAAAGTAGGCAAGCCTAATGTCTACAGAAAAGGAATTCCAAATAGAAAGCGGGCTGTGGTTTAAAGGTGGAGGGGAGAATTTTCAAAGGTGCTTCGGTGGCTTAGAAGCCCAAGCCTGTTTTCCAAACTCACTCAGGTATTTTGGAGCCTTAGTACATACATCACTTTACAAATGAGAGCTTCTAAGTTACAGAGAAGCTTTAAAATTTTTTACCATCAGTTGACAGTCTTGTCTTAAATTCCAAGAGCAGATATTGCCCAAAGAATGGCTGAATATAGACTATAGTGATATTAGTGGAGATAGAAAAGCTAAATGAATAATATGTAAGTGATAAAGATGGCACGTGAACCAGTATTTTACAGGAAGCCAGTCTAGTGACCTTGGTTTGGGTAAAAAACAAGACGTTTTAGTCTATTTTAATAATGCTGGTAAAGGTATGTTAAAGCCACTGTCACTGATATAAACATAGCCCTTGACAGGAAATCCTCCAAAAAATAGAGTTGAAACAGTTCAATTCAAATGTATTATAACAAATTATAAGCAGTTTGGTGTCGTCATGGGAGAAGACATTACAGCTTTGTAACATTCAAAGTTCCTGCATAGCGACTGAGCCGATAAGATCATTACAGGATGGAGGATTGCCTGGAGAATTTTCATCCCCGCCATAGATCATGGCATTTATCTAGACAGAATTGGAAACAGAAACATATATTCATGATGATAATGAGAGCAACAACAGTTTAGCCTTACCAGTCAGTTTAGATGTGAGCATTTGGACATGATCTACTATGTTTGCATAGTGATATTACTTTTTATGGGCTGTCTAAGCAAAACTGTGTGGTGGGTTGACAAAGCTCACTTAACAGTTGCAGCCAGACAAACTCTGTAAGCATAAACAGCTCTATTATTCATGGTCTACAGCTGTTTTAAATCAGAGATTGTCGTTCCATGGTCTAGTGGACTAAGTGTGGCCCTAGGAGCCAGAACTCTTGTATTTTAATGCTAGCCCTACAATAAAAGCGTTGTGCGACATTAAAAACATCACTTTACTTCTCTATATATAATGCTTTCCTCTCAGTGGCCCTAAGATGGCAAATTAACTATTGTCTGTAAAATGCTTTAAAAACATAAAATGCTCCCGAGTGTGGCTATGATGACATTTTAATTATAATGGCGTTTGTAATATTGCTGCCCCATTCCAGCAAGTACCCAAATAGAATTGTTGATACTCGGAGTCATGTTTGTGGCTCTGGACAGAGACCACTGTGCCCTGCTGAAGAGGGAATTCTCTTGCATCCTCTTCAAACTCTACCAGTACAGAACTGGTCTGTCTTGAGCCAGTTTACCAGTACAGTTTCAAACAAACTGAAACTCTATAGGGAATGGCATAGCAGCATAGGAGCACATTGATGCTGATGCAGTGAATTGGATTGTGTATCTATCTTATAATGTTTGAAAGCTAAAATAGCAATCCTGGATCTGTCTCATTAGAGTCTTGATGATTTCTCTTCAAACAACAACCAGTTTCTTCACAGACACTCGAGATCTAGAAATTGCTTCCACTGGAATCCATGAGAAAACTTCAACAGAAGCAGAATTGCACCCCACGGCTATAAATCTGCAAACCTTATTCCAGAGAATAGTCCCATTGACTTCTGTAAGGTTATGCACATGACTTAAGAATGCTAACAGGACGGGGGTTGGAAGATCAAGTCTTCATTGACCCCTTTCTCTAAGAACTAGGATTCCCTGGAGCTATGGAGACTTTAAAAAATCTGAAGGCAGTGAAAAGAACTTGCCTCAGAGTGACTGGCATGTTGCAAACTACAGACTTGTTTCAGACCCCTTTGCATTAAATGCTTTTGGTAAATGTTTAAAACACAATGAGATTATTCGCTGGCAATCAGATGAGTGATGTGACACTGCCTAAGTAAGTTGCTGAGTAAGACTGGAAAATTCTGTGTTCACCCTTTGCTATGTGGTTTGCTGCGTTCACATTTTAAAAAATGATTTTGCTTGCTATGTTCTGTGTCCTTGTTACGGATGTTAGAAAGAAGAGTAATGTGGCGAAAGAGGTCCAGCCCATACTGGAGTATAACTAAGTGGTTTGGAATCACTCCTGGATTCCAACTAAGTGGTTTGGCTCTTTAAATCAAGGCCATTTTTTGTGGAGAATATAGAATGACTCAAACCTATGTTGAAATGTAGGGTGTTGCCTTGACAATCCCATATAGAGATGCTATTATTATCATAGCTATGCACAGGCCTAGTAATCACTTTAAAATCTCTGGCAAAAACTTTTAGCTAGTTGATGAGAAATGTACGGACAAAATGTAAGAATACACTTGTTTCACTCTCCCTTTTTTTTTTTTTTTCATTTTCCAGTGAAAAGCTGGAATACACAATAAAGGACGCCTACTTTCTGTGATACCAGACACACTGATGAACCAGTGATTTTTTTTTCCCCCACAACTCATGACCTCATGTTCAGCTTCTCCTGGGCTGTATTTTCCAAGAGTCAATACCAAGCTTTTGGTCCTCATTTTCAACCCTGACATCCTGTTTATAACTATTATTGTGTCATCTCCACCCTCACCACCACTCAACCAGAGGTACCCGACATGTGCATATGTCTAACAGCTTATTGCACAAACATCTCTTGTGCCTATTTTTCAATGCAGTTTCCCTGGACTAATCTTTGAGTCTGCTGTGATCTTCTCTTTTAAATCTTTCCACAAGATCCATGTCGGTCCTAATTCTTGCACAAAATACCGATTAATGGTGGCTTGAAGGCTGAAGAAGTTATTTGATAGTTTGTTTAATTCTGAAATAAAAGCTAAACTCTGACTCTCTGGAGATTGATTTAGTCCTAATTGTTTCTTGTTTACATTTTAGCTTCTAATATCATTTCAGTATGGATCTTATGTCTAACCCTGAATGAAAACCTGGCCTCAAAAACAAAATTTTCAGTGACTTCTGTAGGTCAAGAAGTATTTTTTTTTCCTGTATCTTTACGTGTATGACCTGTTTGGGTTTTTTTGTTTGTTTGATTTTTTGCCTTAGCTTTCTGACATGTAAAATGTTTTGGATACTTTGGTTATGATGTGTATATTAAGTATCTAAAAACAAAAGTGATAATAATCCATTCTCCTGCAGTTGCCACATTAGATGATAGATATACCTATTTCTTTTAGGTAGAAGCAGACACTGATTGAAATAATAGGAATAATTCTTCTAAATGTAGCATCTACATTGTTTTATTAAGTGGC
The DNA here is from genome assembly GCF_052110815.1 of Crocodylus siamensis. NCBI lineage: Eukaryota > Metazoa > Chordata > Crocodylia > Crocodylidae > Crocodylus > Crocodylus siamensis. The sequence continues at coordinate 169,147,040 of NC_143397.1, read as the reverse complement.
CTCACTAACTCAAGAACTGTATATTCTACAGTTCTAATTTAGGACACTTTCCAAAGTCTTTAATATTATCCTTAAAAGTGTACTTATGTGGCATAAAAGAGTATTATTTTCATATATTTAATTAGTACATCATCTTTTTTTAAGCTAAAAATACTTCCAACCATTTCTTCATTTCGTAACACTGAGCCAGTATTCCACAAATTACAATATCTCATGGAAAATACAGACCAAGGGTAAAGTAAAAATTGCTTTACAGCCAACCTACAGCCACAGGATAACACAGAGAAATATAAATGATGAAAAGTAAATTTGTTTGTGTTTTTCTTTTTCATAACCTCTACTTTATTAGAACCACAAAAAACAACATTTTGCATTTGATCAAGTGGAATCAATCAAGGCAACAGAACTCAGAAAAAAATGACATGCTCTGAAGAAATGACCCATGATTTTTATTGTGACAGTGTCAATCTGTTTCCTACTTTGTGGAATATTTAAGCGTAAGTCCTCAGATAAAGTAATAGTTAAGTCAAATGTCTTTAAAAATTCCTTTTTGATTATTTCATTCTTTCATTCCAATCTGCAAACATTTCTAAACAAAATACTTGCTGCTGTAATGTAGGGAAATTGATAAGATTTGCCCAATATGAGGGACTATAACAATGTACAGGGAATTATAACTGAATGAACTTAAGTAAATTTTTGTTTTATATTTGAATAATGGCATAGTTTATTAGACAGTTGCTATATTTATGTCTATTTCTATGATTCTTTGGGTTGTATAGCAATTTATACATATATATCAGAAAATGTTAGACTTGGTTAGCTAAAGTACCATGAATTTTTAGAGATTAGGATTAGCTTTGGTATACAAGAAAAGTAAAATTGAAGGTGTACAATGGTGATATCAAAATTGTAAAGAAAGGGAAGGCATTAATGGTTATAGGGCTCTGATGTTCAAAACTAAGGATCATGGGAAGCTTTAAAGGGATTTTGTAAGCAACAATACATTTGAAAGCTATCAAACAGACTCCCTACTAAAGACATAGTGGGCATGTCCAGATGTGGGTGAATGTTTGGTTTCCCAGGGACAACTAGCAGTGGTGCACCTTGCCCCCAGGGAATGCCTGTGCCATCCTTGTTTTGGCATGTGGCAAGTTACCCCAGGTGTGGTCGGGCAGGTACCACCCACAGCCTTACCGAGGGCCTTGGGGGCCTCCTGGGGCTATAGCCACAGTGATCCTGCTGGACAGAGCCTGGCCAGCAACTGCAGCACAGCTCCAGACATCCTGGCTCCACTTTTCAGCAGCACGCACTGCTCCATTTTTTCCCCGCTGAGGGTTTTTTTGACCCCCTAGATGTTCAGGGGGTCAAAAAACCCATTGAAAAGAAAAATGGAGCAGCACACACTCAGGTAACACACACTTGCAGTGCAGAGAACACCAGATTCTGCGGTATATGGCACTGCCAACGTATTTGCAGTGCCACATACCACACCACCATGCTCGTCTGGAGGCGCCCAGTGCATACACTTCTTGACAAACCAAGTATGTCATATTTCAAAATCAAAGAGACATGAAGTAAGTTCCACCAAGCAATAAAGGAGACTACTTGTTGAAAGTTGGGGTGATATTATAAGCTTGGAGATAAGCAAAGGTAATATTTATATTTAAGAAAGGAAAAAAAATAATCTGGGTAACTAGAGGCTTTCTCATCTGACCTCAGTAGTACTCAAGGCTTTCAAGCAATTTATGAAGGAAACAATATTAAAGAGACTTTGTAATAAGTGAAAAATGGGATAAAATTCACATGAGTTAACCAAACATAGACCATGCTAGGCTAACACATTATCTTTCTTTGATATGATAACTTATTTTCTAAACAAATGTGAGGATCAATAAGAAAACTGTTTTAAGGAAGAATATAACTAAATGCAAAATACAATAAGTAGTGTTAAAAGAAGTGTCAGTCTGGAGTGAAGTTATGTTGGCCATACCTCAACAACCAGACTTGGGGCCAATCTTATTTAATATTTTAATTTAGGACCCAGAAAAAAAAAGCAGGACCCGGTGATTTGATATTTGCTGATGACACGATGCCAGGGGGACATCATCAACATAAAGGTGGATCAGGATATCATTCATAAGAAATTGGCTGACTTTAAGGACTCCAGTAATGGAAATGGAATTAAGTTTAATACCACAATACAGAGGTCAAGGCCATGCACTTAGGGACAACGTGAAATATTTATTGTTTTAAACTCCTCAGTTGGAACAGACTGAGAAGGAGAAAATACCAAATGTAGTAGTCACAAGACTATGTGCTACCAATATGACAAGATATGGAATAATCAAACATCCTAGGATGTATCAGGAGAGGTCTTCAATAGTAAAAGGAGTATAGTTCATTCTGCAAGAAAGTGGTAAGACCTCATCTGGTATAATGTATAAAATTCTAGTCACCAAGAATGATTAGTTTGAGTGGTATTTTATGGTAATGTTGCTTGTGCTAGCAGGACATTAGACTCAGTGAATCAGGAGATTATAGTTCTACATACTTAGTTCACATAGCAAAAATATATTTCAGCTGAATGTTACAAATCAGTGAATTAGGGAGAAAGATCCTTTGCTTTTGAATGTTTAGCTGAAGGGCCGGTTTCTTTCTTCAGTTACATCAGTTCAGCTGTAATGGAGCAATGGGGTGCATACCAACGAGCGTTCGTGTGTGGTTTGTGGCACCTCAAACCACACGTGGTGCATGTGTACCCATTCACCATGCTGCTACTTAGCAGTGTGAACCAGGTTATTTTACACTGGGAGACCCTGGTGTGAAAAAAACCACCGTTAAAAAAGCAGTACAGGGCACGCAGAAACAGAGCCTAGCCAGCCAGAGCCACGCTCTAGGCTCCAAGCAGCTGGCTCAATGCCACTGCTGCCCCAGGACCCCAAGTAAGGCTGCTGGGGCCAGCACAGGTGCCAATTGACCGTGCACTGGAGTATACGTGTAGAGGCGTGCCTAGGGACAAATAGCAGCAGCACAAATATGTGCTGCTGCAATTTGTGTCATGGAAAATGCTCAGCCTTGTACGTGTGTGCTCGTCAGGACATGCCCATTCTGTCTGAATTTGTCCCTTAAAAGTGCTTTGGAGAGTAGGATACTATACAACCTACCTAACAACAACAATGCTGGAACTAAGTGGAACTTAGAATGATTAGATAAGATTAAGAAGATGGGTAAGAAGATATTTGTACGTTTACACACTGCATTGAGATTAATGAAGCATTTGACCCATCACCCTTTGCAGCTTTTTGTGTCTAACACTTCCATATTTCTCCTTCCTTGGAAAAGCTACTTTGTGGTTCTAGAGCTAAGATATTTTTAACAGCCTCCAGTGATCGGACCCATGTAGGTTTCCCTCAGCCATTGTCTTTGCTTGGTGAATTATTTAAACCTCATATGAGCTCTAGATCGCCTAGATTTGTTGCACCTGTAACTGTATCCTGTACATGTTACAAATAAATAAGTGCTGGCAAAGGCATTCGCATCCAACATTCTGGAGAGTGGCTAGATTCGGGATCAGCCTATACATTAATCTCCTTTTCCTAATCTACATGTTTATAATTGCAAAGAAGGTCACATATAGTGCTATACAGCCGTGGGATGGAGACTCAGCAGAGGCATACTATCCAGTGGTAGCACCTGAATGTATTTTGCTTCTCTCTGGTGTGACACCTCCTTGAACTCTGGGAGCCAAGGGTGGATGTGGCTTTTCTACTCCCTTTTTCAAAGGTTCAGAGAGAACGTTTATCTTATATGTAGGCTTGGCAGAATTCAACTTCTTTTGTTTTCTATTTCAATGGCTAAAATCAATGTTTATTTTTAAGAATTTCCTCTGGTTTTATCAGGTTTTTTTAATTGATGTAAATGTTCATAATTGCACAGAATGAGGGGCATGTGAGAGAGAAAATTGAGTAATGACTGTATTCTGTTAAAGCTTTATAAAATCACATGTTAAAATATATAAAAGTAAATAACCGTAAGTCAATAAAGCATATCTGCTTTAAAATCATTCTGTTCATTCATCCGGAAAGAGCTGGGTGGCCAGAAACCAGGAGAGAGCGCAGCAGCACTCCAGAGCTCAGGGAACACTGGGAGAAGCAGCAGCTGCCCAGCCTGGGGTGGGTAGCAGCTCCCTTTTCCTATGGCCCCTTAGGAGGCACCAGCCCTGCTTGGGAGGCAGCAGCGGAGGGGTGGCTCAGCTCCTTGATGGCCATGGCCTCCCACCCCTCCAGGCAGTGTGGGGGCAACAGCTAGACTCCAGGGGCAGCCCCATGTGCTGGTCAGGCAGGCAGGAGTTCTGGAAACACACGGAGAGGCAGCATGATCAGGCCACATTGCTCAGGTGGGTGGGAGCCTGTGGCCATCAAGGGGCCAGGCCACCCCTCAGCTGGTACCTGCAAGGTGGGACTTGCCCCCTAAGGGCAGCTGCTTCTTACCCCAGTCTGGGCAACCACCGCCTCTCCCAGAGCTCCTCCATGATTGAGACAGGGACCCAACTCCCAGTGAGCCTTGCTCATGCAGGGGTCAGGCCAGGCACACCAGGAGTTTGGCTCCCAATCCCCAGCTGAGACCTAGGCAGAGCAGATGGCTGACAGCACCAGATTCCCAGCTGCCAGCAGCCCTACCCTTCTACCTCCCCCCACCCCCCAGCATAATGGTCCCAGTGTGGCCCCCAGCTCCTGCAGCGGCTGCTTCAGCCACTATCAGAGAAGCAAAATCTGGGCAGCGCAGCCAGGACCCCCCCACCCCACCTGCAGCAGCTGCCACATAGGTGTACGTGTGTGTGTGTGTGTGTGCACACACCTGGCACCTCCTGCCCTAGATTTCTTTACCCCATTCCCAGATTCTTTGTATGTCCCCTTTCTATTAATATTGATTTCCATTGGTCTCTGAGTGACAGGTGAAATCAATGTTTATCAATAAAAATTGAATTCTGCCAAGCCTACTTATTTGAAACCGAGTGCACTCACTGCTGCAGTAAGCACAACCACGCAGCAACTGTAACCAATTTTAGAGATGCTAACAACACTGATGACATTAGCCTGTGTGAGTCCTTGCAGAGAGAGGGAGCAGACATTAGATCTGGCTTAGTGTATGTGCGAGGTCACACTCCTTCCACTCCTTACCATTCATGCAATACCAGACATACTTAAGACTATAATAAATAAGCTTGGAAGGGGGTGTGATCTAGGGGGTGAAAACAAGAACTGGGTATCAGGGAGCTTATGTTCTTTACTTGAGTATATCTCACAGCTGCCATGTTTCATTGGACAAATCACTTAACAAGTGTTTGCTTCAATTTAGCATTATGTAAAATGATACTTCTTTAACTTGCAAACGTAATTACAAAAGGCTTAATAAAGTAATGCATATAAAGCATGAACATGGGCTAATACAATTAGTTCATTACGTGAGTTTGTTTAAGCATATACCAAGGATCAGAAAAACTTGTTTCCTTTGTGCAGATAGCCTTTAACTGCAGGTTAAAAAAATTCTGTTTAAAATGTATACGTTAAAAGCTGCCACTTACGAGAGGATTTGGTCTCTTCAAAATGCTTCCTACAAAAGGTCTTATTGAACATGCTCATTTTATTCTTGACCCTATCCCTTAAAATCTATACCTAAAATAGCCCTTGTTTGTGTCTTTAAAAATGTAAACTGGCACATTTGACTTTTAAGTGGAAACTCTAGCGAAAAGATGCTTTCTAATATGGTTGCTGGAAAACATCTTTTTCTAACTCACTAAGTAAAGGGAAGGGTAACAGATGGAGGGAACTCTTAAGTTTGGCAAGACATGCCATTTAGGGACTGCATTGCTTTGAGAGTGAAGTGTAAATAGACTCCCCTCCAGAATCAGCCTGTAATCATTCAGTGGGTGTCACTGGCAACCCGTAGGGTGTGCACGTGGGTACACATGCAACCCCTGTGTGTGGTGGTCCACAACCTGCAAAAAGGCGCTGCCAACGGTGCCTGTGGGCAGTTGCCGCTCACCATCATCCCGCCTTCGCTGCTGACACTGCCGGTAGCATCTGCAGGGAGTCAGCACTTGCCACCTCCACCCCCCTCTGCTGACAGCACTGTGGCCACCTGCAGGAGCACACTGTGTCCCCCCAGCCTCTGGGGCACTCAGCGTTCATGATGGATGCAGTACATCCTTTCTGGTGCACTGGGCCAACACATGCAGTATGAAAGCAAGTCTGTGTGGGCTATGAACCAACTCTTCTTGCCTTCCTGCTGTCTCTTTGGGCCATGATACACCTGACAGAGCAACTCCTTCACACTCAGGGGCTCTGACTGTGACTGGCTGAATGCTTACAGAGATAGATTCTTACACATACTCAACTGCTTGGTTACAGTATCACCCATTAATATGTTAACAAGACTGCTACTTCTCTTTATAAACAAAAGATAGCCGCCACATTAGAATTTTTTTTTTCATTAACTTGTGACAGATAGTAAAACTGAACCTTACTAACTCCTAATAATGACTAGGGCTTATGTAAAGATGTTACACTTATGTTGACCTAAACCTAACAGTAGATTGACCTACATAGGGTTAAGACCATCGGACTGAGAACAGACATTCAGAAAGGTTAGGGCAGGGGCAGGCAATTATTTTGACTGAAAAGCTGCTTAATGAGTTTTGGTGAGCTGCCAAGGGCTCTGCCCCTTGACAGGTGCCCCACCCCCTGGTCACCATGTTGGGACCAGAAGTCCCACCCCTAACCTTTGTCACGGGAAGTTCCCTGCCTTGCCCCCAAGTCTCCCCCCTACCCCCCCCCCCCCCCCCGTCAGAAGTACTCCTTTTGGGAGGGGAGAGTTGCCACCTTGGAACCAGAAAAAAGCCATATTATACACTAAAAGTCAAATGCCTACTGTAACATATTTTAATGTTATTATAAAAAATATTTTTGTTGTGATTTACATATGCATAGGGTATATAGAGATGGTTGCATAATAACTCAGAAATAAAGTCTTACTCTTCTATATTGTGTGTGGAGGGTGTGAGGTGAGGCTGGGGGTGGGAGTGTGTGTATGGTGGGATGTGGTGGGGGTTGTGGTGAGGTCTGTGAGGGCATGTCGCTGTATGGGGGGGCAATAGGATATGTTGGGGGTGTATGTTGGGAGGGTTGTGAGGGGAGAGTGTCGGTGTGTGGCATTTGTGGGGTGTGAGGGCGGATGGGGGGATATGGAGACTTCCCACACACTTCCCCCCCATGGTACACAGACCCCACCACTGGTAGCAGCAGCAGGTGACAGGTTGGAGCACTTGTGCCCCACACAGATGCTGCCTCCCAGAAGTGCATGGCTCCAGCCAGTGCTGCACATGATTGCAAGGAGCGCAGTCAGTCAAGCTGGCCCACCTCTATCATGCAGGGCCCCATGCTGGGCCCCATGCAGTGCACACGCAGCTCCTAACACCTGTGCACCACTGGGGGAAGGCCCTGCACAGTGGAGCTGGCAGCTCCACATGGAAGCTGCTGCTTGGTGGGCCAGGACCTTCTACCCACAAGGATGGGAGGTCAGGTGCACAGGCTGGGTGGGATACAATTAGTTTGTGGGCACCTGTGGGCCAGATGAAATTGCCTGGTAGGCCAGTTCTGTCCCATAGGCCATATTTTACCCACCTCTAGGTTAAGGGAAAGTTAGATTGCATTAAAAATGGCCACCCAATATAACTTAGTTCAGCCTGGGATAGACCTTACACTAGTTAGGTGGATCTACATGCAAAATATATAGAAGTTCAGGACAGTTAGATCAGTTCAAAAATGGCTAACCCAGTCTAAGTTAAATGTATCTCAGAGGTAGAATAATTTAACTCAGATCCAATGAGACTAATCTAACTGAACTTCTTTCTGTGCAGTTGCCAGCATAGCCCTGGGGCTGGGAAAGCCCAGCCACTAGCCCCAGCCCCAGGGCAAACCCCTTACCTGAACCAGGCTATTTTTAGCTCCTTCTTTCTCTTCCCAAACAGACAATGCCCCCATGAACCATAGAATAATAGATTCATAGACATTAGGGCTGAAAGGAAGCTTGCAAGATCATCGGGTCCAGCCCCCTACCCAGGGGCAGGAAGTCAGCTGGGGTCAAATGACCCCAGCAAGATAAGCATCCAAATGTTTCTTAAAGGCATCCAAAGTAGGTGCTTGCACCACTTCTGGAGGGAGTCTATTCCAGACTCTGGGGACTCAGACAGTAAATAAGTTTTTCCTTATGTCTAGTCTAAATGGTCTTCCTGCAGTTTGTGACCATTATATCTTGTCTTCCCTTGAGTACCCTGGTGAATAGACATTCTCCCAGTTCCTGATGCACACCTCTTATATACTTATAGGCTGCAACCAAGTCACCTCTGAGCCTTCGCTTCTCCAGGCTGAAGAGTCCCAAGCCTCTCAACCTCTCCTCATAAGGGCTCTTCTCTTGACCTTTAATCATGCGCTTGGCTCTCCTTTGGACTCTCTCAAGCTTCTCCACATCCTTTCCAAAATTGGATGAGTACTCCTGCTGCAGCCTCACCAAGGCCAAGTAAAATTGGAGGATGACTTCTTGGGTCTTGCTTGAGCTGCATCGGTAGATGCAAACTAGAGTTTTATTTGCTTTGCTGGCCGTGGCAGCATATTGGTGGCTCATGTTCATCTTGTGGTCAGTCATGACCCCCCAAGTCTCTTTCAGTCATGGTGCTAGTACATATAGTACTGCCTAGCCTATAAATATGTTGTGGGTTTTTTCTCCTGAGGTGGAGCACCTTGCATTTCTCTGTGTTGAATGTCATCAGGTTTTGACCCATCTACCTTGCTATCTTGTTTAGGTCAGCCTGAATTGCCAGCCTATCCTCTAGCATGACCACACACCCATGAATTTGGTGTAATCTGTGAACTTAGCCAGTCTGCTTCTGACATCTGAATCCATTTAATTTATGAATATATTATAGAGTACTGGTTCGAGTACTGAGCCCAAGGGACACCACTGGTCACCATGCACCATGTTGACTCTGTTCCATCGACTATCACTTTCTGGGTCCAACCATGGAGCCATTTCCCCAAGCATTGGACTGTAAGGTTGTTGAGGACACAGTTCCTCAATTTTACCACAAGGACATCATGGGAGACCAAGTCAAAGGCTTTTTTGAAATCTAAATATATGACATCAAGTTCTTCTTCTTTGACCAGGAGATATATTACCTGGTCATAGAAGGAAATGAGGTTGGTCAGGCAAAACCTACCCGCTACAAAACCATTTTGGCTCTCTCTCAGAATGTTGCTTTTTATTAGACAATTGTTGATGGTTTCTTGGATGATTTTTTCCAAGATCTTTCCAGGGATTAAGGTCAAATGGATTGGCCTGTAGTTTCCTGGATCTTCCTTCCTTCCTTTCTTGAAGATAAGCACCACATTGACCCTCTTCCAATCTTCAGGAACCTCTCTTGAACACCACGAGTTCTCAAATATCCTCACCATTGGTCCTGCTATGACATCAGCCAACTCTTTTAGTCCATTAAGGGTGGCCTCTTTAATAAACTTTTCTAAGACCTTCCCCAGGATAGAAGTCAGGCTGATGGGCCTAGAATTAGCTGGAGCCACTTTCCTCCCTTTCTTGAAGATAGGCACCACATTGGCCTTCTTCCAGTCTTTGAGCACTTCACCAGAGTGCCAGGAGTTTTCAAAGATCTGTGCCAGAGGCTGGGCTATAATGCTAGCCAGCTTCTTGAGTACCCTGGGGTGTAGATTGTCAGGGCCAGCTGACTTGAAGGTATCCAGCCTCTCAAGGTGTTCCTTCATGAGGTCAGCATTAATGGAGGGCAGGGGATCTCCCTCACCCGGACATCCCTGTCCCATGGTTGGCATGGGTGACCCATGGGACTGATGGAAGACCGATGCAAAGTACCCATTTAATAGGTTGGCTTTTTCCTGGGCGTCAGTTGTCACCTGTCCCATCTGGTTCCACAGGGGTCCAACGTGGCTCTTGCTTATCCTCCAACTCCTCACATATCTGGAAAAGGACTTTTTATTGTCCTTGATGCTTCAAGCTAGTTGGAGTTCACTTGCAGCCTTGGCTTTCCTGGTTTGCTCCCTGCAGGACTGGACCAGTACAGAATATTTCTCCTTGGAAGTGAATCCCATCCTCCATCCTTTGTAGGCTTTTCTTTTTAGCTTCAGAAGGTCTGCTAGATCCCTGGAGAGCCGGGGGGCTGCTGTGCCCTCTTGCTGCCTTTCCTCCGAGATGGAATAGAATTAGCTTGTGCATTGAGGGTCACTTCCTTGAGGAGCAACCACTCTTCCTGAACTCCCCTCCCCCTGGGGTTGTAGTCCCTTAGGGATCCACTGACAAGCCTCCTGCACTTGTCAAAGTCAGCTTTCCTGAAGTCAAGGAGTTCCGTGTTGCTGACCGACTTGCCAACTTTATGGCAGATGGTGATGGTGATCAGCTCGTGGTCACTGTCACCCAGCTTCCCATTGATCACTAGGTCACCGATTAGGTCATCCCCAGTAGCCAATACCAGGTCGAGCAGCACTTTACCTCTCGCTGGCCCATAGACTTCTTGAGTCAGGTGGAGATCATCCACGCATGAAAGGAAGCTTTGTGACCGTTTGGATATTGCTGAGTGATTCTCCCACGAGCTGTCCGGGTAATTGAAGTCACCCATGACAACCATGGTCCTGGAGCATGTGGCCTCAGCCAGATCCCGGGCGAACTCCTTATCAAGCTCTTGACTTTGGGTGGGAGGTCTGTAGTAGACTCCCACTGTTGTGTCCCCTATGCCATGTTCCCCACAGATTTTATCCCAGAGGGTCTCCAGTCATCCACCCTGGTCGCCAACATCAGCTTGCAGGGACGCGTAACTATCCTTAACATAGAGAGCTATACCCCCACCCCTTTTATCTACTGGATCTCTCCTGTACAAGGTATAGCCATGTATAGCCATGGTCCTGTCATGGGTGGAGTCCAACCAGGTCTCCGTTATCCCTATGATGTCATAATTATTTGCATTAAGCAGGAGGATGAGTTCCTCCTGCTTATTCCCCAAGCTCCTGTCATTTGTGCACAGGTAAACAAGTGTCTCCTTGGGGGCTCCTGCCTTGCTCACAGATTGTACCAGGGCTGGGGCAGGGCTGGGCTCCCTTAAGTGCCTTGGCCTGCTGGCTTTGTTATTATGGACTCCAAGGTGAACATGGGCCACCGATGGGGGTATGCAGTCAGGATGGCTAACCGCACTTTGTCATGCCTCCACAGATGCATCACGAGCAGGTCCAAGGAGGTGATTCTTCCCCTCTATATGACATTGATCAGGCCACAGTTGGAGTACTGTGTCCAGTTCTGGGTGCCGCACTTCAGGAGGGATGCGGACAACTTAGAGAGGGTCCAAAGGAGGGTCACTCACATGATCAGAGGGCAACGGGGTCACTCACATGATCAGAGGGTCACTCACATGATCGCAGGCCCTATGAGGAGAGGCTACGAGACCTGAACCTGTTCAGCCTCCACAAGCGAAGGCTGAGAGGGGAGCCGGTGGCCATCTATAAAGTTGCCAAGGGGGGACTAGCAGGCAATGGGAAAGTCCCTGTTCCCCCAAGCACTACTAGGAGTAACAAAGAATAACAACCATAAGTTGACGGAGAGTAGATTCAGGCTAGATATCAGGAGGCACTACTCCACTGTCAGGGTGGGTAGGATCTGGAACCAACTTCCAAGGGAAGTGGTCCTCGGTCCTACCCTGGGAGTCTTTAAGAGGAGACTAGATAGACACCTTGCCGGGGTCATTTGACCCCAGCATTCTTTCCTGCCCATGGCAGGGGGTCAGATTTGATGATATGCTCAGATCCCTTCTGACCCTACCAACTATGAAGCTGCTTTTGGACCCTGCCAGCCTCCCCTGCCCCCACGCCCATAGAATCCTCAATCCCTGCAACGCCTCCACCTGCTCCCTACATCCCAATTTACCTTAGATTGAGTGGCTATATTTAATTCAATCTAACATTCCCCTAACCTCCCTGAATGTCTGTACCTAACCTCTCAATGTTGATCTGTACAGACATTTGGGGAAGTAGGTGAGGTCAAAAATGGCCAGAATGATTTTAGTTCACTGGAGGAGGTGAGTTAGATTAGATCAGGAAAGGGTTAGAAAAATCTAGCAAATGTCTGTACATGTTTGGAGAACAACCCCAAAGTTGGGAAAGTCCAGCTGCTCACACCAGCCTCAGGGCTGCTCATTTCCTCTCCCCCTACCCAACCCTGAACAAGCTTTTTTTAGCCCCTCCAAGCCCTACCGCTCCCAGATGGACAACACCAACTTTTCACCAAACCTGCCAAACTCCACTGTGGACCTGCTAGTCCCTACCCCCCAAGTCCTGCTTGCCCCTTCTCCCACCTGGACTTTCTTAGATCAAGTTTAAGGCACAGCCCCTGGCACTGAGTGAACATCTGCAAAAGTGAGACCCAATCTATGATCATAAACCACATTGGGTGCCACAAATATGTGAGAGAATTGTAGCTGATTAATGATTAAGCAAACAAGCATAATTTTAGTAAATCAAAAATATTATAAGACAAATACGATTTGGGGGGTTATCTGGAGGGCCTTTTTTTGTCTGATTTATTTATTTTGAGAAAGATATCAGGAGATGAAAAATATTGAGGTGTCTGTACACATGCTGTGGGGTGGGAGGGGGTGTTTTAATTAGAGCAGATCTTGGGAGCCACTCTAATTTAAACACCTGCAGTGTCTCATACATTGTTCAACAAGCTTTAGCGAAAGCAGCCCTGCCATTTTCAAACACAGGGATGCTGAATACACGAGACACTGCAGCACACTGGAGCACTCTGATTAAAACGCTCCAGCAGACTCAAGTCTGCTCCAATGCATTCTAATCAGAATGTGTCACAGCACATAGAAAAGTGCCCTTAATTACAGTACTTACAGTACTTACTTTACAGCAGGGTCAGTAGCCTATTGCCTGCAGCCTGGATTCAGCCTATGGAGCCATTCTACCCAGCCTACAGAGCTAGTGCTTCAGCAGCCTTTCCACGTCAGGGGCTTTGCATAGTCAGTAAGGAAGCAGCAGTGGCAGGGCAGCAAAAAGAAGCAGCAATGGCAGTGGCCATGTTGGAAGGGCTGGCCTGCCTCAGGCAGAGATGGGTAATTTTGGCCTGCTGACTCCTGAAGTAATCTCTAAAGTTGATTCCTGCTTTAGAGAACACTAGGAAGTGATAAGTGCTGGGAATCCTGTTTTTTAATAAAATTTCATAGATTTCATAGATTTCATAGACATTAGGGCTGGAAGGGAGATCATCGAGTACAGCCCCCTGCCCAAAGGGCAGGAAGTCAGCTGGGGTCATAGGATCCCAGCAAGATAAGCATCCAATTTACTCTTGAAGGTGTTCAATGTAGGCGCTTGAACCACCTCCGCTGGCAGACTGTTCCAGACCTTGGGGGCTCGGACAGTAAAGAAATTCTTCCTTGTGTCCAGCCTGAAACAGTCTTGCAGGAGTTTGTGACCGTTCGACCTCGTCATCCCTTAAGGCGCTCTGGTGAACAGATGTTCCCCCAGATCCTGGTGGTCACCCCTAATAAACTTGTAGGTGGCCATCAGATCACCCGAGCCTGCGCTTTTCCAGGCTAAAGAGTCCCATGGCTCTCAGCCTGTCATCGTAAGATCTGTTTTCCTGACCTCTGATCATGCGCGTGGCTCTCCTCTGGACTCTCTCAAGCTTCTCCATATCCTTTTTGAATTGTGGAGCCCAAAACTGGACGCAGTACTCCAGCTGCGGCCTCACTAAGGCCGAGTACAAGGGGAGAATGACGTCCCGAGATTTGCTCGAGAAGCATCTATTGATGCACGCCAGCATTTTGGTCGCTTTACTAGCCGCAGCATCGCATTGGAGGCTCATGTTCATCTTGTGGTCAATGATGACCCCCAAGTCTTTTTCTTCTGTAGTGCTAACCAATGTAGCACTGCCGAGCCTATAAGGGTGCTGCAGGTTTTTCCTCCCAAGGTGGAGAACCTTGCATTTTTCGGTGTTAAACACCATCAGGTTCTCGTCTGCCTATTTGCTGAGCTTGTCCAGGTCAGCCTGGATCACCCGCCTATCTTCTGGTGTGGATGCTTTGCCCCAAAGTTTGGTGTCATCGGCGAACTTGGCCAGTCCACTCCTGACTCCAATCTCCACATCGTTAGTGAAGATGTTGAACAGTATGGGTCCCAAGACAGAGCCTTGAGGGACCCCACTGGTCGCAGGGCACCATGATGAGTGACTGCCATCAATCACAACCCTCTGGGTCCGACCACGAAGCCAATTTCCCAGCCAGCAGATCGTGGTGGAGCCAAAGCCACAACCGGCCAGTTTGGCCAAGAGGTGATCATGGGATACCAGATCAAAAGCTTTTTTGAAGTCAAGATATAAGACATCAATCTCTTCTCCCTTGTCCAGGTGATAGGTCACCTGGTCATAGAAGGAAATGAGATTGGTCAAACAAGACCTACCCGCAACAAACCCATGCTGGCTGTTCCTTAGAATGTTAACCTGGGCCAGTCCCTCAAGGATGGCCTCCTTAATAAACTTTTCTAAGATCTTCCCCAGGATAGAAGTCAGGCTAATGGGCCTGTAGTTAGCCGGAAAATAATCAAGTCTTGTTAATATGCTGTTATGAGATCTCAGATTATTTAACAGCAGCACTTTACTGAAGAGCTGTGAGGCTGACATGAATTTGGAATTCTGTTCTACAAAATGTTGAAATAATGCTTTGTGAAAATTAATAGTGAAATAATCATTAGCAGCATTCTTGCAGTTTTGTGCCCTGGTATGTTGCTTTTCAGTTGCATGCTGCTGTTCCGGTGGAAGCTGACAGTGACTTTACTGAATTTGATAAGTTTGATAGATTTCCTTTATTCAGGATAAGTCAGTTTATGTAATGAGATAGACTCCTCATGGTTCAGCTATCAGAGCTGCCTGCTTTGATCAGGCAGAGTTATGTGGGCAGAGGAGTTTCAATAAGTATTGTTTGATGGAGGTTTGTATGTCCATGAGCAAAGTGACCAGCAAGAGAGAAAGAAGCAACTAAAAAGTAAGTAAAAGAATCACTGGAAACGTGAGTTCAAAAGAAAGGCTAATGAGTGAATGGGTTAGGTAGAGGGCTGAGCTAAAAAAAGCTTGAGCAAAAAAATTGCTTCCAGTTGTTTAGTTATGACTGTGTTCAGGGAAACAGAACGTTGTGTATTTTTTTGTAAATAAATACAATTACATCAGAGACATGCCTGACTCATTTATCTGCTTTTTCTTCTAACAAAAAAACCCACAAAATCTAGAATACTAGCTGAGCTCTTGGTTAAAAAAGGATAACAGTAGTAGCATAGGCCATAGGCTTCACAATATGTGCACCCTAGAGGTGAATGACACATAGTTAAAATTGCATATTCTCTTGAAAAACAATGCCCATATTTGAAAGCAGAGTTTAAATAAAACTTGCCAAGAAATGTCAGCTTTCTAACAGCTCATAGTGAAGACATTCAGTTTGTTTACAATTAACAGGGGAAATTGTTGACTTTAAATGCCAGTTATAAAAAGGGCTTTGTTGGTTGCTTACAAAAGAACTGAAGAGGTAGAAGTCCCTTTCGGGTGTGTGTGGGTGGAGAATTATAGGACTGGAGAGATCAAGAGCCAGAATCACAGAAAAATTAGGGTTGGGAGGGACCTCATGAGGTCATCTAGTCTAAGCCCCTGATCAAGGCAGGACCAGCCCCAACTAGATCATCCCAGCCAAAGCTTTGTCTAGCTGGGTCTTAAAAACCTCCAAGGATGGAGATTCTACATCTTCTGTGAGTAACCTGTTCCAGAGGCATTACTACCCTCCTAGTGATAAAGTTTTTATTAATATCTATCCTAAACTTCCTTTGCTGCAACTTGAGATGGTTGCTCCTTGTTCTATCATCTGCCACCACTGAGAATAATCTAGTACCATCCTCTTTGGAAAACCCCTTCAGGTAGTTGAAGGCTGCTATTAAATCCTCCTTCAGTCTTCTCTTCTGCAAACTAAAAAAGCCCAGTTCCTTCAACCTCTTCTCATATGTCAAGTGCTCCAGTGCCCTAACCATTTTTGTTGCCCTCCACTGGACTCTCCCCAATTTGCCCACATCCTTTTGGTAGTGGGGGGCCCAAAACTGGAAACAGGACTGCAGATGTGGCCTCACCAGTCTTTGTAACAAGGGCACACTGTTGGCTCATATTCAGCTTATTGTCTATTGTAAACCCCAGGTCCTTTTCTGCAGAGCTGCTGTCTAGCCAGTCAGTTCCCAGCCTGTACCAGTGCATGGGATTGTTTCATCCTAAGTGTGGGACTCTGCACTTGTCCTTATTGCACCTCATGAGATTTCTTTTGGTCCAACACTCCAATTTGTCGAGGAGTCTCTGCATCCTAACCCTATCCTGTGGAGTGGACGCCTACAGAGTCAGGTGGCTAACTGGCTTAGGGACCACACCCAGAGAGTGGTGGTTAACGGGTCAATTTCAACCTGGAAGGAGGAGGGCAGTGGGGTCCCACAGGGTTTGGTCCTTGGTCTGGTATTATTTAATATCTTCATCAGTGATTTGGATAAGGGGCTGCTGGGCACCCACTCCAAGTTCACAGATGATACGAAATTATGGGACAAAGTTAATACACCAGTGGGCAGGGAGCAGTTACAGGCTGACCTGGACAGGTTGGATCAATGGGCAGAACGTAATAGGATGCAGTTCAGCAAAGATAAATGTAAGGTACTCCACCTAGGAAGGAGGAATCCCCAGCACACCTACAGGTTGGGGGATGACCTCCTCAGCAGCTCAGAGGCTGAGAGAGATCTTGGAGTCACAGTTGACTCCAAGATGAACATGAGCTGGCAGTGCAACGAGGCCATCAACAAAGCCAATTGCACCTTGTCGTGTATTAGCAGATGCATGACCAACAAATCAAGGGAGGTGATGCTCCCCCTCTATGCAGCACTAGTCAGGCCATAGTTGGACTACTGCGTCCAGTTCTGGGTGCCACACTTCAAGATGGACATGGAGGATCTGGAAAGGGTTCAGAGGAGGGCCATCTGCATGATTAGTGGTCTCCATAAAAGACCCTACGAGGAGAGGTTGAGAGATCTGGATCTCTTCAGCCTATACAAAAGATGGCTGAGGGGTGAACTTGTGACCACCTATAAATTTATCAGGGGAGGACAGCAGAGAATTGGGGATGCGCTGTTTTCCAGAGCACCTCAGGGAGTAACTAGGAATAATGGGTGAAAACTAGTGGAGAGTAGATTTAGGTTAGACATTAGGAAGAAATTTTTTACAGTAAGAGTGGCCAGAGTCTGGAAAGGGCTTCCAAGAGAGGTGGTGCTGTCACCTGACTTGGAGGTCTTCAAAAGGAGGCTTGACAGTCACCTGGCTGGGGTCGTCTGACCTTGGTCCTATTTCCTGTCAGGGGCAGGGAGTCAGACACGATGATCCATTGGGTCCCTTACGACTCCATAATCTATGAATCTATGAATCTTTCCTCCAGTGTATCTACTACTCCCTCCAGCTTGCTGTCATCTGCAAACTTGATGAGAGTGCACTCTAGAACATCTTCTAGGTCTTTGATAAAGATATTGAACAAAACTGGCCCCAGGACTGAGCCTGGGGGCTCTCCACTTTATACTGGCTGCCAACTAGACATCCAGCTATTGACTATTACCCTCTGAGCCCTATGATCCAGCCAGTTTTCTTACAGTCCATTCATCCAACCCATACTGCCTTAGCTTGTCTGCGAGCATGTTGTGGGAAACCGTGTTAGAAACCTTACTAAAGCCAAGGTACAGCACATCCACCAGCCTCCCCACATTGGCAGAGTCAGTAATCTCATCAGAGAAAGCAATCAGATTGGTCAGCCATGACTTGCCCTTGGTGAATCCATTCTGACTGTTCCTAATCACCTTCTTCTCCTCCACATGCTTAGAAACAGATTCCTTGAAGACCTGCTCCATGATTTTTTCAGTGGCTGAGGTGAAGCTGTAGTTCCCTGGATCTTTCTTCTTCCTTTCCTTAAAGATGGGCACTATATTTGCTCTTTTCCAAATCATCCAGGACCTCTCCCAATCACCATTTTTCAAAGATCGTGGCCAGTAGTGAGACTGGTGAGGCCACAGCTGCACTTGTTTGTCCGTGTTTCCACTTCTTATAAGCTTCATTTTTGTGATTTAGCTTACTGAAGAGTTCCCCACTAAGCCTAGCTGATGTTTCGCCATATTTGCTAGTCTTCCTGCACATCAGGGTGGTTTATTCCTGTGCTCTCAATAAATGTCTTTAAAGTACTGCCAGCTCTTCTGGATTCCTATCTCCCTCAGACTGGCCTCCCAGGGGATCCTGTCTAGCAGTTTCCTGAGGGAGTCAAAGTCTGCTTTTCTGAAGTCCAGGGTCCTTACTCTGCTGTTCTCTTTCCTTCCTTTCCTCAGGATCCTGAACTTGATCATCTCATTGTTGCTCCTGCCCAAGTTGCCATCCACTACTACATTCCCCACCAATTCTTTCCTGTTTGTGAGCAACAGAGCACTACACCACTTTGTTTCACTTAATGCTGCTAATATTCATTGCATAACCTAATTACTCAGGGTATAGGCAGATAAAATATTTATGTTAGAGTACCATATTACCAAGGTATAGAAAAAAGGAGCAAAAAGATAATAGAAATACATAAATCAAGGTAATTTAGACAAATGGAGAATTAGAGGTAAACCTCTACTAGTATAAATTATACTGGCTTAGGTGTCTTCTGCATATATCTTTCCTGGGATTAAACATTTGCTAATAGAAAATAAATTCCCCTGCCATCTAGTGGTATGGCACACCAATAGCCTTCTTTGTAAGCTACTGTGGGATAACTCCTGACACCAGAGAAATTTTCATGAGTATGCAAAACCAACATAAATTACATAGGGGTCTAGCTGTGTGTCTATCCCCTCAGATTCTGCAACAGCGAATATGGCAAAGGAGTAATAGATCAGGGGTAGGCAAACACTGGCATGGGTGCCAGAGCATGGCACACAAAGGCATTTTGCTTGGCACATTCACCTCAGGGCAGACGGTGGGGAAGGGGCCAGCGCTGCGCTACCACAACAAAGGTCGGGCCCCTCACAGCTTCCCCACTGTATACCCCGGCACGCCAACATCTTACAAGTCAAGGTTGCAGGTGCTTTTGCCACTCTGCCCAAAACCGTTGCCAGCCTCTGTAATAGATCCTAACGTAGCAGTAATTGAGAAAGTCTTTATATTTTATCTACCAAATATGTAAATATTTATGCAAACTAATTATGGTGCAGCAGATTCCATACCCGAATGAAATAAACTATTATAATCCACAGAAAATGATGTTCTTTCTCCTCTTGCTCTAAACAAGGATAAAATGCAGTCTTTAAGTACAAGGTGGTGTCATTCCTCTCCTTTTTTATAGATTCATCACCACCCTTCACTTCATTAAATTGAAAACACAGACACTGAGCTATCATTACTTAATCTGTGCACAATCATTAGGTGTCACCAAACTAGCTCTTTGTCTGCTTTGATTTATCTTTGCCTGGGAGATAGGATAAAAACCAGTTATTGGATTGAAAAGACTATACCAAAATCAGTGAGTGCTCTCAAGTTATACACTGAATGTTGGCTTCTTTACACAGAGAAAATATATAATATATGGGTATAGGGCAAGATTCCCAGTGCATTATTAAAAGGTACAATGGAGTTTTACCAGCATAAGACTAGAATAACACATTATTTGATCAGCCCGCTCATATCTCATGGAAATATTCTGCTTCCTTGAAAAGGTGTTTTCAATGAAATGGGGGGTTTTTTAGTTATATCATATTTCTTTCTGCTACAAGTTATTAACCTCTTCTGTAATCAGTCACCAGTAAGAGTACGGCACTGTGCAAGTTCTTTATCCTTTCTTATTTTTCTTTCCTTTTAGAAACTTAATAAATTCAACTCCTGAAAACTATTTTAACTATTTCAGTTGAGTAACTGAAGTTTTTGCTTAAAGCTTTAAGCCTCATTTCTCTTTCCTGACATTTTCTAAGCTGGCTTTGCTTTTATCCAGGAGGTCAGAACATGACACTCCCGTCCTGATTTTTATCAATCTTGCTGTCTAATCATCTCATGCCCACCATAGGACAGGAAAAGAGAGTAACTAAAACAGAGGGAGCGTAGACTTTATGTTCTGATTCCTACTCTTTTATCATTTCTTCTTTTCCTTCTTTTTTGGAGGAGAAATAGGATTATCTTCACAGTCAGAAACATCTAAGAATGTGTAAGTTGCTCAATTCCTAGCAAGAGGACCGGCTGACTAACCTTCTGAGCAGCTGGAGGTTAAGATTTGCTGTTGACCTTTGTGCTCAGGTAGCTTAGCCTTGGCTGAATTGTTACTCTGGAAATGGCACTCAGTCTGAGTCAGTGCTTCATCAGTGTCTTTCAAGAATGAATAAAAAATGAGGAAGTATATACAAGTGGCTTGCTTCCCTTGGGATTTTTTTACTGAAACTGGTTTGAGCATCTTGGCTAGAAGGAAATGCAGGCTAGTGCCAGTACCACTTAGAGGTATAAATGCTTCAAGTGGATATGTTGGTCTAAGAGGCAAAGGTCTACCTAAATACAAGAACTTTTCATAGCAATGTTAGAATAATTGGGGGCAGTGTGTACCAGACCACCTGGTGGCAAACTCTAGCTGTTTACCAATCAAGAGCACGTGTCTCTCCCCAACTTTTCTTAAGATGTGAATTTTACCTAGCTTTATATCATCTGAGTGGGGATAAAACAATCTTCAGATATGCAACTGCCAGGCAAGCTACATTCATATGATTTGCAGAATATGTTCTGTGCTTTTTAATATTGTTCTACATGCATGCTAATTAGCCAGCAACCTTAAATGCATTTGAAAGTCAGTTGTCACAGCAGTTGTTGCCGTGCTACGTTAGCTGTTTGCATTCCGTTTCTTGCAGGGTATTATTACAAAATAACATGGTAGCTGCTGAAGAAACCACCAAACCTCTTTCTTCCTAATATGGTTTGATTTAGCTGAAGTGCTGAGGGAGTCAAAGTCCAGGACGCAGAGGGGTGTGATGCTTGAGGAGCATAAGGGTCATGGTCAGTATTTCACGCACTGAGAAGGCAGGAAATATTTGAATTCCCTCACGATTAAAAGAGAGCGCGCTCCCAGGCTGTTACATTACCGGGGAGCATTCTCTGCTGCCTCTTCTATAAAGAATTGATTGCAAGAACGAAACGATTGCTGTCGTGGGCATTTTGACCTGTTTCATACATAATGTACCTGTGCTTATCGTCTTTAAGGTTTTATGATAAAGATACTGCAAGGCCTTAATTTGCCTTGAAAAAGAAAGCACTGGCATTCAACTAAGGTGCTCAGACTGGGATTCATAAGATCTGGATTCAGCTGCTGGTTTGGCTAGCGAGTTCTTATGTGATGCAGCAAGAGTTCCTTCATCTGCCCATGCCTCATGAAAAATGGAGATAAGCATCCCTCTTTTGATCTGAACAGATATAACAGATAAGATTGGTTCTTAACCTTTTCCATACTGGGACCCATCCTTTGTTCACATGGGACACATTTCCCATTTAATACTCTGAAAAGAGCAAAGGTGTTACAATCCCTTCACACCTCTCTCCCTGACTCTTTGGGAGGGGTGGGAGGAGTTACTCCCAGGTTGAAAATAGCTGATATAGAGCATAGAGAAGTTTATACTAGAGCAGGGATTATCCTTCTGTCTGCTTGCATAGTACCTAACACAAAGGGCCCAATAAGGTTTTTAATCACTATGGGAAAGTACCTATTGTCTCATTTAACTTCTGTATTACCTTTTTAGAACATGAGATTATAAGCTTTATCCAGCTGGCCAGCACTGCTATCTCTTGTACAATTAAAGAGCTAGTGTACTCTGACTGATTTTGGTATGGTTAACTTTAACAACTAAGTCTTTATTACAGGCATCTGCCAAACTATTATCCCATGGTATTTAAAAGCCCTGGCATTTGTATTTTTTTCTTGCTGATACATGGGGTAATGAAAGGTGAATTGGAAATAAAGGAACTTTTAAGTTCCACGTGATGATTTCACTGGTGACTCAGTCTTCTGAGACTATAAACCTAAGGCAAGTGGAATGCTGTTGATTTTCCAACAAGCAAACTACGTAGAAATCACTCAAATGGCTTTAACCACTTTTTATATCATGAATTCCTCTTTATATTTTGTAGATTGTGGCTTGCCCAAATTAAAACAATAACAGCCGCAGTGTATGCTTAAAGCAGACAACTACATGAAGTTCATGAGAAAATATGCAAAAACAGTAAATACACATTTTCTCATCCAAAATAGCATTTATCTCTAGAGTGGAAGAAAGAATTTTCTGCTTTTTAGAAAGATTGTCATTCATTTGAAAGCTTAAATTCCATTCTTATCATCTGGTGAGGGGCATCCGGGCACATTTGGCAAGCACATTGTCCGTCCTGTACATTTCTAAAGCTAAGAGCACCATGGGGCTGCAGCTCTGATTTGCTTCTTACAAGCACTGATAAAGTCCACCACTGGAATTTCTTTTTCCATTGTTTCCACTGCTGCTCCCTAACCTTGAGTTCAGCTATGGGCTGCAGAACTAATCAGCTTAGGACCACCCAAACGATGAGGGAGTGCACCAGCCTTCTCAGAGGAGTAGTCAGCACTTCACCTTGAAGTCACAACAAGAGAGTAAAAATGTAAGGTGATTAAAAATAAGTTAATTCTGTATTATTACATTATTTTGTTTATAAATCATATATGAAAACAGCTACAGGAGTGGAAAACCAAAAGGGAAAATATATCTTTATGGAAAAAAGAAGAGATGCGTGGTTTTAAATAGGTGGGTCTTACCAAGCCAATGCCACAATGTGAAAAATAAGACAGACTGTCCTCATGTAAGTGAAGATTGGGTGCTCCTATGAAACAACCTTAAACATTTTTTTGATGGTTCCTGGGACACTTTTTGCTGCCACTAGCATCCACTCTTCTGATGCATTAACATAATCATCATAATTGTGCATAGTCTCTATCACAGCCCCATCTACTGTCACCAGTTGTGATCAAACTCATTATGAAAGACACTGTACTAATATATAGTACAAGATAGTCTCCACTTGGAAGAATTTATACTATAAATGTATATATGATATATAGAGATATATGATACACTGATTATTTCTTTTTTTAGTTTGCTGACAATTCTGAAAAAAAGGCTCCAAAAAATATTTTGAGCAATCCCAAAAGAACAGTTTTCAAAATCAAATTTTAAAATTGCAATTATTTCAGGTGCAGCAAAACATTTTGTTCAATCCAAAATGAAATGTTTCAGTTTAGAATCAAATTTTGTAGATGTTTTCTATTGTTAAGTAAAATTAAGGAAATTTCAAACAGAAAAGTTATTGATGGAAATAGTTCAACTTGCAATTTTTTCTCTTTTTCCTTGATTTTCTCCTGATTTTTCCGACACAAATAAGTGAAACTGAGATAAATGCATGCAATGTTTTTGTGTTCTTAAATCTGCATATTTTACCAGAAAGAGTTTGATGCCAAAGAGTCGGGCGGGAAGGGGTTTCTGGGCATGCAGAGTGAAGTTAATTTACTCAGGGTCATAAAGTAAATCAGTACCTCAGCTGGGAACAGAAGCTGGGTCTATTGAGTTTCACCCTAATGCCTGACCCACTGTTTGTTGGATTGGTTTTGCTTAATGGTCCGCATGTCACAATTTCAAAAAAACAATACTAGGCCAAAAATGTGTAACACTATTACAGTGATTGAAACTGATCATCAGAAAAGGAAATTCAGCATTCCATTCTCTACTTCCACAATTTTGTTCTCTGCCCCTCTCATTTATCGTGAGCCTAAATTTAGTGTTAGAAGTTAGAACTTGATGAAAAAATGAGAGGTACAGAGTTTATGTTTTTCATAATTATCTCCTTGCAGAAAATCCCTCCCACGATGTCAAAGAATTAACAGGATGCTTTCCAATGAGTCTTTACATCCACCTGTGTTCAGCCGTTCCAATTCACAGGCCTCCATGGATAGCACTTCAATGGAGGATTTCTGGTGTGAAGTGGAAAGTATCAAAGAGAGCAGTGAAAATGGACAAGAAGAACAAACATTGTTAGAAGTCAAACCTGCTGATGGTGAGCATACAAATACAGGCTCTCCTTTATGTATTTTACTTGGACTAAACAAGTATAATAATGCCTTGATTTTTCCCTCCTCCCAACTCTCAGCATGCACCTGATTAACATACAGATGAGATGTTAATATGAACTGTGCTGAAGATCTTATTACTTTATTATGCCACCTAAAAATAACATTTAGCCTCTTCTTTTTCTTACTGTACTTGGAAATTGAAACTGGACAAGGAAAAATTTTGATATTCCATGTTTGTTTGCTATTCCGCAGCTGTATTACAATCTAAGAGCAATCTTAGGGTGAAATTACACTTTATACTTAGACCTTACTAAATATGTGGGCTGTTAAGCCGTGTTAAAGTTAGACTGTGCTGCAAGCAATCACATATTAAGGGTTAATACACTTTTTTTCTTGCACAGCCCTTACTTGCCACTAGAGAGCTGGTGAGCAAGGATTCTGTCACTGCTTGGGGCAGGCGGTGGGGACTAGGAGCGAATGCTGGGATGCTGGATGACTGCAGATTACTCATTTTAAATCTGTGGAGCAAACTGAAGTTACCCTAACATGACTTGGGTCAGAGTTAAACCTTGCCTGACATGGCCTAACTTTGAGACACTTGGAGGACACTTAGCTCAAGTTAACGGGCTTTAACATAGAGATACTCATGTTTTAAGTGCCCTTAGTGTGGTCTATGTGTAATGTGTAACTTCACCTATGGACTGATCTAGGATACATATTGATTAGTATGCGGTTCATTCCAAACGTTGTTTAGTAGGAGGTAGGATGTATCTGACTTACTACCACATTCAATGCAATGTAATTATATTTTGAGTTAACACTGTGGAGTCTGGGCAGTATTTGAGCTGTTCCCAATTACCCTCATTCTCAGAAATGCCACAGCATACTGCTGTTGGCAGACTTTCAGAACTATATAAATTGTTCTGCTATCTCATGGGACATCTATACATGTCACAGACCTCTGCTCTGACATGTTTTAATCAGCATGTGTTGGAGCAGACTTGATTAATCGAGGCTGCTGCCAGTGTGCTGCAGCATGCTAATTAGCGTGCATCAGCAGCCTCTGCATCATGTGTCTTCACCATCCCCATGTTTCAAAATGGCAGCGGGGATATTTTACCTAACACTGGTCAAACAAGCTTTAGGTAAAGTGTGCCCGCTGCCATTTTGAAGCACAAGATGATGAATACAGGTGATGCTGTGGGCAACTCTGAGAGCTGCTCTAATTAAAGAGCTCCTACTCCACCCCAGAGCAAGTGTATAGATGCCCATGTTGTCCTTCATTTAATTACTTTCCTGACTCTTTGATTTTTTTTCTGTTCATTCTGTTCTGAATTTAAAATGAAGCCAAGAGATATGACGCAATACATTTTCTATACTGCATTTACCTTTTCATCCTGCATAATGTTGTTTCAAAAATGTATCAGGACATGTTCATTCTAGTATCAGGACATGTTCATTCTAATTATTGACCATTTAAAAAATGGGACTAAGCATCTGTGGAATGTTAAGTTATAATCATGGTTCAATTTTGGATAATGTTAACACTGCCTACTAATGATCAAAATACAAGAAAATGGATGTGGAAAGAAAATCCTATGAAAGAATAAGAATAAATATTCAAAAATCTTTTGATACATGTCTGAGGAGAAAGAAAGATAGACCTTTCTTAAAGGAAGGAAATGGGAGATAGGGTCCAGCATAGATGATATAATCAGAAACATGCTAATACTTCTCACATGAGCATGTGTTTGCAGGAAGATCTGATTGATAGTAATGACCAAGGGCAGGAAAGTTCATAAAATCATATTGATTGATATAAAAGGAATGGGGGAAGGGCTGATTACTTCAGTGATCTCACAGAGCGCTGATGAGCAACAGCATAATGAAGAGGGAGGTAATGAAGTATTTATACTCATTGGCTGATGTGGGAATTAGAACGGTGTTTTTCAAAGCTATGAGCAATGTCAGGCCATTAAAAATAGGTT
Source organism: Crocodylus siamensis (assembly GCF_052110815.1). Taxonomy (NCBI): domain Eukaryota; kingdom Metazoa; phylum Chordata; order Crocodylia; family Crocodylidae; genus Crocodylus; species Crocodylus siamensis. The sequence goes on along the minus strand of NC_143397.1, from coordinate 169,120,784 downwards.
TGAGGTATGTGTGTGTCACGAAATTGGAAAACAAAAGTTTGGGGAGCTCATGTAACTGCTCCAGGTTCCTTTTAGGGCTGAAACTGAGCTAAGCAAAGGTGTCCCTCCTTCAGCTAATTGGTGTTACTACTCAGCACCTCAAGTATTTAGAAAAAGTTGAGGTGGCTTGAATAACTTTGCGAAATTGCTAAGAAGGCACATCTCTTCCCTCAATTCGTTAATATGGGAATACTCCAAAGTAGCTGTCTGTCTTCCTGTGGTATTTGCAAAACCAGTCATAGGATCTAGACACTTGTCTCAGTAGATTCCAGATGCTTCTAAAGTATGAAAATTGTTTCTAGTAAAATAAGTATGCCTTACTGAAACCCATACAACCACAACGTATATAAAGTTATTTGGCACTATTTCTACTGTAACTCCTTCTACAACATTTTAGTCCTATTCTGTCATCCTTTAATTTTTTCATTACTACTTAACCTATTCTTTGTAGGTGTCAGAACAAGAGTTGGACATATGAAGAAAACTGTCCAGAATTATTTGGTTACACAAAGGCAGAATTTTCTCTCCACGTTCATACCCCATTTTACAATGTTTCATGAGCACTGTGAAAGCCAAGTTTGGTTTACAAAAATTTTCTTGGAAAGAATATTTTGGGCCCAAAGCCAAAATAAACTTAATTATGAAATTGTAACTTGGGTTGGGGGGAGGGGGGTGTGGATGGAGCAGCAATGTATTCAGATGAAATTAAAGGTTGTTGGAAAGGAGAGTGAGAACAGCATGAGGATCATTAGTTCAGAGTTGAGACTGAGGAGGAAAAGAACAATCCTTTGGCCTTACAAATATCTGTGGTGAAAGCAAGTTGTTTCACTGGATACAGAAAAGTTGCTCACACTGCCATAAACACAAAGCAAAAGGCTTAAATTAGACATCTTTGTACAAGGTTGTGGACAGGAAAGCTAACTGATCAGGAAGATCAAGGAGGGCATTTACATAAATTTCTTATCTCAGATTTTTACTTGATTGCAGAATACAGTAAATTGGTACTTGCTAATCAGTCAGGATCTTGGAGTCAAAAATAGCAGTGGTTCCCAACTGGAGTGCCTCAAGACCCTCTCTAATATGCTGCAGCACAGATCCTGGGTGAAACTGCCCATGCACATAAGGGGAAGCAAGCTCAGAAAGCAGCAGCGGTGTGCACACAAGACCTGGCAACAGCAGCAGCACTGTGGCAGGTAGAACCCCTGCCAGGTAAAACTCTCCTGTGTACCACTGTTTCTGGGAGGAGTGTACAGGGTCAGAGTAGGAACAGCTTTGGCAAGAACAGCCTCTGCTGCCTGCGTTAAGGTTATAAGATAACCCCAATACAGGCAGGAGCACCCATAGTCAGATCCAATATTTACTAAAGCAGGGTGCAGCACACCACACCTCAGACTTTGGAGGAATGGACGTACGGCCTGACCAGAGCCCCCGGGTTGCTGGAAGACACAGGAAAAGCAGGCAAGGAGTAGGATTATGACACTGCTGCTGCTGTTCCCAGCTGATGTGGGGGCCTGAGCCACTGCTCCACTCCTGTCAGGGGCTGTGGGAAGCAGCTGTGTGGTATGCTGGGCTCAGCCACGGACAGCAGTGGTGGCATGCAGTTGACTCCTTGCAGCCCCTATTCCCTCTCCACCTTCACTTCCCTCCACTACTAATCAGGACCAGGGGCTGAAAGCAGGAGCTGACCTGGCTCTACATAAGGCACATGAGGCAGTTTCACCTGGCCCATTGCAGTGGCAGCATCACCCCAGCTGAAAACCACTGAGGTTAACTGAGGCAATACAACTCAGGCAGTGGTTCTCAATCAGAGTGCCACCACATTCAGAAGAGTTGCAGAGGGGTGCCTTGAATACAAAAAGGTTGTGAACCACTGTAGTAAAGCTAATACAAGTGTGCTATTAAGAATACAATGCCTTAAGAACAATAAGCTCGTTGATCAAGTCCTTTAAAGAGCTGCTTGCAGATTAGTTCATTTCCTGTTTGATGTGTTTGTTTGTTACCTTTACATAAATCAAAGATATGACCTTAAGGTCTCCCATCTCTAAAAGGATATTGCTAAACTTGAGAGAGGGTTCAGGGGCAGGGAATTAAAATGATTGGGGCCTGAAAAATCCTAAACAGACAAACAAAAAGACTAAAAAATACAAAAACTGTTTGCTTTAGAAGGGAGATAAATAAAAAGGGAATGATATAAATATATCAGGTAATCAATGGTTCAGACAAGATACATTGGGAACTTCTGTTCTCCCTATCTCACCACTCAAGGGACATTCAGGGAATTAAGAAATAGCAAACTGAAAACTTGAAAAAGGAAACGTGCATAGTCATACCATGGAATTCACTGCCATAGGATTTTGTTGAGGCCAAGAAGTGGAATTCATAAAAGTATTGGACACACATATGAAGAATATCTACAGAAACATAATTAATGGTAGCATAAATACAGGGTGGAGACCTACATTGTAGGATGTTAGCCAAACTCTATAGAGTTCAAGATAGTATCTAATGTAGGGGGTTATCTTACTCTGTGACTAGGAACAGATATTGCCTTTGTCCCAGGATCAGTTGTACCTATGTTTGCCCCAGAACAGAAAAATGCTGCGATTGGCACGTACACACACTGCCCTTCCAGCCAGGGCTTGGTGAGCCACTGAATGCATTGCTACATTTCAGCCATTGATTCAATGATGCAATCCCAGGACAACTGTTCAGATGCGCTTCGCGATGGCCCAAGACAACCTGTTAGCAGTTCCTATCCTATGAACATTTTCAGTCTTTGTCCTGAGATCACAGATGGGGATTTCTAAATGAGTGTACTTTGTCCTAGAAGAAAAATAGTCTCTCCTGGGGAAAATCCAGCATCTGTTTGAAGCCTGAGGCTATGGGATTTTCATTTCTTCCTCTTAAGCCGCTTTCACCAGTCACCATCAGGAAGAGGATAGTGGCCTGAAAGTACCTCAGGACTGATTCAGTATGGTACATTGTTTCTGACACTCATTTGACTCTGAGGGCCATGTTGCACATTATACTTAGCCTTAAAACACAAGTGACCTCCTGTTCAAGCAGTAAAACACATGCTAATTTCACTTATATCATAATAAAGTTACAACTTTTTTTCAAGGAGTAGCTCCAGATCATATTAAGTAACGTGTTCAGCTATTGTTGGACTGCTCCATGGAGATAATATGAGCAATTTGCAATCCTTACCCAGCCATGACATCAGCCAGGGACCCTTCTGCTCTACCAGGCCTCCGGGTGGGCTGAGGAAATCCACACTTGTCAGGAGGACGGTTCCTGGATCTTCCACTTGTCAAATTTCTCCAGGCTCAGACTGAAAGCTGAATGCCTGTAGCTCTGCAAGGTCCTGGGGCTGGCAGCAAGAACCTACTGATTGTCAGTCCCAGCCCCTGCACTGCACCCGAGCCTGTTCAAGACTTCAGTGTTGTACCAGGGCTAAGACCACCAATCAGCAAGCTGTGCATGTTTGAAATCATAGTAAACAGCACTGTGTACTGTGTGACTGCTCAGAACATGTTCTAACTTTTAGTATGTGTTAAACATTAGAGTATTAATGTCCCATGTGACGAGGCCCTGAAATTTGCCTATCCCTAATACATATGATATAGAAGTTGCCACAGCAGATATAGTATTATTAGAATCCAATCAGATCATTTGCCGTCCTCTGTCAAATGTCAACATTTGAACAGGACAGGTGGGATTTATTTATTTTCTTTAAAGAGAATTAGGGTTTGGTGATTTTGATAGCCCAGGATGATGAGGCACTACTTGCATTCTTTTCCTAAGCATCTTATGTGCACAGATACCACCCAAAGGCTGTTCCAAAGCTTAATACTGAGAATGGAAACAATATGTTGACAAAACTAAATGTATTGACATTTATGTCATAAGAGGGATTGAAAACGGAGTCTTCCCAAGGTAGGAGTTAGAACATTGAACAAGCCCAGCTATTTCCCTTCCCTCCCATTCTAGTCCCCAGTACAAGGCATGTTGACTTTCTCATCTCCTTCGCAGAGGGGGAGCTTGAAGCTGAATGGCTACAAGAAGTGGGTTTATCTACCTTGATCTCGGGAGCTGAAGAGGAGGATGGACAGGCCTTGTTATCTACACTGACCCGAACTCAAGCAGCCGCTGTGCAAAAGAGATACAACACCTACACCCAGACAATGAGGAAGAAAAATAAGCACACAGTCAGAGATGTGCGAGACATCTTTGGAGTCAGCGACTCTTCTGTAAGTACCTCAGCTCTCACAGTGCCTACTTATAGTATATTTTGGTTAAAAAAATAAAAATAAACTAACTAAAATAATTGTTGCACAGTTTTGCAATTATCCCAAAAGCTACTAAATTACAAATTCCTTTTAAAAATGTTGCTCTATGGTAAAATCAGATTGCCAAAGTACACAATGGGAGAGCTACTTAGTGATCTAAGAACCTTGTTATGTTATGCTGTGAGCTGCCCAAATGTTGCACAGCATTAGTGCTAGCTTGAGTTTGGAAAAATCACATGTTCAAGCTAGCAGGGGCCTGGAAGACTGAAAAGTAAGTATCTCCCCCTCCCCTTCCCATTCCAGGCTTCCCCCCTGCATCTTGGGGTACTGTCCCACTACTCACTGTGGCTGCCTGCTCTGTCTGTCCCAAGGAAGCAGGCAGGGAAGGGTTAACCTTCTGCCCAGTCCCCCCTACCACAGCTGCGGAGCTGCTGTTCTTCTCTGGGCTGAGCCTGGCCCAGACAACAGCAGAGGTGGCAGTAATGGCCAGGAAGGCAGGTTAATTCTTCCTTGCTTACTCCCCCAGGACAGACAGTGCAGCCAGCCACAAGTAAGCAGGGAGCAGTGAACAGGATGGGGGTGGTCAGTGGGCCCAGTGTGAGCCAGCAGGAGATGGGGGTGGATGGGGTGTTTACACTAAGGTGCAGTTTAGAATGGCTAAACCTTCATGTACCAGGAGCTGGGTAACACAAGTCAGAGATGATACTGCCCCGGAGTTGCATAACTTTGACTTGCCTAATGAATGCTTAACATTAGTTTCATATGTTAATGTGCAGACAATCCAGGTGTTAAGAGCTCCAGGAGCTGCCCAAAAATTACCATACAACAAGGCTCTTAGTCTTCAGTTTAAATAGGTAAGGCACTTTGGCACTTCAGGCTCATACCTCAGCAAGATTATTACAGCACTACCTCTAAGAGCACCATGTCATTTCCTGTGGGTGGACTTTCTTGCGTGAAATCCCAAAATATTTTGCATGAGCTAAAAAGACTTTCTGTAAGATTAGGAGCTTGCCCTGTTTTCCTCAGGGCAGCTATTTGTGACGAGCTATGTGACCAGCTTCTTTTTCAGGTAAAGTGCACTATAAAATTTATAAAATACTTTGTGTGTTAGAATCTGTATTTCCTGAAGCATAACGAGATTTCATTTTTGTAACAAAATGCAGCCAGTGGGGGGAAAAACACATGACATTAATTTTTTTGTTTCACAGTTGCAGAGATTATGGATGATCTTTTCCTGATATCCTGATATAATTTTCATGTTTCCCACTTCCTTAAAGAATCAGAATGTCCAAAGTTATGTTAAAGCCTTGCCGTTCAGGTTATTATTTAACAGTTACCTTTTTAAAAATTTGACCCAGTATATTGTTCTGCCTTGTGAAAGTCTAAGATAACATTTGAAAAAAAAAACAACTGCTATGACTACTCTTTCCTCCTTCTCATGAAATTGTGCACTTCTATATAGTTCTCACCCAATTACTAAACACCCATTGCAAACACAGCTGTAGGCCACACATTCACCTGTTAGATAAAAGGGAAATGGGGGAGACTACAAAAGGCACAAAGAGCTATTAGGCACCCAGCTCCTATTGAAAAATGGAGAGAATTGGGCAGTTGGTTCCTAATTGGCCATCAGGCCATTGAGACTCTTCTTCCATGTAACTATCTCTATTTACTGCCCCAGAGATTTGAAAAAAAATCATATTTATCACCTTTCTAGTGATTAGGAGAAATTTAAGAAATGCTGGCAGCCTAGACCTCGGTGACTGATGTACCTTGGCTGAAATTGCTCCTACCAAATAAATCATCATTTTGGTGAGTGTTTGAGCACTAGTCTGAAAAGTAAAACAGTAATTTTAATCAACCCTATCTACTTCTCTTGCTCACTGGTTGCTTCAAAGGACAGGAGCACTGAAAAGTGTGAAAGTCTTTTCACTTACTACCCTCCACATAAGAAGGAAAGATGCAATCTTTATCCACTTCTCCAGGCATCATAAGCACAAGGGTGCTGAGAGGCAAGGTATATAGACTGGGTTACTTTCTTATACCCCTAATAATGACAAGGAAAGAGTGATTAAACTACAAGAGCCACCCAAGGGGAATTTCTTTTTTAAGGGAATGATTCATTTGGCTTTCCCCTCAACTACAAGAGAAAGGGGAATAAACATTCTTAACATGTAAACAGCACAGTCATCAGCAATAGACAAAAAGATTATCCTCCCTGTTTTGATTTTTTTCTTTTGCTTCCTAAACAGATTTCTTTCTTCCATTTTTAGTTTGCTTTGCTGTCAGCAGACAGGAAGAAAAGACACAAGTGAAGGGCAAGTAAAGATTTTTCTAGTCGTTGTGGGCATAGGGGAAGTTTTAGTGAAGGTTCCTACACTAGGTTTATAGGTTCATTTGAAAGATGCTACATCAGTGTCTGGCATAATGAATCAGAGCTCAGAGGATCAGGTTTTGATACTGTTACCCAAGAAGAGGAGTGTAGCACGGAATCTTTCTGCTTCCAGCCTAGATGAGAGAGTGAGGGATCTGTAACTCTGGTATCAAGTGCAGGACTGCTCTCAGAAGAGCACAAAAACCCCAAAATGTACAGGGAAAGAAGTGAAGCACTGCCTTCACTCTGAGGCTATCACACCTAGAACAGTCAATCTGGTTTAAAACCAGGAAGCTTGCTATGGTAGCCTAAGATCAGATTCAATGAGGGCACATCTACCTGTGATAAATTCAGATGCATTAAACTGCTCCTGGGTACACATCTACACGTGTACCGGGGTCAGAAGCAAATTAAGCACAACACGAGCAACTTAGTCCGGGGCTGCTCCTGCTCTGCTGTTCCCCACTGCAGCAGCCAAGGGAAGGCTGGGGGCACTGAGGGCAGCCCTAGTCTGACAAGGGGCTCCAGGGGCAGCCTTGGGTAGGCAGGGGGCACAGCGGATCAGGTCTGGGCTCCAGGGGATGGGACAGAGTTGCTGTCTGGAGCTGCCCAGAGCTGCCCCAGGAGCCAGGGCAGGCTCTCCCAGAGCTTGTGGCTTGCCCCAGGACAGCAGGAAGCTACAGCAACAGCTCCTCCCTGCAGCTTGGTTCTAACCCTGAGCTCTACACAGCTCAGAGCTGCCCCCCTCCTCCCCTGAGCTCACGACTTATCTAGGCAGCAGTTGTGGTCCCCTGCTGCCTGGGCTGACTAGGAGCAATTTGCTCCCAGTTGGCATCTACACACATGCTTTGAGCATTAGTTTAAAGCGCCATTTTAAAGTACCTGCATCTGTGGGTACTAGCAAATGACACTTTAAATTAATTTACTGCACATGTATAGATGGTGATGCTTTACTGCACATTAGATTAGTCAAATGTGCAATAAAGTGCATGTGTAAACGTACCTTGTATGTGCTACCATGAAGCCTTAAGAAAAATAATGCCTCCTCAAAATGTTCTCTTAGGGAGCTTCCTTAGATGAAATGTCTTCCCCACCCCTAACAATACTCATCATGCGCTCGTCAGTACTCAACATGTGCAGCAGAGAACCGTGTTTACTGCTATGGTGTATTAATCACAATAGCCTGATTTTCATGAGTGCTAATCACTCACAGCACCCATTTAAAGGCTCTTGGTTGCAAGTGCTTGGTGTATCTGAAAATCAGGCATCTTGGTCTCTGCTGAAACTTAAAAGAAAAGTAGGAAAGCTGTTGGGGGGTGGTGGTGGAATTGAAAACACTTTTAGCAAAAGTTAATTTCATACTAATGAATCACCACACCCTGAACACCTCCATCAAATAAAAAATCTTTTTAGTTCTAAGGGGCTAGGGACAGAAGTTACACATAAACCAGTTTAAGTAATCAGAAACTGGTTTAAACCTGTAACATAAAACAGTTTCACAATAGCCTAAACTGGTTTAAGATAAACCTGCTTGAATGTAGTATCAGACTTAACTGACTTAGGTCAAACCATTTATGGAACTTCTGTCCCAGACCCAATTTAAGTTAAATCACAGTCCCTCAGCATACCAGGATGCTTTGCAGCCCTAGGATGGGTTGTGCTGTCTGCTTGAGCAGAGCAGGGTTGGCCCATCCCCTCTGCTCTCTGGTCAGAGCAGTGAGGGTTGGCTGACAAAGGGGTGGGGGTGGGAAACCTGGATGGGGACACAGCCTGGGAGTGGGGTTTAATCCCCTCTCCCACCAGCACAGGACACAAGCTGGGGTCTACCAGGCAGGAGTAAAGCACACCCCATCAGGCATTTCCCCTGTTCACTACTTGACCAGTGGGGGGCACAGCCTGCCCCAATGCCAGCCTGAGTCAAAGGGGGGGAAAGGGTTTAATTCTCCCCTCCCTCCCCTCTCCCACTGGCACAGGACTTGACAGGGGCTGCTGCAACCCTGCCTGGCAGACCCCAGATGGGGTCCTGTGCTAGTGGGATAGGGGAGGGTGTTCAGCTTCCCACCAGCCTTCCAGCCACTGCCAAAGGGAAGAGAGGGCTCACTCTAGCACCCCCCAATTTCTACCATGAGCCACTGCAGGCATGTGGCTGCATTTCCAGAATTAAAAGTGAGTGTCTGTTCATTTGCTTCTCAGTTCAATCTACGCTGGTTAGACTAACCTGCAAAGATTTAATTTATTTAGGCTTGGGCTTTCTGAATTTCTGTCTTTAGCCAGGAAGTTTTCCTAGACTAGCACATGCAAGATCAGGCTCTAATTAAAGAAGAATCTCAGCTCTTCAAGGGGTGCAAAAGGCAGTTAAAGCAACAGTGGTGGAAAAGGTGAACAAATCTACAAGAAGTGGAAATCTGCAGCATGAGTAAAATGATAACAATAATATCTTTGGTTTACAATTTTTCTTAGCTGTGCTGTGGCACAGACATTCACATTTTCATTTTGTGATGGTCTGATGATTAGTTTTTAAATCTTTTATATGGCAGAAAGTAAAAGACTCCCTCTCTGTCTCATCTCCCCCCTTTTTTCTTTTTACTATTCAAATTTCCACTTCCCACTGGAAATTCCACCGTACATACTACTAGTAAACACTGCAGGTATTTTTAGTATTGATAATGGGTACTATCTAATGAAAAACTGTAAAACAGGACATGAACCAAATTCTGTCTTCACTGATGCCCCAGCCCAAGGGCTGTCTGAACCTAGTGCATTTATTGAAAAATTAGCTTTTCCATTTTTCCCACCATTTTTTTTTCTTTAAAGAGACTTTGTTGAAATATAAAATTCACATGATGAAAAAATATCTCTCTTTCTTACATTGTGTAGCAAGGATAGAAAGCTACTTTAAGTCCCCAAAAGAAAAGTCATAAGACCTTTCACCTTTAATTCCTTGTAATGGCAGGGATACAAGCAGCCAGCACTACATAGAGGATCTTTTATGATTTTCTAACTTGTACTGGTGTTAATACCATGTGTAACTGAGACATGACTGTTTTTTTGACCACCCCCTTCTCCTACTGTGCTAACCCAGAAAAAAAGGCAATTGTAGAAAAGGTTCCCTTTTAGATTTCTGTGTCACTAATACTATTCGCTATATGTTATCAAGATGAGAAGGATTTTAAACAAACCTAGTTCATATTCAACAGAATATTTTTTGCCTATGCTTTGCACTATGTAGAGCTTAGGCATGGAAAAGAGAGAGGATGAGAGCGTCAATTTTGCTTGAATTATAATCAGTTTCGCTTTCTGGATCTCTCATATAGTAGAATAATTGCCCTTTGGCGATATTTATTTGAACCTCCAAAAACATCTCTAAGATTAACAGGATACATGATTTTTTTTGTGTCCTGTAAATGTTAGGGATTTTTTGATAGTCTAAAAGCATCTAACAGATTTTTATTTACTTTTTTTAACTAGCCCTTGCATTTAATGAATTACAGTTGAAAAGAAGCCTTGTGACTCACATCCTGTTTGTGATCAAGTTTGTAGCCTCTTACATGGACTCTCTCAGGAGAGATTTTTTATTCAGCATACATTTGACTTTGTTAATTAAATAACTCAAAGGATAAGGCTACATACAGCAACTGCAAAATTATTACAGTCTTCCAACTGGAAAGTCTGCCAACTTTTAAAATACTTGCCATCTTATATCTACCATAGCCCTGTTCCTGTGTACTGACTACAAACTAGAAAGACGGTGTATTCTGACCCCAGGGAAAGTATCACCTCACATTGATGAACAGCTTCTTCATCAGGTTAAAGGGCAACACTGGACTCATCCAGGCTCTCCTCAGGGCTTCTGAGCTGGAAAGATGCTGAAGGCCATGCTGGGTTGCATGTAAAAGCCTAGTGAGGGGAGGAGAGCATACAGTTCTCAGGTCTCCCAGCAGGATGCAAGGAAGATCACACAAAAAATAACAAAGATGTTAGACAGTTTAGTAGTCTTCATCAAGCTGCCTTCAAACATGTTTTCAATACTACTCTCTCTTATTCACCTCTAACACTCCTCAGGATCAGTCCCTTCACCACTAGTCAAAAGGGCAAAATTCAGCACCTGAAAATGTGTCACACCATGTGAAGGCTCGCACTCTGTTTTTACACAGTGTGAAACAATTTCTGGGGTGAAAATTAATGAAACTGAACAACCAAAAAGGGACTTTTTCCCTTAGATAAGTTTGCAGCTCCCTGGTAAAAAAAAAAAAAAAATCAGTGTTACGACATACTGTAGTCTGTGGGGGGAAATGTTGATGCACATTTCAAAATGATTTTGGCCACCTATTCCTTTAAAGTGCTGAGTTGCCTGAATTCCTGCAGTTTTTCTGGGGAAGTGGAAGGTGTTCAGGGTGCGTCAGGAAGGACTCAGCAGAATGATAGCCAAACTGATTACAAGCAAGATGAATTACAAATTGATAAGAACCTTTCACATGCTGCAATTATATCCAGCAACTTAATTAGTCCATTTCAGTTATATAAGGCAGAACTCATTAGCTCTGGAGAATACAGTATTACTTGCTGACCTCACCATGCTCTACATCTGTGCAGCCTGAAGAAGATTAATATACAGGCTGGGTATGTAAAGCGTATTCAGGCACATCACGGTGGATTGTTTAAACTTGATGAAGACAATATAAGTTGTGAATGATACGCTGTTGATGGAACTGTAGACCTTTGATTTAATTCAGTGTACTCATTTTACCTTGCCCAGCAGCCCACATTTGAGACAGCTCCAGTGTCACCAGTTCCTTCTAATGGTCTCCAGCTTCCTGGGCAAAAGCCAGCTTGGAAATCAGTTAGCTGTGAGTATGCCAAGTATGTTCACTTCATCATAAAACTGAGAGCTAGAAAGGACATTTGGGGCACTTTCCTGTTTTATATTTGAGATGTACTAAATGCTCTTCTTTAAGACTTGTGTGATCATTAATATACCTATACATTATAGTTGTGGCCACTGTCCCCATTCCTGGCTAGTATTCTGTTGTACTGGACTCTATAGAAATATAGATCCCTGCCTTAAGCCTTTTTAGTAGAAGAGATGCAAAGAGTTGAAAGGCTGTACATGTGAACATAACCAGGGCTGGATACAGGGTGAACTGCCGAGGCAGAATCGGGGCCCAAAAACAGTAATGTTTTTTCTGTTGTCTCATTTATTATTATCATTATCTCTCGTGAAGGGGAGCCCAATCCTAAAAGTTCGCCCAGGGCCACTGGGAGTCTAGGTACGGAGCTAAATATAACCCATTGCCAAATCAACATGGTAATGAATTTAACCAACTTTGTTAGCAACATGTTTTGTTGCTGGTTTACTAGGTGTTGGCAAATCCCAAAAAAGAAAAATGTGAATACATTTCTCATTTCACCAATCCTTCAAAAATGGTAATAACTGAAAATAATTATTTTACTGGTCTCCATCACAATATCCTCACCTACTAAGTTTGTGCCAATTTGCACAAACCAGGGGTTGGCAACCTATGGCCTGCAGGCCAGATCTGGCCTGTGGTGACATTTGATCCAGCCCATGGACATGGGGCTTCAGAGGTAGCGGGCTTCAACAGCAGTCATTTTCCTATACCTCCACAGGGAAAAGCATGAGTTGCCATGGGGAAAAGTGACAGCAGCTCAGTCCTAACATCCACCCACCTGCCTCTGAGATGAACTGAGTCAGTCTGGCCTGCAGCCTTAAAAGGTTGCCAACTGTTGCCATAAACTGTATGGCCAGCCTAAGGCTGGCAACATTAATGAAAACGATGGGTCTGCTCAAACTGTTGTTCACCAGTATGTGAACTGGAACTCATTTGAGCTAATATACTTTGAAGCTTCTGACAAGAGCGTTTCTCTAATAGGAATTTCATTTATAAATTTTTGCCTAGTTCCAGTTAATTTCAGTGGGCAACTCTGCTTTGAAACAGAGCAGCCAGTCATTTTGTGGTTTTGGCATCTGTTAGAATCCCCCCAGAGCTGGCATGGTTTTACAAGCTGGTTGGTAACATGCCGAACCTTGTCTGCACAGGTTGTGTTCATAGTATATTTCTTTACACAACAAAGTAGCAATTAGGGGGAACCATAAGAAAAATATGTATACTATTATAAATATGATAGCAGCCATTGAGGAAACAATGTTAGCAACATTTTTCTATCTAGACCTTTTTACGTGTTCAGTAGACACGTGCACGTGTTGTTTCCCTGGCCAGGGTAAACAAGTCCATAATATAGAAATGTGATGCTCATTCTGCTACTGATAAACAGGAAGGCAATCACAGTTGAATCGCCTTGTATGTAAAAAGCTACAGGAAATAGATAAATAACCTAAAATAATAGCAGGACTCATACTTCGGACAGTTTGTTTCCTCCAGACAAAACAGGAACGTATGTTGCACTGAAATTTCTCTTCAAAATTCTTCCCTTAGCACCTTTTCAAGTTTTAGGTTTTCTTTGTCTTTTTTTTATTCCTGCTTCCTGAACACAAGCATATGCTACATATTCATATAGTTTGCCTTGCTTTCAGCTAATAGCTGTCTAGACTGTGGACTAAATAAAGACAGCCCATCAGTAACAGAAGAACTATTCTATGAAGTTTCTTTCTCAGAATCCATTACAGTGCTTCCAAAAAGGAGAGAATGGCCAAACAACCAAAGATTCAAAAAGGAGGATTCTGCTTTGCCTGTAAGTTTTTAATACCTCCTTATTTTCTTAGTAGTTTTTCTTTACTCTGTTAATTTCCTGCTTTATTTCCTTCGGCATGATGAAGCCTTTTAAACTATATTGGATTTCCTTCAATATAGAGGCTTCATGCTGTGTCTGTCTGTCTCCCACAATTCTGCGTTCTCAGGGAGGTGCCAAAACTGGAACGCATGCTTAAGCATAGTCGCATCTTGCATCCAATGCATTTTAGCACATATACTCAAAGCGTGTTGGGTACATGTATCACCACAAACTTTCACACAGAAACAAAGATCTGTGGTAGCTACTGACACTAGACATTCTTCTCTGTTACATTATTCCCATTAGTCCCATCCAAATTCTCTGTCCTCTTCAACACATGGATTTCTGTGTGTAAAATCCGTTGTCACTGTGGACGTGGGAGAAAAAGCAGGTGATATCATGCCCTGGTATCATTGATTGTCTCAGATAACTATTCATCACAGTTGCAATACAAGAGAGAGACCATTGCAGTGGTTTGGGGCAAAAGATTATTATATCATGAAAACAGACAGGCATGGAGTGGTTAGTCAGTTGGATAGCAGTCAGCCTCAGAACAAGCTGGCAACTTTCTGCTTCCATCACAGCCTCCAAAGCTGGGCCATTGAAACAGCTTTATCACCAGTGTGCTCTGAAAACAAAGTTAAGTCAGAACTGTAAACATGTATGAGCCTAAAGAAAGTCATAATGGTCATGAGATGCTCCCCTAATCTGAGATAGTTGTCGTCTACGTGGAGATTGAACTCATGAAAAAATATCCAGTTGTGTTTCTTCAGCACTACCAGTGGTGAGTAGATCAAGAGGCACACGGAGGCTGGAAGAGGCACGAGGTCTGTCTGGTTTCAGTGGTGATTATAATTTGAACACTTTGGGAAGATAAAGACTTCTCTCCTTTTATCATGGTTCTGTTATACTCAAGGCTTTTCCATACTTCTGTTTATAGAAAACCAGTTATCTGCACCTGTCATCACCAGAGCTTGTGTGCCCATGCATACATCCCCCACTCCCAGTTCTAGAAAGATGCCTAATCTCCCAGTCTTGAGCCATGGTACAATCTCCCTAACTGACAGAGCAATATGAGACAAATGTGCCTGACTGTTGGCTTTGTACTCATGGTTACTCAATAGAGTAGTTTCAAAGAAGGGCATAAGTATGCTTGAAGAGGCCCTTTGTGTGCACTAAAATGCGTTTTGTGCATCCTTAAATGTATGCAAGAACTATTCAAATTTATCACAAGCATAAACTTGATAGAATTAAAACATGAAAGTATGGCTATTGATGTTGGCATTTTCCTTTGCGTGCTGTCACACGTGATATTTTTCACTCATACTGGGCCAAATTGCAATGAGAATATGTGCTGGCAAGAAACCTCCTCTCATTCCATTGTGCAGCTTGAACAAGGATTACAATAAAATTTCATGTGAGCAGGGACTGATCACTGAAAAATTAAATAGTAATCTAAGAGGGCAAATAACCAAACAGGGATGAAGTCTACAGGAGCTGGTCCTCCACATCAGGATGTACAGGCTGCGATATCTTAATAAAGAGTCAATAATGGGGGGGATATTGTGTAATCCTGGAAAGGATTTTGCCACCTAAAATACAATTACTTTCAAATGCTCCTTCCAAGGATGAGGCAACTTTGACTGCCCTTTAGACAGAACTATGTAAAAATTGTACAATTTGGGAACATGATAAATGAAACTGAGTCACAAATGTTGAAATGAACACCTATTAAGAAACCAAGCCCATTCAAATGCAGTATATTGCTTTCCCTCTCCCCCTTCCCTCCGCAGTCCCAGGAAGACATGTCAAATAGTAAATGGAAACTACGTCTTAAGACAGGACTTTCATTTCTAAAACACACAGACATTAAAAAACATGAAAGTTGCTCCCAGTGTGTTGTACTACCTTCAATACTGTATAATTTTATGACTCGGCTGTTTTCTGGGCCCTGTGCCATGTTTCCTAGTGCTGTTCTTGCAAAGAAGCACAGCCTAAAACCTCATGTTAACACTCTACCACATCAAAATGACTCTAGAAGACAACAAACCATGATGGAAAATTATAAACTTTTAGTAAAAATAAGTTATTCATGGTCTCTTCCTATTTTGGCAAATAGACCTGCAAAGCGGCCTTCTCCTCTGCCTTCCCTTTAAATATATGTGTATTTTAAAATCCACTTTTCACATTGTCAACATGATTTATTATACTATTTATGTTTTGGCATGTTTTCATTTGATATAATGAGATTTTTATGTGTTTTTGATAAAATGTAAGCAGACCACCTTATTTCTTTTGATTTTTATTAATATATTTCATTACATTTCAATTGTAGTTCAAAATCTCATCATATAAAGGTAAAAAATAGGATATATAGATTGCAGGGACCATTTCTATACCTTCCCAACTTAGGCAGGTGATAACTATTTGGCAGTTCTTCCTGTTTTTGCTTAAATTAGGATCACCTTTTGCTTAAAAAAGAAGTCCCCTGGAATTTGACATGGGAGACACTGACCTCTGGAACTGACTTCCTCTGTGAGCTGCCGCAGCCTTCTCCTTTGTTACTTTTGGAGCACAATGCAAGATGCATACTTTTGTTTTTGCTTGCTTTTTCCTTGACTGTCATTTCTTGGTTTTATGGGTTTTATTTATAGATGGAAGGCGTTGAATATGAATTTTAATTAAAGGAAGGGTTGGATTCAAGCCTGTGGATCCACCATCCTAAAAGTTTTGGTTCTAGGTCAAATTCCTAAAGAAAGGAGATCAGTTATAGCACTGTTTCTGTAGTAAGTATTTATGATTGGTTTGTTACTGGTTTCAATTATTTAAGGATGACAAAGTTGCATAGTACCATGGAACAAGTATGTGCAGTAAGAATATTGGTGATGATGATGGCGTAACACAGGGAAATAGCTCTTTTTCACATATGGAAAATGATTTAATGTTATGAGTTGCATAATGCAGCATTGTATACCTTCATGTCTGAGGCTGTAGTTTCTAATATGCATGTACATTTATTCTTCAGAATTTGAAAAATAGCATTTAGTTCATGTGTATGTTCCACAGATTCTACTTTTATAATTGTTTCTTGGGCTTTTAATATTCAGGTGTCCTATTACACAATCAAGAGGATTCCTGCGTCAAAAAGCAGGAGTTAGTGCCAGGTTGGCATTAGGACTCGAGATTTCATTCTTTAGTGTTTTGCACTCTTACCATTAAACCACACTCCCCAAAACTGTGCAAATTTATGTTGATGCTCAAATAACAAGGAGAATAATTTATGATACACAGACATTTCTGTGACAATACTTGGGAACCCTTTAGACAGTACCTAGTAAAACTGGAAGACATTAAGAGAATTGAAGTAACTTACTCTATCTTAATGAGAAAGGCATATAGTTAGATGTCATGATAACTAATTATTTCACTGGAATTAGGCAAAGACTTTGGGGAGGTAACATCCTTTCCATTGCAAAAGCTTCAAACTTTGAATGAGCACAAAGTGTGGGGACCTCGGAGTTACAACTCAAACCAAAATGCGTTCCTCCAGAAGCACGCTGGTCCTGCACGTGGTAACATAGATTCAGCTAGTCAACACAGGTCAGCTACGAAATAACTAGTGTGATTTCTTGCCGGGTTTCTTTTATAGAATACTTCACAAATGATAGTTTTAAAAAAAGAATGTCTCAAAACTGAGAAAAAAATTAAACTCTTTATTGTAGAAATTTATTGTTCGGAAAAGCCGGTTTGGACTGACAGAGACTGGTGATCTGTCTCTTGAAGACATGAAGAAAATTCGCTATCTTTCTTTGATTGAGCTGACAGCCTTCTACGATGCACTGGGAATAGAACTGAAAAGGAACAGAACAGACAGAGTCAAAGGACGAGGTAAACATACTGTAGTAGCAGGATGACAGGCATCTTGTAATTTTTTTAGTGCTTAGTAAGAAGGTACTTCTTAGGCTTCACTTTCTCTCTTTTACATTTTTCTTTTAAGAAAATGGCCTTTTTGGAGTCCCTCTCACAATACTACTGGAAAATGATCAAAAGAAAGTTCCTGGAATAAAAGTTCCTCTCATCTTTCAAAAAGTGAGTAGAACATAATAAGTTCAACCAGTAAGGCTTACATTTTCATCATTAGCATTGACAGTCAAAACAGATGCCAGATAAAAGAGGAGGCAGACTTTAATGGCTTCAAGGTGCTGACCATTTTTTCTGTCTCTCCCTTGTGATTTCAGTCTCTCAGGAGACTTGGATTAAAACCACTATTTTTCTATAATATGTGTACATTGGGATTTTTTTCTAACGTTAGATTTATATATTTACTATTTTGTCCAAGAAACTTAAAGAACCAAAGGATGGGCATGTGAACCCCTTTTTTCATTTAACTCTTGGGCAATGCAAAAGTTTTGTATGGGAGCGTTTTGAGGTGTAGTATCACATACATTCAAATTGCAGAGACACTAACATCTCTGAAACTATTGAAAGTGAACTGATGTATTCTACAGGAGGTATATGCTGCCAAGATGATGATCATTCAGCTGAACTGGTGTAATGCCACAGTGACATCCAGTGGATGGCTCATTTAGATGTACATACACATACACAAAAAATGCACATGGACTTTAAGATTCAATGACATTTATCTGTAAATAACTCCTGAAAGAAAATAGAACTGCTAATATTAATTTAGTGTTAACTTGCATATCTATAATCAGTCTTTGCATTATCAGCAAAAACCCCAACTTTGTCATGCGTTGTCAGGTTTACAATGAGAAGTAATAGGGATCTGGCAGGTTCTTTGAGAAAGCAGATAGAACTGGTAGAGAAGAGTTAGTGGTGAAAATCCAGAACCCTGTGAATAACTGCTAAAATGTTATAGTTTTTTTTCCTACTTTCACATTTTGTCAAAGGTGCAGCTGGGTAGTTCTGAACCCTGACAGGGGACAGAGACAGCAGCTGTCACTGGGCTGCCAGCAGCAATAGCAGGAGCTGAGCTAGCAATGTGGGGTCTGCTCTTTCTGTGTCCAACCCCCGTTCCCCACAGTCAGTGCCCAGGACTTGCGCCCTGGCTGTCCCCCTGTAGTTAGGTTCCTACATTTTGTCTAAACAAAACACACTTCTTTTTTGTAAAGAATAAAGCCTGAGTACTGAGAGAGCTTATTCTACAGGGAGATCCCAGAAAAAATGATTTTAGAATTATTTTCTAGTCAGAGCTCTTGATCCTGCCCAAAGACATTTATTATTTATAGCCATTTCTAAGAGGCTCATCACCATAACAGATGAGTATCTTGCGTATACTCATTAGTTTTTTCTTCTAACACTATTTTGAGGTATGGCAATCAATATGATTACTGCTAAAAACAGTACTGCTCATTGTAAATTGTAAAAAAAATATACTTCATCAATATTATCCCTCACTATTAGTCCTCCTAGGTACATCCCAAGTCACAATGTAAAGCCCTGCTGTCCTATGATCTATATAAATGTCTAGAGTCTATTCTGAAAAGGTACAGCCTGAGGAATGCTTGTTTAAATGAACATTAATTATTTGCTATTATAGATCACATAAAAGTAAACTGTTACTAAACTGTTTGTGGGGGACAGGTTGTAGAAAGGTACTTAGAGGGTTTTTTCCCCAAAAGGTTGGGTTTGTTTTTTTAAATGCTTCTCTTACTTTTTAGTTGCTGCTCAAGCTTGAGGAAACAGGCTTAGAAACAGAAGGAATTCTTCGAGTACCTGGATCTGCCTCAAGAGTTAAGGTACATACATGCCATCTACCCTTTTCTAGCTTAGAAAGCAACACTTTGGTACAGATAGATCATCAATCTCATACCTGCCACTCAAAGTCTGTGGTTGGCCATTTGCTGCCTGAAACAGAGGCCCAAATCTTTGCAGGGGCTAATGTTTTATTTAGAGCATACATGTACTGAGAGTGCCATTTTCCTACATTAAGCCTGTGCAGAATTCCCTGTTTTCATGACCTTACCTCTTTTCACATGAAATCTCACTTCTATTATTTTAATTTACGTGAGAAATACTGAGTCACTAAAGGGAGGTTATCAAGTAATTTCAGCTAAAGATCCTTGCCATTTTTTTCATTTATCCTTTGTTTGGTGTTTTATAATCGTGGTGTTGGTCTCTGAGAAGCATGTCCTGTATCTGAATGTTTGATGACGGCAGTAGTCCATTTTCACTGTACAATAGAAGAGTTCATTTGAGTAGTAAGGTTGACGCCACGATAAATGGAATCACATTTTATCCTATACACAATGGGACCATTGAAAAAAATAACTATCAACTAAAGACACAGACAGGCTTCCATTCCAGTTTCTGTTCCAATTTTCTCTTTCCTGTTAACCAGGCATTACACTGTGTCTGGACCTGTGTACATAAAGACATAAAAACTAAAGACAACTTGTAGCTGAATAACATACTGTAAGTCATGCCATTACAAATGAGAGAATGGCAAAGCATTGCTTAGTGGCTCTAGACTCAGAACATTTGGTGGAAGAACAGGTCTTTATTATATAGAACTATCTCCAGTATTTGGTGTCTTTTATGTATAATCTTTCCTTTTCTCTGAAATTACTATCAATATTCATAGCATTTTTGCTTTGTTTATATTTTAAGGTGACAAATCCCACCTGCTATAACAAAATATTCCACCTGCAAGTAAAATAGCATTTTTATGAGAGAGAGGCTTAGGCTTTGCTGTGACAGCTGCACAGAATAAATTTAGAGTGTTTCAGGATTTTGTAGACTACTCAATGTTAATTGGCTTGTGAGGTCAATTTTAGCTAGTAAAATATCATATGTTAAAGGGAAGCTTTACAAGGCACATAATGATGACAGGCTACAGAGCCCATTTCAAGTTAAAGCATAGATAAGGGGTGGAAGGAGGTGACTGAAGCTATGTAAATCAGGGATGCATCTTTCAAGAGGTAAAGTGAAAATTGGATGAAGCCCCATATTCGTTACTTTGGATAAGGCTCTGCAAATTTAGAGCTGGAGATAACTGAGGCCATAATAGGGCTTGATTCTTCAAGGCTTTGGGAAAGTGCAGATTTTTTTACCCCCACTGACTTCATTAGATGTTGAGAGAGCTCAGAACCCTGCAGAATGCCCAGTGTCTTGCAGGATTTAGCCCCTCATCTGGACAAGGATTCTCCAAAATCCCAGTTTGAGTTTTTGCAATAGTTCATTGTTCTTTCGCACAATCTACACTTCTTTCTATGTTGCAGAAATATAACAGCACAGCTGTTTTGTACGTTTTAATAATTAAGTTTTGTATTTGCATACACTCTCTTGGTTTTTGTTCAGCTATTCACATCCTGTACACAGAAAATTACTTTGTGATGTGTGTTTCTGTATATATGACTTTCCTATGCTAAGTGGCAAATTAAACATCCACATGAAAGATGCCATGCTCTTTATTTGAGTTTTTGGTTCATTTAAGTCATTCCAGCAAGTCAACCAGTAAAAGGTGGAGGGAAAGATTTCCTTAAGCAGATCCAGATTTCATTCTTCAAAGCCGTCATACATTATTATGACATTAGGATTTGAGGGCATTCCAACTTTATTTCACTCTTGTATTAAAAAATAAAAGGCATATGGAGGTGGTTAAGGGTGAGCTTTTAATATGACAAAGAAGAAGAAATAAATACAAGTTTTCCTCTGCCTCTTAACTGTGGTATGTAACAAGAGCTCCACTGAACAAAAAATCAAAATGAAATATTAAACTAGTCTATTGTGAGCTCATAAGAATGAAAAAAAGACTGCTTGAAGACTATATTTCTTAATATAACTAGATGTGTATACAAAGTGTGTGGCAAAAGTATTGGTCTCTCCTCTTGGTTGTCTTCTTTTACCTTCTTCCTGTTCTTGGAATATTCAGCAGCAAAATATTGAGAGCTCTTTCTTTCCCCTTGTGGTTTTGATGAAGTGAGGGGTTCTGCTCCATATATCTCAGTCAGTTACCAGGAGGGAATTTAATCCAGGTGTTTGAAGGGATTAGGTGCAAGTGATGTGAATAAAAAGGCAGTTGAGATAGCAGAGAATGCAGCCAGTAGAATGTACTAGTAAAAGAGGTATTGTAACATTAAACACCAAATCCTGCATGACTTTCTATTTCCTTTTGTGCCAACCATTTCACTTCATTATGTGTGACTGTATTCGATATGTAATTTCCTTCTATTAATGTGAGGCAGGCTTCATTTTTTAAAAGCTCTTCTTTCTCAATGAGCTAATTTTCTTTCATACTGGCAATGCAGATTTGACAAAAATGTGATTAAAAAACAGCACATCAAATATAAAGCCCTGCTCACATAAACAGTCGTATTGAAATCAACGATTCGCTTCATGTGTATATGGCAAAGTATTTGGCCAGTAGTAATTATAAAAGCTACTTAATTTATGGATGCATAAGTGAGGATAAATATGAATGAGCAAACAAGCAGTACCATTCTTGCAGGCAAAAAAGCTGTTTTCAGGAGATGAAGATACAAATCAAGCTGTTTGTGAGGCCTTCTTTGGAGTAGGAGCTCTGGTTTTGAAGAAAGTTTCCTTTCTAGATTTCTTGCAGAATAACAGTCTTTAGGATTATACCATGGCCTTCTGGTATGGGTGTTGGTCTGTTTAAATAAACAGCAAGGTAGCATTCTTTGTCTGGGCATTTTTATCCTCTTCAGAAGCACAATTTGACACATCTTGTTGGTGCAGTCTGAAACACAGTCAGATATTGAAGTGCTCCTGTTCACTTAGAGTGTTTTTCAGGATATCAATGGGGAACAATACATTACATATAACATGTTACTTTCCCTGACTTCTCATCAGACATTTTGGTGGGATTTGGACTCTAAGGGCCAGATAATGCTCTCACTTAAAGCCATACTGAATTTCTCTCTCTCACACACACACGCGCGCTCTCACACACACGCGCGCGCGGACACACACACACACACACGAAAGAGAGGTTTAGTTATTTACACTCCCTTCGTTTGAAGTAAAGGCATCTGAAAGCAATTGGTTTAGCTGGGCAGACATAATAATACATTTTTTTTTGTCCCGGAGTATTGAATTGGTACTACTATTGTTCCTCATAACTGATCAGATGTGTTAACTCTTGTCTATAAAGAAAGACTAGAAAATGGAAGTAAAACTGAATTTAAGAATCCTATTGTGTACTATTGTGTATACTACAAAACAACCTGAGAAAGGCAATGGGACTAGATTTGCAGTTTAAGTGTCAGAGCAAGTAAATGTTCTCCCCCTTTGTGTTATAAGAGTTAAAGGCTCTTTTATATACATATACTTCAAATACATAGGACACATTTTTTCTTGTAAATATTTATTTGAATAGCTACTGCATTTCAAAGTATATTTTGCTTTAAGCTAGTACAGTATGCCCTGTTATCTGGCATTTTACTAACTGGCATACTCTATTAACTGGAACTCTGTCTGGCTGGTTGGCCAGCTGGACACAGGGACTGGGGGGGAAGCTCACACATAGTGGCTGCCACCACAGCCGCCACCCACCACCCACCACCCTTTGCTGCCGCCGCTCTGCATCCAGCCGAAACATATACCCTGTGCTGCCACCGCTCTGGTTGCTGCCACCCCACCCCACCCTGCTTCCATTCCCCCCCAACTTCACATCCAGCTGAAAACAACTGGTCTCAGGTAACTGGAATTTTTAGATACCCAGCACCCCCCATTCCCAACTCTTTCCAGATAACAGGGACTTACTGTACTTGGGATATTTGTAGAAGTCCAGCTGCAGCATGCAGAGCACAAAACTTGCCCAACAAACTTGCCCAAATACAGTGGTGGCAAGCCTCCACTGAGCTTCGTGCTGTCACAGCTGGTATCTAAGTTAGTTAGTTTCAAGTCAGCCTGGGTGCGTCTACTCGACACTTCAGTAACAGCAAAAGCAACATAGACATACCCTGGGTTGTGGAAGGCATTTGTGAAATGACGTCAAACATCTAAGGTTAAAAGTCAGTTTGCTTTCTTCTGTCTTACAGAATCTCCACCAAGAACTTGAAACAAAATTTTATGAAGACTTGTTTGACTGGGACCAAGTACGAAACAATGATGCAGCAGGGCTGCTAAAGATGTTTATAAGAGAACTCCCAAGTCCTCTCTTCACCGTAGAATACCTGCCTGCCTTCATTATGTTAGTGGAAAGTAAGTAGAAAAAGAATGAAAGAAAAGGAAGAAAAAGAGCTAAAGGACAGGAAAGAGACTGTCTGTATGACCTCAAAGATTTGGTTTTCTATAGTTCCTTCTCATATTGCCCATTTGTGACCACCAAAGAGAAGGGATTATCTTTATGATCTCTGGACCCTGCCAAGTCAGAGTTAGATAAAATGCCTAAAATAGTATTATAGTTTGCCTTTTAGTTTTCCCAGATGGTATAATTCGAGTATAGGTCCAAGAGGCAGAAACAAATACAGTGATCTAAAACTTAGGATATTTTGGTGACAGGCCGGGAAATAAATGCCATGTGATCTGAGCAGCACATGGGATTCTCGTCCTCTATTCCAGGAAAGCATCTTGTTACCTGAAGAAGAAATCCTTGCACTATTTTCTGATATAAAATTTCACCCCTAAAAATTACCTTCTCATGTAGTATTTATGACCCAACAGTAGCTGCAGATGAAACCAAAGTATATGCCATCAATTCCCAAACAACAGTGTCTACTGCAGCAGCAGCAGCAGAGAAGGGGTTGACTCTTTGCTTGTGGTACACTGCTAGCATAGATCAAAGTAACATCACTACAACCAACGATCCTGGCTACAACTTCTATTTTCAGGAAACTTTCCATGGAAAGAATTTCCTACCTCTGCAGCTTTCTTCCACTTTAGTAATTTCCCAACGGCTTTATTCTATTGCATTTATAAAATCAAACCATATTTTGTTTTGCTGTCAATATTGCTCTCTAACCCAGAAAGTGGGCCAAAGACACCAGAACCAGTCTCCTTCTCTCTGTGGATCCACTGGAGATTTTGATCTGGGCACTGGAACTACTACTATACCCATTTTAATATAGTAAAGTCTCTGTAAGGCATTCAGTGCTGCCACCGTCTCCAAATCTACCTGCATTGCTTTCAGCACTAACCCAGAAATCATTACGACTTTACAGATATTGATTATTTATTCTCAGGAATCTCCAAGATCAAATTACAGTTACAAGCTTTACATCTGTTGATCTTGTTGCTGCCTGATGCCAGCAGGGACACAGCCAAGGTAGGTGCTCTGTTTCATAATACCTGCCATCTGTATTTTTTATTTTTAAATGAGAGTCAGTATTTGTTTTAGACAAGAAGTGATCCTGAAATTATTTGTGCCTGTTTCTTATCATCTGTCTGAAGAGATGCATCATTTCTCTGAGTACAGCATGTTACACTATTTAATAGGAATGATATCTGGATGGATTTTTTAATAGATATTATTCACAAATGATTTTTAAAGGGATTTCACTATTGGGTATTCACCACATGGCTTGCAAAATGTGATCTTCCAACATTTGTGTATTGGCACAGTGTTCTCTTTGGCTCTCCACAATCACTAATCTTAATTTGTGTTATGTAGTTATTGATTTCCAGTTTTAGTTAATGTTACCACATTTGTCTGCATTTTAGAGGCTTTGATTTTCTTTCATTTGTATTGCTTCTAATTGTGTATTCCTGATAATATATAGTTGTAGAACAGCATGGCTGGCTGAGGGGGAGAATGGGCTTGGGGTACTACTAGCTCTGCTCTGTCTCTAAGGGGACACTTCACATCCCTGACCAGCTCCTTTCCCCTCAGCAAAAGAATACTGACCTCTGCTGTAAAATATGAAGTAATACACAAGTATTATTAACAATGGCTTTCGACCAAATTCTGTACCCATGGGCAGAATTATACAGTACTCTATTCTACAAAAGAAGAGTGCTAATTATTCCTAAATTATTAAGACACCCCGAGTAATCTGAAGATTCTTGCACAAAAGTGCAACAAACTTTTTTTGACTCTGCCAAAAATGGTTTCGGGATTTAAGTGTTTCTGCCCATCTTATCTCAGGACTGTCAGCAGAAGTGTCCGGGCTCATCTTGCCTGTGCGGCTGCTGTATAAAGAGAGAACTAACCACTAAGATAATTAGCACCTTAATGATATATGCCTTACAGATCAAAATGTTGAATGGTGTATTCAAGTTACAGTTCAAGTACGAATACAGTTCAAGGCTGTATTCAAGTACTAAGGTATTTCACTGTGCTGAGTATGAGAGATACTGCTTTTCCTAGGCCTTTCTGCAGTTCCTGAAAAAGGTGGTTGCTAATGAAGGGAAAAACAAAATGAACTTATGGAATGTTTCCATGATCGTTGCACCAAACCTCTTCATCTGCAAAGGCAAACGGGCAAACCAAGAAGAAATGCAAGCAGCAGCCACCACAGCACACATAGTCAGACTTTTAATTAGGTACCAGGACATCTTGTGGACAGTGAGTAATGATGACTGCAATATATATGTTATGGTTTCTATATGGAGATGTATTTTTCTGGGTATCCTGACTGATTGATACCATACAAGGCCGCTATATAAACACAAGGGTTACTGTGTCAGACTCTCTGGCTTCCCTTTCTTCTGACCTCCAAAATGTTGTACTCTGGGCTGCAGTGACCAAGCTTCCATAAGAGCAGTACAAGGTGCTGCCAGTCAGACTGTCCTACAACTTGGCAGTCAGGACGCTGTCCCAGGAAGAAGGGGATGTAATACTGGATCCATTTAGGCCAAAGGAGAGTGTAGAGCACAGGGCTCCTTTCCAGGTGAGTGCCAGTGGGCTGCTATACAACAAGTATGAACCACTGTTACAGCACCCTGCATCCTGAATAAGTGGGGGTATGAAAGGTTGAATGTCATTGTACTTTATGCTTCCAAGTGGAAGTTACCCAGTAGTTTAACTGTCAATTTTGACACTTATACACACTTTGCAGTCCTACTGCATGTGCAGTATAGATGCATAAGCATCCTAGAGAAGAGGAGAGGGCCTTCTCCTGTTTTATCCCAATAGTCTAGTGTCCAACATGCAGCCCACAGGTCACATAGGGATGGGGGTGGCATGGGGTGGGATCTCAGCATGGCAGCAGAGGGGGAGGAGGCAAACTGAGGGAGCACAGGGCCTGATACAGATGTGCAGGACCAGCTCAGGTAGCATGGGGATGAGGCAGTGTGAGGCCCAAACCAAATGCAATGGGACCCAATCTGGCCATGAAGGGCTGGGCCAAGGCAGCACAGGGCCAATTTTGTGTGCAGGTCCAGGCTGAAGTAGTGTGGAGCCCAATCCTGCATGTCGACCCCACGAGGGAGCCAACCTGCAGACCAGCCCCACACCAGTTATCCAGCCCTCTGGGCTGAAATGTTGAGCATCATGGCCTAGTGGATCAGGTATCACCAGGAAACAGAAGACCACGGTTCTAGGCCACCCCTCACGCAAAGTGGGGTTTTAACCTGTATCTCTCTGGCTCCCTCACTGTCCTGGGTGGTAAAGGATTTAGCACTGGATCTGCTCAGGCTGGGGAGAAGGTATCGAACAGTGCTCTAAGCATGTGGCTACAGATCAGGCATTATTCATTTTTTCCTCTTAAAGTTGAATCTTGGCCCTTTGCAGTTAATAGTCACTGGAGAGGTGTGAAAAACTTTCTGCCTCACTGGGAACAAGGGTCCAGGCTAAAACACTTCCACAGCAGTACCCATCTCTCTGAGTCGTATAGGCTCTGGCTTGTTCCCTTGCTCCTGGTCCTACCCTCCTCCCTATTTTGGCTGCTGCTTCTTACTGCACTTGGAGAAGGATCACAAACTGCATGTAAGTGCCAGAAATAAAAGGTACATTGGCTGAGTAACTGCCATAAGTACGTATAAAGTGAAATAGGAGTCTGCCCCTAATATTCAATCCTGAGTCAGTTGCCTATGGCCTGGCTTACATGTTACATGCATTATACAATTACCTGGTTAACTGCAGAATTAATTTAGACTGGCAAATTAACAATGGCACCTTTAAAAAGGTCTGACTAGCTATAAAATTATTGCCAGAAAATGTGTAATAACTTTATAGCTAGTTTCTATTCAGCTTTAATTTCAGGTTGGGAACTGCATCAGCTGATCAGAGCTCCCAGCTGTGGGCACCCATGTGCATCCCTGGGTCTGGAAGCTCCCAGCTGAAGCTGTCTTCCAGCTGTGGGAACACATGCTTACAGAGCTGGGAGCCCATCAGTTGACAGGGCTCCCAGCTGCAGGGAAGCACAATGCACCCTGCGCCTGGGAGACTGCAGCTGCTACAATCTCACAGCCACAGGGACGCACCAGGCATCCCATGGCTGAGATTGCAGCAGGTGGTCTCTCAGTCACATGGTGTACCTCCATAGCTGGAAGATCACAGCAGCTGCAGTTTCCCAGCTGTGGAAGTGCATGGGGAGCCCCTGTGGCTGGGAGCTCCATTAGCTGACGGGGCTCCCAGCCATGGGAACTTGCTTCTTGCTGGTGCAGCAGCCCAGCAAGAAGGGGTGCTGGGATCTGATTTTAGATCTCAAAAGCCCACTTCCTGCCATGCATGTGTGCCATGCATTGTGTGAATCACGTATTAGTTCCATCACGCCTTCACCTGCATGTGTAGAGGGGCCCTAAATGCTGAAGAGCTGTAGCAGATCAAGTCACCTTTGTGCCTTAAATTTTTTGTTAGCTAGGTATAGGCCACCATGTGTCCTGCCCACTCATTATGTAGAAGCTCTGCATTATTCTTAAATGGCACTACCACTCTCCATTACTTATATATGAACCTGGATGCCTAACCCTGAAAATTTGGATTGCCTTCCTAGGGCACCTGTTGTTTTGGGTATTGCTGTGCTTTAGCAAAAATGCCTACAAGATTGAACTAGATCTGGCCTACTCTCTCTGTGCACCTCAGTTATCTGTCTGTAAAATGAGGATAACAGCACTTCTTTGCCTCTCAGGTGCCATTAAAGTCTGTGAGCTGCTCACGTACCATGATAATGGGAACCATAAAAGTCCCAAAAAGAGATGAAAAAAACCCCATTATGGCAACTAACACCCTGCATGCCTACAAGTGCCAGCTTTAGCAGAGCTCATATATTTAACGAGCATGAAAACTGAACTACCATCTCACCCTTGGAAGTGGTAGAGTGATATAATAGAAAGTTGCCTAGTCTTTATGACTTACGGGATAAACACATGGTTTCAATTTCCAGTGCTTTTAATTTGGCACTAAAGTCACTTTTATAGGAAAGGGGTTTTTATCTCCTTTGTGTGTGCTCAACCTTGTTTTCCTTCACCTAGGTCCCATCCTTCCTGATTTCTCAGGTAAGAAAGATGAATGAGGCTGCAATGAACAACAGCAAGAGGCAGCTGATGTTTGACAAGGGAGTGAGAAAACTTCTAAGGAGGAAGACCATTGAGCGAGAAAGGCCCGAAAGATCAGAGGTACATTCTGATGTATCATGTTTAAATGGCGTCCTCACACTACTTCCTGTCCCCTCCTCTCTTAAATGCCTCTGAGTGGAGAAAAATATTCATTCAATTTTTTTTTTAAAAAAACGACCCCCTCAGCCTTGTTAAATCCTTCCTCAAAACTACCTCTATTCTACTAACAAATTGCTTCCATTTTAGACTGGCTAGGCAAGCTGCAAGCCTCTGTTAACACTCTTCATTTTGCTTCCTCATGCTCTCACCCACTCCTTTCTATCTGACTGTTTTCTCCTTCTGTTGCATCTCATATAACATACAGCCTGTGAGCAATCCAGGCAGGGTCTCCTTTTTATTTGTATATATAGTATCTTGCACATCAAGATGCTTTCTCTCTGCCTACTACTGTGATAAAAATAAATGCCACTAGTAATATGTTCTTTAGATGTTTAGGAGGCAAGTAAGATTCACTAGAGAAGGAAGCTGTGTTAGATTAGATGTTAGAATTGTAAGTTTTATAGCTATAGGAAAACATTTCCCATGAGTCTGTAATCTCACAGCAACTTGCTTTGCCATACAGAAGAAATTTATCTGAGAGCAATCTTGGAAGATGTAATCCCCAGAGCTAATATATTGCTACAACACAACACAGAGGCTCTGAAGTTGATTAATGTGGTGGGGGAAGTACTAGGTGGTGTGGTGTCAACCATCTCCTCTTCCTCATTTTAGTTAACTCAGCAAACACCCATGTGTTTGAGAATTACAGTCACCCTTCAAACAGAACTGAATCTTCTGAGGAGATTCAGTGAAGTCCTAGAACTGCAGTAGATTAAAAGGTGGTTAAAATAAATGAGCCTCGTCCAGCCCTGGATTGGGTTGCCACATCCCATGGGTCATGGTTCCATTGCTTTGTGTTGAGACACTGAACAAAGCAGGCACATTCACCTAGCACAGCAAACTGCATCATATGCTGCTCCTGTCGTAAGCTACAAGGCCTGCAGCTCTTTGGACCTGCTCCTTAGCTGTTTATATGGGGAATGGAGAACTGCTTTCCTCTATGGGCCTTTGTACAGACAGAAAATGAGAAGCTTCCCCAGGCCTTTACATCTGGCATAGGGTTGAAGAACCTGAGAGGAGAATAGCATTGGAGGATATGGGAAGCAGAGATAGTGCACTTGAAAGAAGAAAGGTGGTATGCAAAGAATAGTTGGCCTTTATCCACTGAGATATTTGAAGAGTCCATTTACCAGCAGTGATGCATATGCATTGCAAATAGATATGTGTGCTTGTGTGCATATTTGTCTGAAATGTTGATGTAAACTACTGCGATTTAAAATTACATTCATGCAGTAAGAGGCAGGACAGAAAAAGTTGAGCCTGGGAATTTAAAAAAATGACAAGTTTGAGCTTTCTGAAATGTGTTGTTTAGCAGATGGCAGTCAGATTTATACCTCACCAGGGGGTAACAGAATCCCTGGAATATGAAAGGTAAATTGGAGGTGAATGATGTTTCAGTAAGTGAGTAAAATTTCCAAGTATGTAGCATAAATGCCAGGTTTCAGATGTTTAAAATTATGCAGCTCTAGTTGTGGGATAGCAGCTAGAGGATCTATTGTACATTACACAGGGTGCACAGGGTACTCTACTCAGGGTGATATTAACTGGATTAGCCTTGGAATACAGGGCTTCCTAATCGATTTATCCTCTTAGAAATCACGGAAGAATGAGTAAACTTCTATAACCAGTAGTCTGAACTCTGTATGGGGTTTTGTACAAAATTAATGGAAACCATATACGATGTTCATATTTTACTGTACATAAACTTGGATGTACTTGGGCTTGTGGAGGGGGTGGGGGAGAAACCTCAGTCTCCTTGCCTGTGGCTGATTTCTTCTTCAAAAAGAAAGACAGGATATGTTGTAGTATTTAACAGAGATTTCAAACAAGCCTGTCTGTGGTCAGTGCACTCAGAAATAACCTATGGAACATGTTGCCATCTGGACTTGGAACATTTCTGCTTCAATTCAAATTCAGGGTTTGTAGTATATGCTCATGCTTGCCGGGAAGTTTTATTCATTGTGTTTTATCTTGTTCAATAGTGTTTGTTATATGATCACAACTATGTGAAATACCCGACTTGTAAACCATAGCTTAATCATTGTAATAATTCACCTGAACCACTGATTTTTTTTTTTTCACAAGCAATCTTGAAAGACTTTGAACTGCTTCTGAGATGACCTACAGCATGATATATACTTATACTTACTGTCTTGAATTTTCTTTAGGGAATTGTCACTTTGCCACCATGTCTGCAGTCAGACATACCTGAGGGAGTGATAAGAGTTTATGCTCCACTTCATTCAAAAGTTTCTATGGCAATTCAACTGAACAGTCAAACCAAAGCCAAAGACATTCTGGCTCGATTTCACTGTGAAAACAGGTGAGGAAAAGCAGGAGGTCATCAGTACATTCCTTCCTTCCTTCCTGAATAATATTTTCAAAATCATAAAACCTTGATCATCCATTTTTCAGAGGCGCATATTATAAGAACATTTTAATAACCCCCAAACAGTAATTTACAGTAACACTGGTCAGTAAAAAATGCCTAACATTGATTTCTGGTCTTCATGTTCTTAATAATTGGTACCTTTGGAGAATCAATCTCTCTTTTTTGCTGAAAAATATGTATTTCTAAACTTCCTGCAGATAGAAGCCTGAAAGATTGTCTTAAGTCTGACTATAAAAGTTAATGTTGTTATTGTTGTAAATGAATGCCAATATATTTTTATGCAAAAGGAAGTCAGCAAGCCATATTTTGAAAATCCTTTTGTAAAGTCCTTTAGTGTAATTGAATAATTTGTTTTTTAAAGTAAATTGTAAGTGGAGTGTATAATCAAACCATTATGTACAAAATGTAAGTGCTTAAATTCAGTACAAATATATAGAGAATTCCTTGTTTGTTTATAGTAGAATCATCTTTTTAATGCATGCAGTCATAGTAAATATATGAAAGATTAAATCTCAAACTCTTCTCTATTATAGCTGTGGATCATCAGAAAACATGAAAGGGCAGAGCCAAAGTTTATATGAAATTGGAGGAAATATAGGTAAGCTTTATTCTTAAAATTCTATTGTTACTATATTTACTCAAATACAAGACTAGATTCCTCTTGCCTGGCAATTGGCATGGGGAAAAAGCCCCTCATCTAATAAATGTATACAGGAAAACCTCACTAAATACACTGACATTAAACTGTGTAAGCAATGGAAACTGACTATGAAGTTGATTAAATGTAGCTAACACTCAGCATAACTATAAAACACATGGCCTATATTAGACAAACAGGCTGATAGGAACTTTTTTCCTCTTTTTTTGGCCCTTTAAAACAACAACAACAAACCATACGGATGTTCCCAGTGCAGGGAACAGGCACCAGGCCTGGAGGTAATAAAACATCAGGCTGGTACCAGGAAGACTAGAGTCAGCTCTAATGGTCTCTCCTGAATGCCAAAAATGTTGCTACATTTGATCTTAAAAGACCAAGATAGATTAGTACAGTCCATCTAAATAACATAAATGCTAATGCATGTTAAATACAGTCCCCTTCACTGCCAACTCTTTTTCAAGTCATGGTGAGCTACTACATTGCGTACATTTTGATGATGACTTCACTCCTACAGGTAAGCTGTGCCTTTCTTTCCCATTTCCAACAATTCCCATTTCTTCATCAGCCTTACATGTCTGGCAAACATCACCAAGCAGAGCTCTAAACAGTTTACCCAGAATCTCTCTGTTGCCCCCTCTCTCAGGCTGGTGTATATGATTAGTGTGGCCACACCCTTCATGAGGTGGATCTGCACATACATTTTTGGAGTACCCCAGGACTCGTAACAAGAACATCGAGTTCCAGGTATAAGTGGAAGCTAGCACATGGATCCTCTCTGCAGGGTTATCTGGAATACATACACATAGTGAGCCACACTGAGCTGTGGAGTCACCATGACTTGAAATACTGTTGACTCGGGCAGGGCTCAGCTGAATGAACTATGTGTGAATTAAAAGCATTTGGTTTTAGATTCATGTCATACATAGTTTGTACTATATATTGGTAGACATAAATGTACTGTTCAAAAGTATGCTTATGGAGTATCTAAGCTACAACTTGTAGCAATTTCAAAAAAAGGTAACATGCATCAATTTGGGATGAATTAAGTGTATGGGTATGATATGCCAATTGCTACAGCTATGTTTAATTGTCAAGATTATTGTTTTCAAATTTGCTGATCACTTCCATGTGTCAAGGGAGAGCAGGGTCCGGCAGTAAGAAGGGGAAAGGGGCTGCCAGGGGAAAAGGCTGGGGGGGAAGTAGAGAGCAAAGTGACTACTGATGCCCAAGCTGTATTTTTGCTGCTGTAGCAGTAGAAGGGGGACAAATTTAAGGCAAACCTCCAATAATTTGATTAGTGCCTGGAAAATTATAACAGATTTGTACATTTTCCATATACAGAATCTAATTATTGGGGGCTCATCGTATAATCAGGATCATCTTCTATTTGAGTAAATACAGTAAGTCCCTGAATCGCTTGAATTAATTCTATTTGTTGGTATCTTTACAAAGAAGGGTCTTCTATACTACAGTCCTTTTACAGGATAAAGAGGTTTCTGAGTCAGAGGGGGTGCATCTATATGTGCGCCTTACTGCAGAGTACATTAATTAGCTCCATGGTTAAGTATCACCATCTACAGGTCTGCCAGTAGTAGGTCAGAGTAAACTAATGAACTCTGCTGTAAGACTGTATTATCGGTACTATGCTACAGTGGAGTAACTTACTGAGTTGAAATACACATGTAAACGCTGACTGCAGGCATAAATTGCACCTGGTCAGCCCAGTCAGCTTTGTGGCTGGCTCCACCCTGGTACAAATTGCTGCTATCCTGGGCATACATGTAAATCCCGTGCCCGGGACCATTGGAGCCAGTTACTCTGACTGGAACTACTCTGGAGATTATTGCATTGCATTAATCGCATGTGTTGATGCACTGAGCCTGTTGAAGTCAGTGGAAAGAATTCAACTAACTTCATTCGACTTTGGAGACAGCTATGGCCATGCCATAGTGCATGGAGCATGCTATAGTAACCTGATGCATGTCTGTCCAAGCTTGTGTTCCTGCCAGACTCATCCAAGCTTTTATATTTTTTCTCATTCTCATGTCCATTGCTTTTCTCTCACCTGCGTTAAAGAACCATTCTTCTCCTTTCTTGTAAGCAAATTCCCTGCCCGCATTTAACAGTTTAGAACAGATTTCTCCAGTGAGGTATTTCAGTGATAACCTCCTCAGGTACAGAAATGCAGAGGCTGAGTTACATGCTTGCACTGAAGTGCCCATGCCTCATTGAAACTAAGGTTCTTGGGATAAAGACTTCTTTCATGTCTTAAACAGTGAAACTTTTACATTAATAATAATAATAGTGCATCATTGTGCATGTTCTTAATCAAAAGCAAAAGACAGATGTGTTCATTGTTGATCCATAAAACAAGAAATTATATATAAACAAAGGCATAAGGTTAAAGTCATACACTGATAGTTAGGCAAAGATGCTCACAATAGCACTTAATATAGTCATTGTTTATAGTGAAACCGTAACATTTAGATAAAATGCGAATCTCATGTCAGGGTTCTTATGAATTGGAATTTGGACTCATAAATCCCAACTTCCTTAACATGCAATTTGCAGACAGGCCAAAGGCATTTTTGAAAATTCAGATCTATACCATTTATACTGGCATACCCCCAAAATAGATGAAAAATTGCTCATAATTTTTGTTTCAGGTCAGCACTGTTTGGATCCAGATGCATATATGTTAGATGTGTATCGTGCAAATCCTCAAGCAGAATGGGTGATAAAACCACAGACAAGCTGAAGCTTGCAATGACAAAGAACAATGATTTGGAAAAGGCCAAAGGGATGGCAGTAATACCTTCTATCTCAAGACCTTGCCACATGAAACCAAAGCACTAATTACTATCCTTCCTAACATGCTTCACAAGTGATCTATTCCATAAACTAAATATGACATGAGAACTGTTACTCCAGTGAATGGAAAGCTATACAATGTCATGCAATGGTTATACTTTTATATGGATTATATTGTGCCAGTTGTTCACTGGATGTGAAGGAGGAAGGACAGCGGTACTTAGAAAACAACCTGTGGAATATAATAGTTTTCATTTAACTTGATCGTGAAAATCTACATTTCTAGAGACAGTCTAGAATGCAAAGAACACTACCAACTGCAAGATAATGCAGAGTAATCACAGTGGTCTGTAAAAAAGGGGAAACTTGGACTTGGTCTTGAACTTGGACTAGGGGAGCTGGAGTAACAGCAGTGCCAAAATGTGGGTGAAATCAGTCCCTTCTGTGAAAAGTAAAACTATTCATAAGTAAAATGTACATTATTCCTATATTTATGCATCTGACTCACTCCTCATTTGTGGCTGATATTGAGGAGAAAGAACTACTGTGTAAAAACAAATGTACTGTTCATGTATGTTGTACTGTAAATATGACTGTCAACTTTCTGATATTCCATGCTATGTCTCTTTATTTCTGACCATGTATTTGTAGCATCACTGCTTCAAACTTGGAACAATTCCTTTTGGCCTCCTTCCCCATATGCATATACACAAGTGACAGGAGACAGAAGGCAGATGCTTGGCAGTGAAATGAATGACTTGGATCCTTCATATTCTTCCCACCCTCCTTTCACTAAATTTTGGGTTTAAAATATTTCCTGCATATCTTAATATATGTGACAAACGTTGTAATGGTGCCAGTTTACAGACAACTTCCTTTAAAAGCTGTAGATTCTCAAGTGCTTAAGCTATTTGCTTTTCCTTTATCTGTTTTAATTTAATATGTTTTTGAACTATTCAGCAGTGGGGAGAGGGGAGAGGGCAGGGGGCTTTGTCTGGACCTGTGTAACAGCAAGTGTTAAGGTTTCCCTCATCACAGATGTGGAGGATGACACATTTATGATGAGAGATGGGATTTAATATTATTTAACATTTAAATAGTCTAAAGCCCACAAGCCAGTTGAGCCCTATTATGATCCCTATCACAAATTGCACAGAATCTAAGAGATGAGATTTAACAGGTAGACCAGACAAATACATCGTGTTGGGAACACAAAGTAATAAATATAATATGTTATCTCCAATTCTTAGCCATCCAACAGCTGTGATCACCTCTCCATCTGAACAGCTGTTATACGAGTCTCTACTTTACTATATGCATAGATGTGTAGGCTTACACATTTACTAATTTGAGAACCACTTGTACTCTAGAAAACACAAGGGTGCAAAATTGGAAACTGTAAATCTTTCAAATGTAATTGAGGGAGGCTTCTGACATTGGAATATTTACGATATACTCAGTTCATTGGGAATAATTATATTGATGGTTTTTCCTTAGGATTTGAGTGCAGACGGAGATAAAAAATCCTTTATGTGTGAGATATCAACAGGCAACTATTCTGAACTGTGTCCTAGAAGTGAATGTAAAGTCCTTTAGTGGGTGGTAAAGCCCAGAATGATCTTATGCATTAGGGTGATAATATTTATATGTTTAAAGCCATGACATTTGGACTAGTAAATATTATGCCTTAAAAGACACCCATGCAACTTCACTGTATTTAGTATGAAAAGTCAGTTCTTGGGGAAAAAAAAGATGTCCGTTGATAACATGAGCTATAAAGGGCAGAATCTGGCTTGTTTTCTTTAAAAACAATGGTAGGATACATTTTAGAAACAATATTTAGTAACTAACAAACACAGTGCAGTTTTAAATTTTTTTTTATACACAGTACTAGAATACAATACTCACATCTAGTTACAATGATTTCAACACTGGTGCATTTAGGTTTGTTTTGTTTTATTTTTAAACAAACCTTGTTATCACAAGTATTAATTTAAGCATATTAGAAAGATTTAATCCAGCGGCTTGTTCCCAGGACTAAAAGTCAGGGGTCCACCTGGGTTCTGTTCCTGTCTTACATAGGCTCTTACTGTGCTTGTGGACAAGTAAGGCAAGCCTTTCTGCCTCTGTTTTCTTATCTGTAAAATTTGGCTAATATTCCTTTTATGAATATCATAAGAATTAGAAGTAAATTCTAATCTCAGATATATATATACAACTCCCAATCAGCCTGGCAGGCAGAGTAAACATCTATCTTGCAGGGGTATATGATCCATATAGGGATTTTATCTGGAAAGTGTTTTGAGTATGACCAGCATTATGTGAATGCTAAGTATTATTGTATTTATTACTTCTAAAGATTTTTATGATTTTCCAGAAAAACCTACACATGCATCTGTTAAGTAACTTAACATTTGCATACACCAAGTATTTTCAAAATTCTCCTACTTCCCCACATGCCTAAACATTAGGCATTAGAAATAGATCAGAGTACCTGTGAACTCATATAATAACTTACTGTGTATGTTTTAGACTCTTAAATGAGGATTTCACCAGAAATTGTTCTTAAAATAAATCTCACTATATGTTGTTCAGGAAAAGAAACTGCTTAAAATATCCTGGACTCTTACCACTTTCCAACAGAACAAAGAAAAGCCATATTTAAATTAAGGAAATCCATCCTGTGGTATCTACATTATTGTTTTTTTTAAAAGAAGTTGTCTGTAATTTGAATAACACACAAATAGAAGCAAATGGAATAGATTACAGGAAAAAGTGTTAGCATAAGGCCAAATTTCCACTGACCCTGAAATGAAATAATAAATTTCCTATTGGCAAGTATCTGACCAAAATTTTCAAACTTAAGATAGTTACTTTAAGCCTCTAAGTCTGAAAATATAGGCCTACATTTCTTGATTTCTGCTTCCATAAGCAGCAGTTGCAATCAAAGTTTTTAAAAATGTATGGTGTTCAGTAACAAAATTGCATAGTGAAATATTAATGAGGAAGTGATAGAATTTAGGAAGAAAACCTTATCCTGGAAGCTCCTGGTATGCATCTAGTGTTTACATATGCCAGGGTTCTGTGAAAGGATCATTTTGTACATCAACACATATCTTTAGAACATATTGTAAGAAGCAGATATTGTGAACATACTGGAATGGTTCATCTAACTCCTTCTCATATTGCTAATGTCTTTATAATGTATATACAAGGTAAACTACCTCAGTCTGCATTTGCCAGAGACAAAAATCATTTTGCTTAAAAGCTTTTTATTCTATAGCTTCTCTATTAGTAGCCCTGTTGTTCAGCCTTTCATGTTACTGGGTAAAGTGTCTCATTCCAGCAGGTGAGATCTGGAAACTAGCCAAAGCTTTAGAAATCAAAAGGCAGATTTCATATTACGAAAGAAATCTCATACAAGACATATTACCTTAGCCATTCCTCTTTCTTTTTTCTATGAATGCTCAAAACCACCAGGTGTGTATCCCGTGTGGTTCAGTGTTGCAGGGGAAACATTAGCTTTTCAAATTTTAACTATTTTCAGCTGTTTCTCATTAGTTTTCCATAATGTGTCACTACCTTAGAAAATAATACGATGCCACTAGCTGAAGCAAAATGTTTGTACAAGTCCTTTACCCCTCCTCATCATAATGTTTAGTGTTTTGTTACAGTAAGTCTACCCTCAATATAGTAATAGTGTTTGTAAAGTGAAATGTATACACTATTTTATCCAGGTCAAAAATAAAATATATATAAAACTAAATTTCTTATATAAACTCTCAAGTCATGCTCTTCTCTGAGAAATCTTTGACAGAATTTTTGGAAATGAAGCAATAGTTTTATTTTTAAAAACAGCTCAGTTGTGAAGGCTTTTGGGCAATTACAGGGTCAAATCTAGTACAACAATAAAGAACCCAGTTCTGCAACCATTGTTCTGGTGCAGCTGTACCTTGTTCCATGAGCTGAAACATGCTGACTGGGTGAAATGCAATACACAAACGGCTTATCACAGGGCAATGGGGCAGCGGGACTTTACTACACATAAGCTGCTACTTGTGCATGCTCTTCCTAGAATTAGTGGAAGCTAAGCTGTGGTACCCTAGTCCCCTTTCAGGTAGGGCTAAGATACTACAATTTCACTTTCAACTCTGAAAGGTCATGCACATGAGCTGTTACTGCATAACAGAAGCCACACATTGCTCATCCCATTTTATTTCTTCCATGGAGTATTGTTTGTATGTCTATATCTTCACTGACATCAATGGCTAATTACTCATTCTATCCAGAATTTTAACCACTATGGAACTAATGTGGCAAAATTAGACCCCAAAACATAATAAGAGCTAAAACTGTTTTTGTTTTAAATTCCCAAATTCGGTACACAAAACATAAGGGTCAATACACAAAGAAGCTCCCTCATCTACATATATATGTACAGAAGTTAGGGGGAAGTCAGAGCGCATTATAAATGGACACCCAATTTAAATTACTTTGGCTAGATGCAGACTTTACACTTAGATCCCCAGTTGGGTCAATCTACATGTGAACTGTACAGAAGTTCTGGAAGGTTAGATCAGTCTAAAAATAGCCAACCCAATCTAAGTTCCTCCATGGTAGTCTATCTTAGGTTGGGTTCAGTGAGACTGATGTAACTGAACTTCCATACAGTTTCCAGTGCAGCCCTGAGGATGCTGGCAACAGCCACAGGGCTGTGCTTTTCCAACCCCCCCACCACCCCAGACTATAGTTAGCCCCTGGGCCCCTCACCCTACCCCCAGGCAGCTATACCACTACCTCAGCCCACCCATCCCTGCAAGCCACTCCTGGTGCCAGTTTTACTGGTGTTTGCTGATGCTGGGAGCCAATGGAAGTAAATTGGGGTGGGGGCAAGGGTGAGTTGTTCATTCGGAGTTGGGGTGAGAGAGAGAGTCCCCCACTAAGTCCCTCTGCAGACCCTGCTAGCCTCCAATGATCCTGCTAAACCCTCCCAGACCCCATCACCCCCCATACACACACACACACACACACACACGGCCCCCTCAATCCTCCACAGACCCTATTTGCCCCCTCAATCCTCCTAATCCGCCCTCCCCCGATCCTGACTTACTTTAGATTGGGTGGCTGTTTTTCAACTCAGTCTAACCTCCCTGTAACCTCCCTGAATGTCTTTACATACCCCTACTGTAGGTCAGGTAAAGTCCAAGTCCACAATCCTCACTGTCAGAAGTTCTGGTAACTTTTCAGTGACCTATTCAGGGGATGGACTGGTTTTCTCTGCTTAGGCTAGGGTAGATGGGTAGTACAGAAAAGAGAAATACAATAAGGAATGCAAGAGGTATGTGAGAGCTACTCAAATGGAAGTCTGGATTTACCAGAGGTTACATGTGGAGGTACCTGCACTGGATGGCTTAAAAACAACACTAGTTTTACAGGAAAATTAGCTTCTGTGTCCTTCAGTGTCATAATACAAGCTAGGATTCTGCACTACTTCCCAAATCCCAGAACTCAGTAGTTGCTGCCTTTGGGGTAGGAAATTAGATGACTGCTCAAATACCCTGAGCATTTTGGACAATTCTCTATGCCAAACTACTGGTTGCCTGTGCACAAATATCCCAACAGGTATATGATTCTATGATATATCGTCCCTGTAATATTGATTAAGGGATGGCAGGAGCATTAGCTCTTTGAAATTATATAAAATAGAAGGAATTAAAGTTATCATGGAAAACACAAATAATGGGATTGCAGCCATCTTTTAGTCTTTCATACATAACAATTTTACCTCATATCTTCAAGATTTTGCCATTAACACAATCTCTTGAATGCTGTCCTTTTTGTATTTTTCACTTCATGCTTGCCAGTTTGTTTGTTTTCTGTGACAGTTCAAATGCACAAGCCACTACATCAAGTAACACAGTCCATGTTTTACTGCATTTTTATTATGTGGTCTCCAATTTTTTTTATTTTTTATAAAAAGACCAATATACAATTAAATGAAATACTGTCAAGTAATCAACAGAACACATGTTGCAAACACTGATTAATAAAAGGTTCAAAAAGAAAAATAATCCCAATTAATGCTGTTAACATTTTAGTAGAGGTATTTTTTTGTTAAAATGTTTAAGTGCAGAACTTCTGCCTAAAAATTTGTCCTGAGTCGGAAAGTAACTGAAAATCAAAGAGGCCTGGGTTCTCATAACAACTTCTCTTCACAAAGAAATGGGAAAATAAACAACTGCAACAACAAAAAGTAACCTGCTCTCGATCCTAAAACCGTTCCCTGCAGTTTAACGTTCAGGTCCAGGGCAGGAATGAGGAAAGACTCCACGCAGGTCAAAGGCTTTGCTGAAGTCAAAGGATTCTACCTGTTGGCCTTTGATCAACATCAGGTTTCGCAAACACCCATGGAATGAGCTTTTGCTAGTCAGACAGTTTTGCTTCACATCAGCTGAAAAACAACAAGAAATACATAGATTGGAAGGGGACTAAAATAATGGGAGAAAAAAAAAAAGATCCTGGCTGAGAAGTAATTCTTTAAAAAATGACTAGCAATAAACATAGGTCCTAAAGAGCATCAGATCCCACAATATATCAGTGTATGCAGAGGTTGCTCACACTGCTATGGACATGATCACTGCCTCACAAGATCAGGCTGCTGTACTTAGGCTGTAGTGCTGACACAAGCAAACTTGACAAACTGATCTATGCCATAGTTGAGAAAAGAATTAACCTCAGCCTGGACGCAAAGGTGGAGAAGGCCAATTTTCAATCACTAACAAAGCCACCTGGTTCAAAGCAGACCTTTTGCCAGGGTGTTTGCAGCTGCTGGACCTGAAGAGCCATGAACAAATTAGCCACTCGTTGGCCCCTCTCCCAACCTCTTCCTTCATGCTGAGCTCTTTGAAATTGTTACAGGCCTTTATGTGCCACTCGTTGTATGCAAGGTATGAAGCTGTACATGGCTTTCTGATGCACTTTGAGTGTTAAGGGGCCTCCTGTACCTATACTTACTATGAATCTTACTAGTATTGGTATTAGTACCAGTAAAGAGCCCAGAACTTTGATAAAACTCTCTGTGGACTTCTAGAAGCTCACATACTAGCTGTGATCTTCTAGGATTAATTTATTAATATCTGTAAAGTACTTTGAGCCTAAACACCAAAAACTGCTATGCAAGGACAAGGTATTATTTCTAAGCTTTCCTTAGCTGATTAGCCTGTGGATTTCATAATCCTAAATGCTTCATAACAACAAATAGGAATATTATCTGATCTGATAAACCAGAACAGCTGTTTCAGAGACTAATTAATGTGGGCAGTTTGACATTCTTTTTAAAAATATGTATTATGCTATCATACTTGGTCAACTCAATCTCAGTACAAACAGGGCTATTAAAAAGTTATAGAAACACATTTAACCTACTTGCAAAGTGGCTGTTTTTCAGATGTTACAAACTCAGCCTTCTTAATGGATAACTATAGTATCACATGTGACCTTGCTCACATTAAGGATTAAAAAACCAGCACACTAAAAGTAACTAATTTCTGTTTTTCTTGGTATCGGCAGGGTAGATATGCACCTTATAGCCTAACTCAGGGGTTGTCAACTGGAGGTATGCATACCCCTGGGGATACTTGGGAAGCCACCGGGGGTGTCCAGTAGTGGCACGGAGAAGCGGGCGGCATGGTTTTGCCACTGGCACTTCTGCTGGAGGGACCCCCCCACAACTGCTGGTTGACCAGCTGGGGGACTCCCTACTCTGGACTGGCTGCCAGGGGTACACTAACCAAAAATGGTTGAAAACCCCTAGATTAACTAATTCAGAAATGCATAAGCTTTTGTAAGCCACAGCATACTTCATCAAATGCTGAGAAGGGACTGAAGGAAGCAAAAGCTTCTAAATAAAAAACAGTGATTTGAATACAAAGGGTGGGCGGGGAAGGAGGAGGAAATACTTGGTATTACTCTAACATAATGACAGAGCAATGTTTATTTCAGAAAGGTAATTGTGTAAAACATATGAGACGTGCAGATAAACTGGCACTGCCTCTATCCTGGTGTCTGCTAGCACAGACTCTAGCAGGTATTCTGTGTAGAACAAAGCAACTACTAACCTCCCATCCCCTCCAGAGGATCAGCCCAACCTGAATACTGCATCACAGCAGCTGTGTAGGAATGTGGTCAGAACAAGAGGACAGCCATGGTGAGTACCCAGACAGATGGGGAAAAATGCGTTGAAGCAAGACACCTTCACAAGAATCTCCACACATAGAAATCATGAGGCCTCAGACAAAGTCAAAACCCCAAGGAAAGGAAGTCTGTCAAAAGCTGTACTACTGCTCCAGTGCTAGGAACCAGATTTCACACTGGGGAGTATAAAGTGGTATCTTCTTGTACCAAGCTCAGTTGATCTAGGTCTATAAATTTATACTCAAAGCTAAATTTAAATCGAGAATTATTTTTATGACTGGGATTATTCCATACTCCACCAATTGATTTTTTTAAATTCCAAAACATTAGTAAGCTCATAGCATCTCACGTAACATTTGCAAAATAGTTATCATGATCTATACTTCTGATGAACTGAACACATAGTTTTCTTTTATGAGAGAGAAAAAAACTATTATACATACTGGCATAGCCTCCAACATAAATAGGATTGTTTGTATCTGCAGATGTTGACTGGATATGAGGATTATCAGCCTGGACCATGTTCCCATCAATTATCAGAGCAATTCGATGTTTGCTTTTGTTTGCTTGAAGTTTGTGCCACTTCCCATCACATAAGCTATTTGCATCTCTTGTTTCATATGTGGCTGTTATTCTGCCAGCTCCATTGTTGACATGGAACAAAACCTGTTCAAATATCCAGATGCCAATGAAGATACAGCTAGCATAAGCATAGAAAGCAATCTAATAAAAGCACAATCATGGTGGTATACATTCCTCGTGTGGTGATTTCATCAAGCCTTATGCTCAACTTGATTATGGGGAACTTAGAATTTTAAGTATCTTGAAATCTAAACATGAGAAGCTTAACTATCCACCTTACCCCTGCTATTTTTTACTTGGGATTTAAAGGTTTGCTGCCAATTTAGACTCAGTCCTTTTCTCATCGTATTACAGTGTTTTTGCTGTGATTTAAACATGAGTTATACCTGGTTGACATCAGAGTAAGCAAAAGAAG
The DNA here is from genome assembly GCF_052110815.1 of Crocodylus siamensis. NCBI lineage: Eukaryota > Metazoa > Chordata > Crocodylia > Crocodylidae > Crocodylus > Crocodylus siamensis. Next base: position 169,076,699 of record NC_143397.1, on the reverse strand, counting down.
AACTAGAAACATTATGTCCAGAAACTTTTTTTGTGGGTGGTGATATGTAAGATACGAAACATCAGGTCAATGCCAATAAACATATGGATATGTATTTGTAATTATTCTTTTTTTTTGTGCTTTTAATTTTATAGGCAACTATTTGTCTTGTAATACTAATATGTAACTGTTACCCTCATAATGTGCTTGTTGTGGGAAAAGGGATATAACAAAGTCCCTATAGCTGAGAAATTTTGAATAGAAAATGAACTATTTCTGGGGAAAAAAAATACTGAAAAACAATCAATTATACATGTACTGCATAGAACAGATGAGTGATGAATTATGTATTGACTGTTAGAAGGTATTTTCCGTGCTGGTTTATGGAGCTTAATGGCCAGTGAGAACTGGGAACACAGCTAATTGCTCTGAGTATTTTCCATAAATATTGACATTCACTCTAATGAAGGAATGACTTGCAACAACAGCTTTTTATACTAGTTAAAGAAGTGGGGAACAGGATTCCAGGCTTGTGTTGCTGTGGGAAATGTGGAATAGTCTCTGGATAGCTATTTTGTCATTAGTTTTGCTTGTTAAAGGGCATGATGACAGCACTTTGCAAGCCTGGAGGCTTAAGTTCAGGTGTTGCTCGGACTTGCATCAAAGACAACTATTGACCGAGTTCTGAATAGGTACCTGGTCATCACACTAGGGAGTCAAAGGCACCCAGATGTGATACAATCAATATGATTCCCTTGTGTAGCCTAACCATACTGTCCTAACATGCCATCTAGGTTCATGATGGTTTATGGATTGTTTGTAAATTAAAGAGGGTGTGATTTATTTAAAATAGATTTATAAATTAATTGTAATATAGTGATGAGTTACCTAGTTAATGATACCACATATAATTTGGTTATTTTTTATTAGGTGAAGAAATGGCCTGGACAGGGAATCATAAGAACTTTAAATTAGCCTCCTTTACACCAAGAAAGAGCTATAGGTTCTCTCTTAATAGGGCTTAATAAGGCACTGTTGGAAGTAACCTAAAATGGCAGAAGCTTGGTTCTTGCAGACTGTTGACACCACTTGTTTCCTCACGGTGCAAATTATTAGAAAACTTCTTATATTAAGTACTGTTCCTATTTATAATTTGATATGTCTTCAATCTCTTTCAATAAAGTGCTGCATTTACATACACATTCATGATTTGTCATTGAGCTGCCTCCACTTTTCTCACTAATTTCAGGGTGACAACCAAATGCAACTAAAAATTGCTTTTTGTGCTCAGACTTCCTGTGCCATCAACATGCTTAGGTTAGATGAGTCCTGAGGACATGTCAGGAAGGACTTACTATAAAAGGAAACCTGGCTTCAAGAGCTTGTGTTTCAAAGAGCATCTCAAGGAAGACCAATGGCGGAGAGGTGTGAATGCTGAAGAGGGTCGGGATTAGGGTAAGAAGGGAGGCCTAGTAGTATAAACATATCTGCGGTTCTGAAGGTGCTTAGCAGTGTTGTATCCATTCAAGATCAAATGGATGGCTGAGATTTCAGGCTTTAAGGCTAAGGAAGGGGTGCAGGTATAGTGGTAGAATCACCAAATCTCAGATAAAGGCACTTCTGTCCCCCTAAAACTCACTTTATAGAAAATATTCCTGCAAACAAAAGTGGTATATTTCAGATATTTTGGTTCAAATAATCATGGACTTTTATTTGTACACAGTTATTCTAAACTGATTTATGCTTCTCTTCAATGTCAATTTATTGTTTAGACCATATGGCTGAAACATTTTAAATACTGTTCTTAGCTTTTAATTTTGCTGATATAAGTTATATTTTAAAATATATTTATTTAACAAGTAATCAAAAATTTGCTCTTGATTCACTTAAAAAAATCTCATGTTTATACTAATCCCATTCAAGAGATTTAAATTTCTCTTTTGTTTTAACTGTAGCTAAAAAAAGAACTGATTTTTGTAACACAACTTTCATTTTCCTAAATAAAATTAAGTTGATGGATTTATAAAATCAGTTTGATAAATAACTAAAACTTCTAAGAAAGACGGAAACTTAAACCAACATTCTTGTACACACTTTTGTCCAAGCTTTGTAGCCTCAATTTAAAAGAAAATGACAGAATATTAAATCATGACTCATTCCATATCCATAGAATTTCTTATCTCGGTACATTAATAAGACCCTCACCTATACTTGCTAAGTTTTTTTGGTTAAGATACAGCAGCTAAGCACTTATGCAAGAGCATATCTGGAAAAGGGCAAGTTACTGGCACTGAAAAAGGAAACAAGTTATAAGTAAGGAAGCTGGCTGTGAACAATATATACAGTATAGTAGCTTATGCAAACATAAAAGAAACAGCAATCCTATAGGCTACCATACATACTGTGGTTGCTTTCCATTTTACATGATTCTTCTATGGAGAAGATGACTGGCACTTTTATTTATTACATATTTGGTAAGTTACTATCCTTAAATCATAGGACAAGAAGTCATTGTGTTGTGACAATCATGATAAGAACTCATCTTCCTTGTGACCCAAAGTCAATCCCAGGCTAAGTGGGTAGTGAATCATGGCAGCATCTTTGCTACTATCGCTTCCTGGTCTTTTGCTTGCATCATATGTGGTTGAGGTAGTCTTGCTTATAATCAACAATTCTGACCTTCCAATTTAGCTCAAGACTTGGCAAATTTCTACAGTGAATGAGGATATTCAGATGCAACCCACCTTGCCATTTACAATCTCCAATCCAATGGCATCTACTTTAGCACTGCTAATTCCAAGAAGAACTCCATTTGCGGCAGTGGTACGGAACTCAAATGTAACATGCACATCAGATCGGACTTTATAACCTTCTCTAACTGAAAAAAAAGATGCCTAAAATAAAAGATTTGTAATCCACAGTATAAATAGGCTGTGATGGACAATATGATAGGCCTCTTAATCATCAAAATCCTGAAAGGGGGAGAAAATTATTTGAAGGCTACAGATGAAATTCAGAAATAATATGGAAAGTGGTGAGAGTTAAACTCCCTTGCATTCTTTGATGCCTTCTATACTCACTTAGGATTTGAACAAACAACATTTTTACATATATGCAATTATGAAAAAAATGAGTGGGCACAGACATGGTCTTATATTGTATGATTCATTTAAATTCCATATAAAATTACTCTTGCAAAAGTTGTGGATAAAAGTAAACCAATTTAAGTTACGCTGTACCTTATCTTGGACTAGCTATTCAAGGCACACAGATTACCACACTTTCTTGAGTATAAGATGAGGTCCTCCCCAACCCCTCCTGCCCCATTCAGTATGGTGGGGGGAGATCTCTTGTCTTAGAACTGACTATGGGTCAGGCAAGCAGCTGCTGCAGCTCCAGGTGGGGCCAGGGTGGATCATGAGACAGGTAAGGGATATACGGGAAGGTGTAGGGAAGAGGTGTATGATGTGGGGGGAACATGGGGGAAAGCAAAGTGAAGGGATTGCCAGGAAAAGGATGTGCAAGGTAAGTGGGGCATGGGGAAGGGGACACATGGCGTGCAGGGAAACTGCATGGGGGAAGGGATACATGGAGCAAGAGGACCACAGTGCATCAGGAAGTGCAGGGAAAAAGGTGTATGGTGAGCAGCGTGGGCAAAGGGTAAGGGCACACAGTGGGAGGTGGGGACACAAGAAAAGGGCATGCAGTACAGGGAAGGACAGGGGGAAAGGGTATCTAACATAGAGGGGACATGGAAAAAGGGTACACAGTAAGGGGAAACACATGAGAAAAAGGGGGCAGTGAACGTGGGCACAGAGAAAGGGAGCCTGATGTGGAGGGAGCACAGGTGAAGGGCGTGTGGAACAAGGGGTATGTGGTAAAGGGGCACAGGGGAAGAGAAGTGTGGAGGGAGGGGGTGCACAGTGTAGGAAGGAGCATAGAAAGGACACATGCAAGGGGCAGCACAGGGAAGGGGCACGTGGTGTGGTGGGGAAGCATGGGGGAACAGGTGCCACAGGGAATACAGGTGAAGGGATGTGCAGAGCAAGGGGAATGTGGGGAAGGGACCCGTGATATGCAAGGGAAGTGTGGCACAGAACAAGAGCAGTGTGGGGAATGTGCACATGGTACAGGGAAAGCATGGGGAAACAGGAGCACAAAGTGGCCAGGGAGATGCTGTGACTCCAGCCCTGACCTCAACTGGGGCTGGAGGCTGAAGCTGGAGCCACCACTACTGCCTGGTACAGCCAGGTGCTCTGTGCCCCCATCAGAGACAGAGAAAGAGCACCTGAAAAGGAAAGGAGGAGGGGACAGGCACAAGATGGGGGCAAGTGGTAGGAAGGGCAAGGCACTGGGAGAGGACAGGCAGCAGAGAGACAGGCACAGAGGGCAGTGGCAAGGTGGGGCAAAGGGTAGGGAACAGACTGCCTGCCCCCCAGCCACTACTTTCCACATGCCAGTGATGGGAAGGGAAGAATTTAAGAGGACTCTAATAACTAGTTTCTAGGGCTGTGCGAAGCTTCGGTCGCTGATTTGAGTCAGCAGAAATTTGGCCCAATTGGTTGGCCGAATCTGAATCAAATCAGGAGACCCTTTAATCTCTCTGAATCGAACTGGAACCCTCAGAATTGATTCGGAGAGATTCAATGATTCAGACATAAGACATAGCGTTAAGTGTTTTTTCTACATACCTGAAGGTACCAGGTGGGGCAGATGGAGCTTCCTACCAGGGAGGGTGGTATCCCCAGCGCACTTGGCAGGAGACCCAGAAGTGGGCCACAAGCACTTCTGGGTCCACCACAGAGCGCGCGGGGGACCCCGTACTCCTGTACGACACTCCATCCCCCCCACTATCTCAGCGTTCACAAACCGCATCTGGTACCTCAAGGTATGTAGAAAAAACATTTAAAGTTGTGTCTATAGCCAGATCGCTGATTCTCCAAATCAGCATCGAATCTTCAGATTGGGCCAAACTGAATTGGGATTGTGATCAACAAACTGAATCAGTGTCCCACGAATCAGGCCGAATCCGAATCCAATATGGCCCACTTTGCACACCCTTACTAGTTTCTAGACTAAGAAAATTAAAACAATTTTATAATTTTCCATGTATACAATCTAACTGGGTGGGGGTCATTTCACCTTAAATTCAGGGTCATTTTAGATTTGATTTAATATGTATTACCTGCCTTCCCATTCCCTAGTAAACACAGCTAAGTAACAGCAGCCTAATGTGTGCAGCTACCCCCAAACAGGGGTCATTTGACCATTGTAGAACCTACTGTAATTTTCATTAATATAAATGTGTCATGTCAAAGCCTTCAAGACTCTTACATACCAATACAATCAAACTTATATGTTGAAGAAACAGAATAAAATTAAAGTGAGCTACACTATTTCAAATTACTCTCCCTTTCATGTCTTTTGACTCCTTGGTCATAAAAATACACCAGCTTAAGCTCTCATAGATGCATATATGAAGAAATACAAGAAAAAAGTACCACAGTTTCTGTTCTCAGCTACAAAAGAGATAGGTCTTTACTTATAGAAAAGACTCCTTAGTTGACTGCCAGATCACTGGTGAGTGGGAAGAGGCTAGAGTCTTGAATGTAAAAAGGCAAGGAGTCAATTAGAAGTGTGTACACAAAACATACAGGAGTTGATTGAAGCATCATTTAATTACGTTCATTTCTAGCTAGACAGAAAAGTGATGCATTTACATTAACACTAATTCAGTAAGCTACTGGTTCCATTAATGGTGCTTACCAAGAGCAGCAAAGCCACTTCCATCAAAGTAAGTGCCTTCCTGCGCTGTTGCATAGCATTTATTCACAGCAAAGATGGAGACTGGGCTTTCTTTGTCCAGTGGCTTATTGTTAACCATCACACTGCCAATGCATGCAGGGATACTGTTGGTGACCTAGATATGATAAATCACATAATTTGGAAGTCAATCTCTCTGCAGCACTTGACACCAGGAGCTATTCTCTCTGAAAAGAAAATTTAAGGATATAAAGTACCTACATGACTATTTAGATAATGTCACAAATGCAAGCAGCACCACAGGCAGAAGCTCTGCCACCACAGACAGGGTGAAGTAAAAGATCCTGTTCAGCAGGCTCTGGCCATGGCATCAGAGATTCTGACTGCAGTGTCCCTAGAGTTACCTAAACCCTGGCTCTCACTGGAGCTTGGGCTACCATGCCAGGAAGCCCCGCCACACGAAGCAAAGCTGCATCTCAGGCCAAAGTGGCAGAGTTTGCCCACAGTGCCACTGGAGCTGCTGGCATAGGAAGTCCTGCCACCATGGTCAAAGCTTGGGCTCTGGCTGCCACTGCAGGAAGCCCCAGCCCTGCAGCCAGAGCTAGAGCTTGGGCTCTGGTCATGGTAATTGAGCCTTTGACTCAGTTGTGCATCTGGGGCTGCCTGCACCCCAGCAAAAGGCAGGACATTGGCTACCACTGGAAGCGCCATCTCTGTCTACAGTGGTTGAGTTTCTGTCCACAGAGCTGCTAGGGCTCTGGCCATGATGGCAAGCCTTTGCCTGAAATGTTGCTTTGCCTAACATGTTGCTGGGGCTGCCAGCACCCTGGCTCTACTGGGGTGTAGGCTGCTACCATCAGTGCAGCAAGAGCCAGGACTCTGGCTGCAATGGTGGGGCTTCTGACCATAGCAGTACGGGGTTGGACACACACACAAACACAGTCTGCAGGGTCTCTCTCTCTCATGCTCCCTGTGCCTGCAGGATCACACACACACACACACGCGCGCGCGTGCTCCCTCCCCCTGCAGGATTTCTTTCACTTGTACAAGCACACATGTGCAGACACACACACATTCTATGTCCCAGCAGCTAAATGAATTATCATCAATGAAAACACAAGCGCATACATGCATGCATGCACACATACACATACACACGTGCGTGCGCATGCGTTCACACATCCTGTCTCCTTGCAGGTCAGGGTGTTGACTGCTGCCACAGACAGCCCCACAACCAGTGCCAGAGCTTCTGGTCACAGGGATGTTCGGACTGCCAATGTGAGAGCTCTGGCATGAATCAGACTCATAGAAAATTAGGGCTGGAAGGGACCTCAGGAGGTCATTTAGTCCAACCCCCAGCTGAAAGCAGGACCACCCCCAAATCTATCATGGCCTGGAGGCACCTGAAAAGGAGGGAATAGTCTCTCCCACTGATCTGAGTTTGACACCCTTGTTTTAAAGTGATAAAACACTTCACTGGAAAATGGTATTTATGAATTTATTTCCGAAGAGTCAGACCCAGACCCTCAATGTTCTTTAGGTGCTTAACTTATATTTGAAAGCAGAAGATTTAGGCATATAAGTACCTGTCAGAGTCTGGGTCCTCAGTCCATAAATTACGCTGTGAAGCTAGGAGTACCTACCCTTTATACATATATAGCTAAGATATTAAATACAGTTCTTACATTTCCAATATTCTTAGCTGTATAATCTAAGGGAAGTCCTCCCAGATAGAGCTTCCCTTCAACATCCAGTGTGCTGCCATCTCCCAGAGCAGTAACTGCTGCTGACTCCTGACCATCAACGATGATTATGCCTTTCCTTTTAACATATTCTGCCTTTATCTGAAAGAAAAGATAAACTGTATCAAACTGCTGCCTACAATAAGAACAAACACAATTCATTTTGGAATGCACTTCCTAGAAGGTAGCTCACTTCAGTGCATTGCTTGTGGGACTGATATTGAGAAAAAAAATCACTGATTCCTTGAACTTACATCATAATGCAACAGCATGACTGTTAAAGGGCTTTCATCTCCACGTTGCTTGTACTCAAGCACTTTATGGCCAGCACTGATTATCTGTTGTCCAGTGAGCATGCATTTCAAAATCTTATGATATTAGTATTTGAAAGGTTAAGTAACAGACAACCAATCTGATGCCTCATTTAGCTGTGTTTATTGCACCAGCTAACAAGGATAATTAATTCTTGAATATTCCACCCCTCAGCTAGAGCTCATCTCAGGTATCACTTAGATCAAGGCTCAACTTTGCTTTTTTTGAGTGCAAGGTTATTTGGTATTCTACTTGTTATATTGCTTCATGGATTTCTATGGTGGATATGGAAGATAGCATCTTTCTGCTTCTAGAGAACCCCATTCATGGAGTTAGAGCTCTGTGCATGTAGAAGCAGGGGGAGGCCTAATGGGATATATTGTAATATTTTACTACCTGTCCAATGAACATTTGAATTGAGGCTGATGCTGGCAGAGCTAGTACCTGGTGCAGAGCTCCCCCTACACACTATGTGAGCTACCTATCGTGCATAGGAAGGGGCCTCCCAGCAGCTGGCTGGAAAGTCTAATGAAGCTCCACCACCATGTAAACAATGGAAGCACAGAGGCAAGGTAGAGATGCAGGGTCTCTGCAGTGAAAGCACTGGTCTCCACTCAATACTGTCACAATTTTTTCTTCATCCATGTAAGAATGCGTAGGAAACTTCTGGGCAAGCTCAAATTTACAGTCCACTTTGCAGGATTTTCTTATGGAGGGGAGGGTTACTGCTTTTACTTGCTACAATTTTAGTAAGTTCTTATCCTTAAATAAGGGGCGGTAACTATGTGTGTGACTTACTGTAAAATTAAGAAGAATAAAACTGGGGAAGTACTTTATTATACTTAATTAATTTGTAACAGTGTAAAGGCCTTATGTCTTATTCCATCCAATGCCAATATGTGAGAATGGCAGTGTGATTTGGCTCAGTAACTGCAGGTGAAACAAGGTTAAGCACAAACCTCTTGATACCTACCGTGTGCCATTTTCCATCACTGATGATAGCAGGGTGAAAAGTCACTGCTTTTCCTTTTCCAAGATCAAATGAGAAATATAGCTGTCCCCCCAGAAGCTGAAGGGATGCATAATCAACCTGATTCTGATGAGCCATGTAGTAAATCAGGCCACTAGACGCATAGGTTCTGAGGTTCAACTGAACAGAGAGTCTAAACAGTAACAATGAAATATTGTTGAAATCCTTTACTCTGTACCGATAGGCAGGCATTATAGCTGAAAGAGTCTAACCTAAATCTTACAATAAAAGAAGATGCAGAGCAGTAAAGCAAAGTTACAGTCCATTTTGTATGTTTGAAAAAATGGTTCCTAATGCAATCCAAAATATAAAGTAATACAGTATGCATAGTTTCAATCAGAAATACAAAGTGATTGTCACAGACAGAACTGAACCTCTGAGGAGACTGGGGCCAGCTGTAACCTGTTGCAGGTTTGCCCACCTCCCAGGTGAAGGGAATGAGTCCCAGAGCAGCATAGCAGAAGCTGGTAACTTGTAAGCAGGCCTGTTGGGATTTACTGTACAGCCTGAGGCCAAAGAAAGATTGAAAAAAGGAGAGATGCTTGTTAGCCCCTAGGAAAGTAGAGGGGGGAGGAGAAGTGATGGAGAGGGAAACGGATAAGTCAGTTTGTTGGAGGAAAGCTACAGCAGGGAGTCTCTTTAGCTTCCAGTCAGCTACACTGAGGCCTGAGAGAGATCTGCAGTGAGCAAGACATTACTGCAGGATATCTGTAAAAGACTGGACAAGAGGTTCTCTGAATCAAAGGATAGGGTCTGGTTAGAGCCATATAGTTGTGGGGAGAGGGGTGGCAAAAGCAAGAATTCTTAGGAGAGATTTAGAAGTCTGTAAGGGACAGACAGATTTGCTGAGTCTGAAGAAGGAGGATGGGAGAGTTATGTTTGAATTAAAGTACTGCACTATAAATCTGAAAGGAGGGTGTAGTTACAATGCAGTATCTCTGGTGCTTTATTTGATGGTAACAGACTGAGGAAATTAAGGCAGGGTCAGCGGTCCGATCTAGGTTTGGAGAGGAACCTCATTTAAAACTGTTTTCTCCTCATAACCAAATATAAGGGAATGTGTGGGGGTGGGGGAGAAGGTGCATGATTCAAAATATACATACTTCCTCCTGACAGTACTCGGATTAAAAATCAGTACTAAATGGCTGCCTCTGGCAAGTCCAAACTGGCGGGCACCAGGAACATGATCTGGCATTTCATCTTGTGCACACTGTGCCTATCAATGAAAAAGCTTTATTTAAAAAGAGAATATTCCACAAGTGCTATTCAAACACTCTGCTGCCGATTAGCAGTGTTACCTGGTACTGTAGCCGTGTTGTATTTTCACTGCGTGAAGTTGACGCATGAGATAAGCATGCAATTCATTTAATCAAATACTATAACTTTCAAACATTTCAAGCCTGTGGTAGGGTCAGAGAAAATTACTTATAATGCTCAAAATATATTTTGTGTTAAGAACACATCTTTTCCTGCTTAGGGGTTACAGCTTTTGATTTATTAATTTACAGGCAGTTTTTTTATTCATTGCTGTCTCAGCCTTTGCGAGAGAGGACATAATAGAATTTCAGTAGGAAATTCTTTAGTGATCCTTACTGAAGACATTTTTCTATCATTCAGTGAAGCTGCTCTTTTACCCTGATTTAAGGGATGAATAGCTGTGCAATGGTGTATGCACCAACACTATACTTCAGCTCTCAGAAAGACTGCTTATTTCTTTTTCTTTTTTATAGCCATGTTGTATAAAATCCACAAAACCAGGGTTCCTCTGCCACACACAACAAGAATGATTACAAGATACTTGGAGAAACGCTTCATAAAGATGCACGGGTACATATAGGGAAAGGGGATCTGCCTCGTTTTTCTTTGGATCAGGAAGAGATAAAAAGCTTTTGCAAACCACATGCAGACCTAATGCACAAAGGTACTGACTATGGCACTTTTACAGATCCTGCTCCTCCACAGTTGTCTGGATTTTCCCCTCACCACTGAAACCATGGAAGGAACTGCACATGGCCACAGAATTTGGTACAGTGAATTACATAAGTGCAGTTTATTTCGTCACCTTTAACCTGCCCTGCTTTGTCAGCATACATTAATTTTGGCAGTAAAACGAGATATGGATGATGGTTACTCTTTCAACTGACCTTGCTGGAAGGCCATTTTTCTTTTTATAAAGAGTTCTTTACATGAAAATAAACTACAGGTTGGTAAGCAATGGTAGACTTAACTGCATTTCCCTCCACATGGCCTTCATGGCTATAAGGCCCAGTGGCTGTTATATAGAATTATACCTGGTGTTCTGCTGCTTCAACCATTGCCATTTTATACAAGGCATTGCTTATTTTATCTAGATTCCTCCATGCTGTGAAAAGGAGTGAAGCAGATGAATCTATACTTTGGAAACAAGTTTAAAAATGTACATTTAGAACACAGCTTCTTCCCACTCAATGCCTTTGTTCCACAAGAACACTATGGACTAAGTCTGTAGTATGTACCTTCTTATTATCTGGAAGAGGTCTTAGAGGAACTGGCAAAGCCTGAAGGTCAGGTTGAACCTCAATATCTTCTGGATGTATTGCTGGTTTAGGCTTCTCTGAAAGCAAGCAGTTACCCATGTCCACATGTTGATACCTCACAGCAGTGGTGAAATCCAAAAGCCTGTGTTTTAAAAGGAGATGGCTCTAAGTACATCAAAAGACTATAAGATCTAGTACTAACGTCAGTGGATAAAAACTTGCAAATCAGTTAAAAATATTTGTAAATACATGCCATTATTCATGTAATGGTTTTGCTAGGCAGTAGGCCCATCCCCATGCATAAACGTGATAACTGAGAACCCAATTTTGTTTTTGTGCGCTATGCTTATATGCATTAAAGATATTTGAGCCAGACTGAATAACTGCAAACATGGACAAAAATAATCATTGAGGAAAGTTCAAAACTGATCTTTTCTGCACATTGTAAGGTGCAGACATTGTGAGCACTGACACTGTGTTTGCCTATGTCTGTGTCCTGAAGGAGTTAAATCCAAAGCAACAATTTATATTTTATATATAGTCTTGCAGTTCCTGTCTCCAAAACAGTGCTGCCATTCATTCTGACTTACTCCTTGTTAAAAATCAGATTGCTTATACATCCGTAAAAAGATCCAGTCATCTTCAACCCTAAGATGCCCTCGCCTGCTGGCACCCCACCAGCATAGAAGTTGGAAATATTCATAGGACTAATTTCTGCTGATGAGCTGAGTCTCATTTCTGCAGGGTTACTTTCATCCACTTGTACAGTTATCATCCTGAAAGGGGAAAGTGGAAATTCATTCAACAAAGAACTTCATTCCAACCTTATAAATGTCAAGTGCTAAGAAAGGAAGATTCTGTGATTTGTTTAATCCTCCTAAGCCACATAAAAGTGATTCTTCTAAGAATATTTTAAAAATGAAATACAATAGACGTGTTGAATATCTTTACAAATACTTTTGCTATCTAATCTTACTGCAGGTGTTTTAAAAGTAAACTAGACTTGTATGTTCATCAAAATAATAAAATAACCAATTAAATATGTACTTTTTCTATCAGCAAATTAATATCCTTTACTCAGGTAGCTGATACTGTTTGGAGATTAAGAGAGCTTTCATACACAGCTTAAACAGTTGCTGTATGCTGCATGCAATTAACATATAAATCAGAACTTCTCTATTAACAGCGGAAAAACACAATCCTGATTATTCCACCCAAATGAGCTAGCTAAGTCAGTTCTTCAGGGAACACGGTGAACTAACAATGACATGCAGTAATTAAACAAGTGGTACTGCACACAGTCTCATGCACCTCTTATTCCGGATCAGGATGACAGAGTGTTCTTGTCCATCGCTGTATGTCCCATTAGCAGACTGGAGAATGACTTTTCTGGTACTTGCTCTGTCCCCTGCATTAACATGCACAGTGAGATGACCATCAATCAGCATGATTGAAAAGAAGGGCTGTGGAGATTAAATAAAAAGATTATTATTTTCCTGCAATTCTGTTTTCTCTCATTTTATGCTTTATACAGAACATAATCTAGTCAAGTTTGCCCTCCAAAACTAGAAACCATAAACAAACTCTGACAAAAATGTATCCATGACTTTTTGAAAATTCCAATGTGAAATTATTTAGGAATAAAATAATATAACAAGTAAGTGTTCCTTGAGGTGTTTGCATCTCATATTTTGTAACATGGTGACAGTGAATGTGGAAAGAAAACCAGAGAACTAAGCCTTCTACTAGAAGAAAAATGCAAGCTTCAGAAGCCTCTCCTCTACGGTAAAAGATCAGGTTGCTACACAAGCTTGTGTATGGTTTCAAAATCCTTGTGTGTCAGCCAAGCCAAAGGAAAAAGGAAGAGTGCTGGACTCATTACTAGGATGCTGTCACTGAATTCTGCTTGGGAGTGTCATCTTTCATATCAGCCTCCAACTAGTGGATGTCTGATAAGTTTGAACCCCCCCCAACAATACCCTTTGGCTGTTGGAAAAGAGAAGGAACATTCTAACTCTGTGTTGTTCCCTTACATTCTGCAGCTGTCAGTGTTTTAAGTTGAATGGGTTGCTGCTTATTCTACCAGCCTCCTCCTAAGTTCAAGTGTAGTACCTGCTCCTACCTGCCTACCACTACTTTACTCCCTACCAAGACATGACTGTTCAGATCTTCCTCTGAAGTGTCTGCCTCAGTTGTTGTTCACAGCCTTTCTAAGTACAGTAAACTGAAACCAACCCAACTCTTTTCTACTACAGTCAGCCCAGATACCGACCATAAAATAAATAATGCTCTGCTCACTGTGCTGCCACTTGGCAAAATCATGGCTGTAGCAACAGGTACTGGAATTGACTGTCTATGGATTTGGGACACAACCCTGTAATTGGTTTAGACTTCACAGATATTTAAAAGGTTTTCTTTAAAACCATAAGTAGCAGACCATGTTTAACTGAAATGAAAGATTTATATTCAAAGTTAGCTTCATTTGCTTGTGAAAAATTCCTACTCCTTATACTAGAGAAATGCAGAACTCTAGAACTCTTGGTTCAGAGATGATTCCTACTCCTTACACTGTTGTTTAGCTCTGTTCATCCACTTTATACCCTTGAAATGAATAGCTAATTAGACATTTGGAAGCACAGACTGAAAGAAAGTATTTGGGGTATAAAACTATTGAGATACTTACCAAATGTGCTTGTCTGCGTTGTCGCTTCTCTTCTCCCTTGTTGAGACCAGCAAGGATGATTCCGCTACTGTTCTTAGTAGCAAAAGTTGCCATCAGTTCTGTTTCAGGAGATAGGGGCTTAGGTTCTAATTCAATGTAGCCATCATTCAAGATGCTGACACTACGGATAGGCTATTTTGCAAAAGGAGAGAGATACTCAATGACTTTGTCCCCAGGATGATGTTCAATGAGGGAGAACTAGACTGACCAACTGACAATTTATGAAAACATTAAGATAGTTTTACTTTCTATATTGTTATAATGAATCAGGTTCTGTACCGAGCTAGATTATTAAAACCCAACAGAGATGCCAGAATTTCCTACCTCCAATATGCAGCCTTTTCTCACACCATACGAGTTTCTAATCAAATCAAAGGTAGAGCGGGATATTTCCAAGTTCTTAATACAACCGACATATGTTCTGCTGCTAAGTCCTTTCCTGAAAAAAGAAGGATTTTTTTTCCCATGGTAAAGACAAAAACATGGTTTAAGCATTTAAACTGAGCTTTTGAGGGGAAAATGTTTTTGGAGGGCAGGGCAGGAATGGTATTTTTCTTCAGAGAGAAAAAGAATCATTGATCTGAAGAGTCTGATCTGGCTCAATTAAATTGGAATACTTTTGGCATTTAATGAGAGCCAAGCCAAGTAAAAATGTAGTTACAAACATATATTAAATCTTATCTGAACATCAGCATTCATAGAAAAGTAGAGCTGAAAGGGACCCCCAGTCCAACACCCTGCCTGTGAAAGGGCCATCCCTATTCAAACCATGAACCAAATTCATTGTCTAACCTATTAGCAAAACTACACATTGAACCCTGACACAATCACATGCCATAACACCCTCACCTGCCACAGGTAAAGCAGGGGGACCACTGTGAACAATATGGAAGCGGTGTCGAAATGCATGGCAGTATACTGCAATACCAAATGGTATGGGTACCATTACCAAAGCTTTGAGGTAAATCCTTAGCTGCAATGGCACAGTTCTATGTAACTCATGGGACCTACTGAATTCATGGCAGAAGTGGGACGTGTGGCAGATCTGTTCCCCCATATGCCCCCCCTGCTGATCGGTGGAGGGGCCCTGCCACTCGCTCCTGATCAGCAGCGAGGTGAAAACTGCCATTTTAAATATTGTGCTATTTTTGCCTCCCAGCTGGTCAGCAGCAAGCAGCAGGGCCACCAGGGCACCTCAACCAATCAGCAATGGGTGAGGGAACAAGGGAACCTGCAAGATTAAAAGAACTGAGATGCAACTAAGGAACTAAGAGAGGCCCGTTTTATCATCTGCTACTAGTTAACAAGCAGGGTATCCATGTACAATTGGCCTGAATCTATTTGTATTTCAGGAATATATAACCAAAGTCAAGCTAGTTAAAAAATAAATAGGATAAGGCCACCACTCATGTATGTAGCATTTTTAAAAGTATGACATAGGTCAGCAGCTTACAGCCCATGGGCAAGAGTCTGCAAAGATCCAACACAACCTGAGGCAGAACTGGGAGATTAGGCTGAAGATGTAACCATGCTGTGCCACTTGCCTTATCCATGGCACCTCCCCTCTGCTGCTCCCCCTGCTGCTTTTTCATGCCTATCCTAGGATTCCTCCAGAAGGGCTCAGGATCAGTGGCAAGGGCAAACAAATATCTTGGGTGTGCCAAGGGCAAAGATTTGTGGCTTGCTGTAGGGACCAAAGTCACAAGCTTCAGACCACAGGAGAAAAAGATTACCAAACCCTGGCCTAGAGAATAGAGGATGGGGCTGCGACACACAAAATCTGGATTCAAATTCTGTTTGTGAGCTTGGAAAATTCAGGTAATCTCTTTGTGCCTGTTTCCAAGTTACTAAAATTGAAATGATGATAATGAGCGAGCACAATATAAAAGACAACAAACAGATCTGTAACTGGTGTAAACTCCTAACTTCAATGACTCTGCTGATTTCCAGTCACTTCAGTGGGACAATGCCAATTTAGACCGATGAAAGATCACTCCTTAATACTTACAAACACAACTAGAGGAAAAAGATGGAAGAACTAACACTGTACCTCACAGCCCTTGCTCTTGGTAGTCCACCAATGTAAATTGGGTCCTTATCTGAACGATTGAGGTCCGAGGCTACTCCAGGGGATTCTGCTTGCTTGGTTTCCTTATAATTAAGGTTATATGCATCCATGACTGCCAATGCTCCTGAAAGGAAATGAAAGTAAAAATCAGTGAAGAAGAACACTGGAAAACATTTTTCTAACTTAGCAATATTTTTGTATGAAAAGATTCTCAAAGTCACATAAGGAGAGAGGGATAGTTACTTTACTCTCAAAACTTCCTCTCTTAAAGGGAGAATTTCTTTACTCTCAAGACTTCATATATTTTGATAAGATGACTATTTTCTCTATTAAAATATACTTTTGGAACACCCCAAAGGAAAAACTATGTATATTAAGAAACATTATTAAAACGCGTAAGTTCCTATAAGCCCTAGTCCTGGCCCCTAGTGTGGCTGGCACCATATAAATACAGAAGAAGAAAAGATGTTGCCCTCTGCAAAGAGCCAGGCAAAGGCATTGCAATAGTTAAATATGATTTAATTCGTTTTCCTTTCATGCGTTTAAACAGTTTCTACACTTTACATGTAAGAAAGGGGGGAAAAAATCAAGGCCAAGATTAACTCATACATCAGAGTGATCATTTGCCAAGCAACAGACTGGCACTGCTATCACTTCCAAAAAAAGAAAGCACTATGGCAATGGCTGCCAGAGAATGAATATGCATTGAGAGTAGCCAGACCTGGTTATATACTGACATTCCAAATTACTGCCTTAGACATTTCTATTCGTGAAAGCCTAAATGTTTATTTTTTCTGCTCAACTCTTACCTTGTTTCTTGTTGCGGCTGAATGAAATTTTATACCATGTCCCATTATTGTAACGATTCTCTGTTGAAAGAGCAAGCGGTCCTGAACCAAGATCAACAGTCAGTCTCACTTTGCCATCAACAAGTTCCAGAGACAAGAAATCTCTCTGCAGTAAAACATAGATGGATTGAATGAAAATATAAAACCCATAGTACATAATAAATATGTGGAAGAAGTGGGATATTTTTATTAAAAACTACAGGTGATTAATATAGTTAGTATACCCAGTGCTCAGAACTGGTACTCTTTCTATGCTCAAGTTACATAACGTCATTTAAAATGTTATAAATGTTTATTATTTATAACATTTCAAATGATCGTTTCACATTTTTGTACAAGCTAAGATGTGAAAGATTCTGGACTCTACCAAGATGTTTCCACAGGAACTGAACAAGTTCCTTGCACAGACTGAGTTATAATCTAGGTCTAGCTGTTCAAGAAAATTATGCTGGCACACATCCAGGAGGGGCCAGCAGGGGACTGCATGCTTAGGGGCAACCAACACAGGTTCATCAGTGGCAGGTCCTGTCAGACCAACCTGGTGGCCTTTTATGATCCGATCAACAGATCATTAGATGCAGGGGTAGCAGTGGATATAGTCTTCCTAGACTTCCAGAAGGCTTTCAACACTGTCTCTTACCCCGTTCTCCTTAAGAAACTGGGGGGCTGGGGTGTAGACACCCACACAGTCAAATGGGTTGCCAACTGGCTGGTGGGCCACACCCAGAGGGTGGTAGTGGATGGGTCCTTCTCAACCTGGAAGGACGTGGGCAGTGGGGTTCCGCAGGGCTCGGTCCTCGGGCCCGCACTGTTCAACATCTTCATCAGTGATTTGGACGAGCGGGTAAAAAGCACCCTGTTCAAATTTGCTGATGACACTAAGATGTGGGGGGACAGGGGCACACTGGAAGGATGCAACAGCCTACAATCAGACCTAGACAGGTTACAAGGGTGGGCGGATGAGAATAGAATGGGTTTCAACACAGACAAGTGCAAGGTGATGCACCTCGGGAGGAACAACCGGCACCATACCTACAGATTAGGGAACTCCCCTCTTGTCAGCACGGAGGCGGAAAAGGATCTTGGGGTCATCATTGACTCCAAGATGAACATGGGCCGGCAGTGTGGGGAGGCAGTTAGGAAGGCCAACCGCACCTTGTCATGCATCCACAGATGCATCTTGAGCAGGTCCAGAGAGATGATCCTCCCCCTCTATGCGGCACTGGTCAGGCCGGAGTTGGAGTACTGCGTCCAGTTCTGGGCGCCGCACTTCAAGGGGGATGTTGACAGCTTGGAGAGGGTCCAGAGGAGGGCCACTCGTATGATCAGGGGACAACAGGGCAGGCCCTATGAGGAGAGGCTACGGGACCTGAACCTGTTCAGCCTCCAAAAGAGAAGGCTGAGGGGGGATCTTGTGCCCTGTTATAAACTAGTCAGGGGGGATCAGCAGGCATTGGGGGAGTCACTGTTCCCCCGAGCACCGCCAGGAGTGACCAGGAATAACAGTCACAAGCTGGAAGAGGGTAGGTTTAGGTTAGATATCAGGAGGCGCTACTTCACAGTCCAGGCAGCTAGGTTCTGGAACCAACTTCCAAGAGAAGTGGTGCAGGCTCCTACCCTGCGGGTGTTTAAGAGGAGGTTAGATAAACATCTTGCTGGGGTCGTTTGACCCCAGTATTCTTTCCTGCCACGGCAGGGGGTCGGACTAGATGATCTGCTCAGGTCCCTTCTGACCCTGGAAACTATGAAACTTAGTTGTGCTGTCACTAATTCCACTCACAAGTGACAGAGAATTTTTTGGTGGATTAATTTTAATCTCAGAGGGTGCAACAACACAAGAGGTTTACTACAGAGTAGACTAATTAGCTCTGTGGTACATGTTTTGACTCATTAGCTCTTGTAGTAAATGCTGTAATCTACATATTCAGGGCTATTGGGCTGGAGTAAACTAATAAACTCCGCAACAGGGTAGTATTTGTAAAAGTTCTCTATGCTGTAATACAGTGTGCTGATCAGTTCCCAGAGGGATGAGCTATAAATATAAATATTATCCTGCTGCAGAGTTTTTTAATCCACAGCAGTGCATGTGCAGATGCAGTGCCGGCTGGCTGGGGCACAAGGGTGCTTCAGTGCAGGGGCTCTGCACTCGTGCCCCAGCCAGCCCCTCCACAGCATATTGAGCCAGGTTGGAGCAGCCCCAAACTGGCAGGCTGGCCCCCCAGGCTCCCTGCCAGCTAGGGTTGCTTCAACCCATCTCAACGTGCTGTAGTCCCAGTGCACGTTCAAACACTGCTCCCAAGAGCAATAAACTCTGGTGCAATAGGTGCTGGAGTTTATTGCTGCACCTTAATTGCACATGCAGATCCGCCCAGAATATAGCAATGGTTCAGCAACTGTCACTTCTCTCCGGGTTCCCTTGGCAGTTGGGTCAAAGTTCTCTATGCTGTAATATGGTGTGCTAATCAGTTCCTGAAAGATGGGGAAAATTCTTTACTGACTCTGAATACTAATTTTGATTGGTATAAAATCAAGACAATTTTCTTACAGTGCCATTAGAAGCAAGATATAGTAGGAGCCCATTAGGGGAGAAGGTGCTGAAAAACATTATTATTTGAGTCACGGTGGAGCGGAGCGCCTTCTCCACAACTGAATATCCACTGCCATCAAAATGGAATGAAGTGTCTTCATCCTGAGGGCTATGGAAAGGAAAAACAAATAGTTGGAATACTAACTACAAATTTTTCATTTTTATAAGCACCTTTTTATGTGAAACCTATGAGAGAACAATCAGTTAATGTAGCCAGGAACAACATAATTAGGAAGAGTGACTGTAGAAGACTTGAATCTTTTATGTCATAAATAACAAAGGGAACCCAGCCAAGGGCTACTTTCATTACAGAAACTCACAATGTCTAATTTATCTTTGGGGAAATGTTTTCACAAGAGAGAAAATTCTCTCTTTATGAAAGAAAAACTTACATTTCTCAAGAGGAAGAAAATGCCTCTTACCTTCAAACTTTAAAGAATGGCATGCATTTCCCCAAATTCCTTGCATAATTGCATTTTCAGTAATTGTTTTATCATCATTCCCCCCTGCAATGGGGTTTTTGGGGCTTTTATATAATCATGCAGCACCCTCTGCTGGTTCTGCAAAGGCTAAGTAAAAGCTTATTTCTTTTTAATCCTATTTAACTTTAAAAAAAAAGTACAGCTACTGAAAATGTAATGTATACTAGAAAATTTTCTAGTAGAAAAAAGGAATAAATATGTTTTGCATATTCCAAATATTCTAAAATACAAAGGTATACTGAAACTAATTGCTTACAATGGACACACAAACAGCATATATGCAAAATCTATAAAAGCCTGAGAACCATATGAAAACAGTGAAACCAGGTAATAAATGGGAAAGGTACACAATAAATAGATTTAGCAGGCACTTCTGACACCATCTGATACCTTTCTTCAAACTGTTCTAATAACCACTGAAGTGCTACAGTTTGCCCAAATTCATCATACATTTAATGAACATAGAAACATATAACAATAAAATTATATTTATATCCAAGTGCTCCCACAATAAATGCATGTTTTTAAGAAAAGATAGAGAAAATATTACCTTCCAAAGCATCCATTGCATTTACCCTCCCTTTCAATGTAATTCCAAAGACCAATAGATTTGCCATTCAAGGATGCCTCTCCCATGCATCCTTTGAAATGAGTCACCTTAACCGCTGGTGATTTCTGACAGAGAAGAAATATGATGAATAAGATTAAGGTTAACTACTTCAGAATGAATCCAGCCAAATGGTTTCTATTTTTACTGAGCTTTTAACTAATGTCAGGGATAAATCACTGTGGAAGAACAACAAAAGGTTTTAGCATGATTATTTATAATTATAATTCACATCTTAATGGATGAATTTTGCCCTGAGTAAAAAACAATGTCCTTGACCCATTTACAATCATAACAAAATGGATAACAAATACCAATTATACCAAATCATGGAGGAAAGAGAATGAGAGAAAACAGACTAACTGGAAATTTTTAACATGATCCAAGAACCCCTAACCGCCTACACTCATATTAACACTGAGAATTTCCTGATTGTCACTTTAAACATCATTTCCCTGGTAGTTTTATAATGGGTTGATAGCTCTGGATACCATTCTTCATCCTTGCTTTTTTGCACAGCATGCATGACATTTCTTGGTCAACTAAGCAATTGGCATAATTATTTCTAAATCAGGACAAGTATTTATAACAGGATAAAAACAATGTTGTAGAATAACATTTTTAGACATAACCTTGATTTGTCCTCCAAGTCCTCCAACAAACATCAATGTTGATTTGTTTACATCCAGTACAGTAGCTGTCCCAGGAGAGGCTGCAGTTTTTGTTAAGGGCTTCTGAGTGGAGCTCACTTCCTCTACACTCAGTGTACCAGTTTTTCCAAACCTCGAAAAATCACAAAACACTGTAGATTAAAATAATTTCAGAAGTTACCCTGATGGGTTACTACATACCAACAAACTCATTCTAAGCTAACAAATCAGCTGTCACTGAGAGATTCAAACACAACAGGTTCATGCATTTTAAAGGGTAATTCACATTTAGTCCACTAAAGCTCTAATTTTAGCCTGGTAATATAATCATGCAGCACTACACTTCCGTAATTTGCATGGAATCACATTTTTCATAGTAGGTAAAAAGTCACATGCTACTACCAGCAGAAATCAAATTTTCAATTTAACTCGTTTAGAAAATAAAATATCTATTACCCACATTAAACCAGCATTACCTGGTTGCATGTATCCTGTGCCACTTGTTGTTATCAATTTGAAAATCAGGATACTCCACTCTTGTTGATCCAGAGCCCATATCCCAAAGAAAGGCTACTCTACCACGCCGCATCTCCACTGCTATGAAGTCATTCTGGAAAATAATTGTTGTTCCTTTAATGAATTATACGTGGCAGATTCCTGTACTGTTTAATACGTTTCTTTCTGAGTATATCTTCCTAAAACCATGCCTGTATCCCAGGTTATCAAACCTGACTTTGAGTCAAACCATTCTCTATGAAGGAAAAACTTATTAAAGCTAACAAATTCTTCCACTAATGTACTTACTTCTCTCCATCCTCCTTCTTTCCCTCCTACAAAACACGCAAATTCAGACATGATATGAACTCAAAAGGCCAATACTGAAATAACAGGAATTATGCACACAGGAATTATGTGGAAATAGGCAATCTGTACAACTGCTAGGATCACAAAGGGTGGGAGGAAAAGGACAACTTTCAGCTGTGCTGTCATATGGGACTACTGTCAGGTCTCAGCAAAGCTCTATTTCAAATGCAGGGACATGTCTAGTGGACAGAAAACCTACAATAACATACCCAAGAGAAAATGTATTTCATATGAGCATTGCCTACACATAGGGTAGGGACCTCATAGCTACCTTGGCTAAATGTTGCTTGTTCCTTTGTGTCAAGGGGGGCACCTCTCAGCAGAACCCAGTACGCTCTGCATATCCAAAATAGATATGCAGGTAAAGGTGTGATGGGATCTAATGTGTGATCCACACAACTGTACCTCCTCCCCTGCCTCCATGTGCACTACATCCCATTTTGTCTTATTGCTGGCACAGGGAGAGCCCTGGCAAGAAGAAAACTCCCATGGCTGGAAGACCCCTCAGTTGAGGGGATCCTAATTGTGGGGGTGCCTCCCCACACCCCTGGGGCTGAAGGATCACAGCTGCCATGATCCCACAGCCTCAGGGGTATATGAACCCGTGGGATTGGAGAATCCTGACCGCCATGGTTTCACACACCCCTGGGGCAGTTGCACCCCCCAGGTGGTGGACCCAGCTATGTCCTGGCACCCAGTGTCCACGGCTGCAGGACTCTGGGTCCCTGTGCTGCCAGGACCCAGAGTAGGCAGCTGCTGGGACTAAGAGTTCCTTCAGTTGTGGGATTCCCAGCTCCAGCTGGGCAAGGTACACCCCTGTAGGGAAGATCCTGCTACACATACAAACTAAAAGCTTGATAGCAACCAGTTATAAAAGTTAGAACACGTTTTCGGGGGCTAATTTTGTAGCTGGTTGGAGCTTTTTATGACTTGAAAGGTACTTTGCAGGGATAGCTGGTATCAAAGTAATTGCACAATAAATCAGTTAATTGTGCGATACCTGTAATGTGTAGAAGGGGCCTAAGATTGTTATGTTAACTGAGCTTCCTGGGCAACGGGCAGGACAGAAAGACCTGCTACTTTCCATCCTCCTCCCTGCAGGAGTGAGTGGTACAACCACTACAACACAGCCCTGCTGTGATCTACAGCAGATAATTATTCCTTCTTTCACACACACCTGCCTGGTGGCTTGTCTGGTTAGTTGTTGTGCATATGTATGGAGAGAGAAGTGTGTCAGTGAATATTTAAAATACTTGATTTCCATCATCTTCAATGAATGTTACACAACTGGACTTACATTTCCATTGCTACCCATATAGAAAAGAAGGTTGTCGGGTTCTGTTGTTTTAACATTTAATGTTAAGGTGTTGTAGTTAGAGGATGAAATCTGAGGCTGGTAGGCACGAATACAATCTCTGTCCGCTGATACTGCAACTTTAATCTGGGGAAAAAAGGAAGGAAACAGAAATACTTGTTACGTACAAAGCACATAGTTGGTTAGACGAATGCAAGAGCTTTGCTGAAAGAGCTTCATATGAGCTAAGTATTCATTAATAAGGCATTAATAAGGCTAAGCATGCACACACTGCTGCATGCTAGATGATGGTTGAAAAAGTGAAGTTGCCTAAAATATAGTAAGTAAAAGGGTGCCTCATCATCTGATCATCTAGTCATAGTACTCAAAATTAAAGGAATTAATCATATAGCAAGAACTACATTAGTCATTAATACATTAGTATATGAGGCCCATTTATTAGGAAAAACATTATAGTAATATAAAAAAGTAGATTTTAAGGGTTGAGAAAATTCAAAGGATCTCCCTTTTCCCTCCTCCTCTCCCCACCTCCAAAAAAAGAAACTAGTCTGGTGAGTATATTTAGACCCCCCAAAAATCTAAAACTTAAAAGGCTAAGCTTCTATTCCAATAAAAGGAATTCCACAATTTTAAATCACTAGCAATGTATTTACTAATTTGTTAGAAAATCCATTTAGGATCCATTTAAAAATAAGGTAATTTAAGAAGATATTCAAAGTACTGATTTCTGATTTGCATAATTTATTTCACTAATATTGGATTCACTGCTTCTAACGTGTGCATGTTTATGACTTTAGTACTCACAGGGCATGTCTACATGTGACACTACATCACCACTGCAATGTGATATGGTGATGTAGTGTCCACGGGCAAAAACTGTGATGCTGCTGCTACGTCACTAGCAACACGCTCTCTTGGTATAGTGCCTTGCTATGGTGCTATACCAGCTAAAAATAGCCGTGCACTGCTGGCATGGTGCAGTACAGGCTGTTACTGTACCGTCATGTAATACTTTCTTTTGGAAGTGCTACGTGACGGTGAAGTAACAACAGCGCTGTAGGGGTACATGTAGATGTGCCCACATTGAATAACAGGATCTAGTCCATTAACAGTTCTACTAAATCCCCCTTTGGGTATGTCCACATGTCACCCTATGGCAATGTAGTGATGCACTACGGCAACATAGTGATCCCACTTGTCTACACGTGATCGCCAGCTATGTTGCCGCAGCAGTGCACTCCCCTGGTATAAGGGAAATCCCCTGGAAATTTAACTTGGCATCATGGGCACAGCCCAGTAACCACCCATACAGCGCTGTGCTTTGGTGCTTCCAAAATGAAGTACTAAACCACAGTGCCATACGGTGACACGTAGATGTGCCCTTTGTGTCGTAATGATAAACTACCACGGTCCATAACACAGTTGAAGTACTTTTCTTACTTAGAGCCTTCAATTTTCAAAATGACCAATTCATAGTTTTGAAATATTTTGTATAAGCAAGTTTTTCTTATAAAAGTAGACATAATGGATTAGGTCAGATGTAAGGCAACCTGGTTGTCAGAACCTATTGTTGTGAAATAATCCACTCAAACAATCTCATAATAATCCTCATATTTTAGACACATGTATTCTATCCCTCTCACATAACTTCTCCTCAAATAGGCTGGGAAATCACCTTGCTCCAAAAACAAAGTCACTTCCATTCAACCACTTGTCTGGTTCCCACACAAACGTCTCTCCACTTATTGCCTGACACATGACACTGTATTGTTTTTAAGGGAAATTTTCCCTTACAAATAAAAGGCAATAGGGAGGAGAAAGGGACGCTTAATGGCTCACTGCTCTCACAGGTCCATAGATACAAAAAGCTCAAGGCTAAAATTCCTAACTCCCACCAACTAGCTATATTTACAGCATCCATTACTTCACTTCGGTGTAGATTTGCTTGATATGAAAGAACAACAGGACAGCTTTAAAAGTGAGTTTTAAGGCCTTTTTTGCCTTTAAAATACTTGTTGTTGAAAGGGGAAGAAAATCAAGTCATTTCAAGCTAGGAGCTGCAGGGATGATGTACTTACAGATGCTGCCTGCTTGCGGGCCTGACTGATGAGTTCTTTTATTTCAGACAGATTTCTGCTCAGGTTCTCTTCTAGCCTTTTCAGTGGTTTCAGCCTATCAAATAAAAGATTGGCTTGTGCTTCTACTTCTTTAACTTGTTGTTCAGCTGAGGTTGCTGCCAAAATAAGAAGGAGATGTTGAGGCAGCTTGAAATGGAAATTCGTTATTCGATCCTGGAATATAGTGACCAAGATGGTATATACTGGAAAATTTTATAGTGTATAGTGGTTGAATATCAATAAAAATATATACACATAATATTAATACATTAATTTGATATCTATATGAAAAAAATAAGTTCAACTGAAAGAAATTCCATATATATATGCTTTTAAAAGCCAATCTATAGTTAGTAAATTTTTATTTAATGCTTATTGAGTTCCAATATTAGCATTGCATGCAATGACATTTCTACAGTGCAATGAAGCAGCTAACTAACCAGCTTTTGATGAGTCCATTATAAGTTCACTGGTTTTCCGCAATGTGTCATTAACTCTGGACAATGCAGATGAAGTGTTCATCAGCTTCTGAGTAAAATCCACAATATGGCTTACACCAGTAACATCACTTTTGTTCACAGCCATAGCCATCTCTTTTGCTTCAAGAATTTTTTCACTGGTATCTGGAATATAAATGATTCTATATATCCCAATGATTGCATATGCCATTTTTCCATTTTTTTCAGAGATTTGTATGAGTAAAAGACCAAGGTCATAACAAGTATTTAGGCTTTCCTAAAGAGTCACTCCTGGCAGTCTAATTTATACTGGCACAGTAACGTGTTCAAAACATTATAAAGATTGTAGCTGATAGAATGTCTGATAATACACATTACGTTTTGCAGACTTGCTTGCTTCAAGTTAGGTGAAAAACATATTTTCTGGCTGACATTTTCTCTGTAAAATAATAAGTCTTTAAATGAACCATTAAAAAAAAATCCAAAATAAAACTGGGACCAGATTCCTGATTATCTAGTGCATTTTGAGCCATAAAGAGTATGTTTATATTACCCCAGCATGCTGTCAGGGTGTGCCACATTGATACACTCCATTACAGCTCTATGAATGCTACCTTCCAAGCCAGTTAAGGAAGCTGCCTTATTGCTATGCTGTACATCTGCCAGTAAATTCTACTTCTCAAGAGCTTTCTGGCACACAGTATATACATGTCAAAAGAATTCAGATGACCTGAGATAGC
This sequence comes from Crocodylus siamensis, assembly GCF_052110815.1. Lineage (NCBI taxonomy): Eukaryota > Metazoa > Chordata > Crocodylia > Crocodylidae > Crocodylus > Crocodylus siamensis. The sequence continues at coordinate 169,049,899 of NC_143397.1, read as the reverse complement.
CAAAAGATTCTGAATTTAGATGTTTAAATATTTTTTCTTCAAAACTTGAATTCAGGAAACAATTACACCAAATGGCTTGTTTCTTGACCAGCTCTCACCAGGATATGAGCACAGATAAAACTAAAAGAAGATTTGAGTCTGTTCATCTGACACTTTTGAAAAAGAGGTCATTCTGTACAATCCAAGACACTAATCTTATAGGGGTGATCTAGAAAATAACTGTTAAGGTCAAGATATCAAATACATTACTTTAAAAAAATACTGGCCAGTTCCTGCTCTTAGATACTTCTGACAGAAGTAGCAGATGATGGCAATCACAGAGAGGTAGTTCCTGCTCTTAGATCCTTGGCCTCTGGGAAGAAGTTAGAGAAGCATGGTACCTACTCCATCTTCTGCCTCTGGCTCACATGACTTACATCGGGGCAGATCAGACAGAGCAGAGCTTGGCTTCACCATACCCAACCCCTAGCCTGCCCCTTTTCTGCCAGGATTGAAGGCATCTGTTATAAAAGGTAGCTGGATTTCTGGAATTAGTTTTGGTTATGAAGGGATTTCCCCTACACAGGTCACTTGCTGCTTCCTTAAGAAAGAGGCAACACAAAGTAACTCACTACCAAAGCTATATTCAAACAAACATAAGTGAAGCCTTAACTTTGAATTACTAGCTTTATGTCAGTTAGCAACATAGCCTTAATTTTTCCATTACTATTACACTTCTGTGCGACTTAAGATCTGGCATTGTAAAACAGGATGTTTTTAAACTTGGACATCTGTGAAACAGCAGTGTTCTAATCTGGACATACAGTGAATCCTTCAATTCCTACAAATAAAGAAACATTAGATGTAATGTATTACAACTTCTCTTTTCCACTCTCTTCATAATAGTGTCTGCAATATTCAGGCCTGGTTTGTTTGAAACACTGACCTTTCTTAAAAAAATAAATCCTATATGGCTTTTGAACAATAAGAGATGTGTAGTGAGACAGATTTCACTTACCATTAGGTAGTGCTCTCAGTGCTGTCACTGAAACTTTAAGCTGCTTAGCAATCTTAAGAGAACTCTCCCGAACCTTTTGTACCTTCTTCCTCAATCCATTCAATCCAGACACAAGGCCTGTTGGAAGAAACAGCTGTGTTCTTTTCTACACATGTACAGATGCAAAACACCTTGCCGTCCATACTAAATCAAAATATTTAAAATGGTTTTTAAAAATAGTAAGATTAAGGTGCAAACAATTCAGATATGGATCAAATGGAAGGTTTGGGTTTTTTTAAAATCACATTAGGTATTTTAGTGAATACATACAAGTTTAAAATGAGTATCGTTATCACTTCTCGGCCTCTTGAAGGCTCAGGTCACGTGCTGTAAGTTGTCTGGGGCCTATATATTCAAGTACTTTATCACAAGTCCATGATGGTTTACTCAAAATTGTTGTTCTTGGTTAAAGCAACTGGGTCAAAATGATGCATGTATGATTAGGAAGAGGAAAGCATATTTGATTTCCATCATTATGTTAGGCTTTTAGAAATAAGATAACTTATGATTCTGACAGGATCCATCTAGGGATATTTTTACTGGCAATAAAAAATACATTCTCTGAACAGTGAGATTACACAGCCATATGCATATTTTCAAAGAAGTTTGAGAGACAAAATGCAGTTTCTTATTACAACTTGACCTCAGTAAAATACCCCCTCAGCGAGCAGCACCCTATGGTGATGTAGCGACGCGATATGTTGCTGTAAGGCATGCTATGGCGAAGTAGCAATCATGTGGGTCTACACGTGATCACCAGCTACACCGCCATATCAGCGCACTCCCCCAGTATAGTGCACTACTACAATGACACAGCAATGAAATCTACCTGTGCGCCACATGCATGACACAGTAACCACCGGTACTGCATCGTCCTTTAGTACTTCCAAAAGGCAGTACTAAAGCAAGACACCCTAGCAATGTCATCATATGGCAACATGTAGGTGTGCCCTCATTGTATGATCTGATGCAAAACATCTTCCTTTATGGCAAGATTCTGTTCCAGCTGAAGTCAATGACAAAACTCCTACTGATGTCAGTGGTGCAGGATCCAAAATCTTCTGAAACTTTTCAGAGTAATAAAAACTTGAAAGGATTTAGAAATGTATAGATATGATGGTGAAAGGCATTTTATACAAGCCCTGAGTAGATGTTCAGCTTGTTACTATAAATTTCACCTGAGCTGAGACAAGAAGAAAAATATTAGATACCCGTGTGGTCATTAGGCCTAATTCATCACTGGCTCTGAGGTAAATGGACCGTGCAAGAAAGAATCTACCTTTATTGGCTCTTGCATCCGCCCTAATGACTAAATTCATTGCATTTGGAGAAATAATCGGTAAGGAATAATCAGTTATGTTCTAGAAGTACGTTTTGGAAAAAGAAAAGAAACAGAACACAGGTTTCCTTTTAATATTCACAAAGGAAAATTATGTTCCTTATTTGACATTACAACAACACATTTACCCATGATGCATTGGTTTATTCTTCTTATTTATGTCTCTTCCTCATTAATTTACATTCATTGCATATTGAACATATAAATAACAGTGCATAGCTATGAAAATACTGTGAAAAATGTACATTCTTTGCAGCTTACCATCATTTTTCCTCTTCAGATTTTTTGCTTCATTTAGAAATTTCGAACTAAGCAGTAGGGTGTCTTTCCCAAGAGAATCAAAAGATTCTTCTGGCTGAAAAAACAAACAATGCTTGCCACATAGGAAAAAAATAAGTTCAGCTGAAAGAAATTCCACCAATCCTCAAATGGTATTATTTTCATGTATATTCTGATTATTATGGTCTTTTCAACATATTAGTTTGCTAAGCATGAATTCACTAACTTTGGGACATAAACTTTTTTTAATATAACAAAAATAAATACACAATGGTGAATCTTGATATGACCTGATGGAATAGAAACTAGGAATGATAAACTATTACATATAAACTCAGGTGCTGACTCACAGTTTTACCTCAGTAAAGTTGGTAATGACAAAATTATGAAAACTGGGTACTTAAAGATAGGGACTCATATTTAAAAAATGTTGATCTTAAGCTTTCTTTGAACCAGTTTCCCCATATGTAAAGTGCAACTAACTAGCAGAAAAGCATTTTGCAAGTATGTTAATTAATCTGAACATAACTGAGCATACAGGGTGGATCTACACATGCTATTAAGGTGATGGAATAAACTCTGGCACAGTTTAACCAGAGTTAACTGCTCCTGGGCAGGTTCATACTTTGAGCCAGGGCGGAGCAGTCCCAAACCGGAAGCAGGCTCAGGGGTCAGCCCTGAGATCTGGGTGGCAGCAGAGGGTGGCCAGGGGCTGGCTGGGGCACAAGGGTGCCCAAAGTGCAGAGCTGTGTGGCAAGGCAGCAGGTAGGGGTCTGGCCCCCTGCTGTCTGAGCTGATTGGATGCAATTTATGCCCAGGTCAGCACAATGTGCTAGGTACTGCTCAAACTTGAAAAAGAAAGGGTATAATGTAAACCAAAATGTCTAAGTTTTTAATCTTGGTAATAGAAGACTAAGACTCTGGCCCAATGTTCTGAAGGTAGCAAGACTAAAGGATGACTAAATAAATATGCAATTAATGAAATATATAAGATTCTGGAACATTTTCAACACATAAAGCAACGTGGAAGAGGTAAAGAAAGTCAATGCTGGGAGTGAGCTCAGCTTAGGTGCTAAGCAGGATAGATTTTGTAGGAACAAAGATATCAGGGTTAAATAGACCAATAGAAAATGCACACACACACGCATGTGTGTGTATGTATATAACTGAAATGAAAGAAAAAGCAGATTGGTTAGAAAAGACTGACAGAGGCAGCTAAGTGATGGGTATTTAAGGACTGGAGACCTCAGAATGGCCTAGAGCAATGCTGCCCAACCATTTCACCCTGCAGGCTGGTGCTGGTTTGTTGGTGGCCTGGATCCAGCCAGTAGGCTTGATCTAGGGCACAAGATAGGTGCAATAGGGGCCAGACCTGGACCAATGGGGGTTGGAGATAGCACAGCCCCAACCTGTCCATGCACAGGAAAGGGGCATGGCCTGGTTCTGACCCAGCCATGAAAGGGAGGGGGGTGTGGCCCAGCCTTGACCCAGGTGCATGGGGTTTGGGAATTTGGTGGCAGGGTAGGGGTAGTGGTATTCATTTCTATTGCTTCCCCACCACTAAATTCCCTGATGCATGGAGAGCATCATGGGCTAGATGTAATGGCTCCACAAGTCAGATTTGGCCTGTGAACCAGAGGCTGAGCACCCCTGTCCAAGAGGAATGGGAGAAGTGGATGATGTTAAATGAAATAAGCTAATATTTGGAGATAAGAAGTAGAGTATAATGAAGATATGCTTGTGTTGTTGGCTACTTTGAGTGGGGAGGTGATCCAGGGATGGAGGTCAAACAAGGAGGTGAAGAGAAAAATCAGTATCAAAGGGAATGTCAAAAATGAAGCTACATAAAAAAAATGAGGGTGAAAGGCTGTGATGAGGAGAAAGAAAATCTGATAATCAAAGTCCAGCAGGAAGGTGACTCAGATGACAAATACATGAAAGAAAAGAATTACCCGGGGAGTATTTTTCAGAAGTGGAAACAAAGTAGGAAAGATGTTTAGGGAGAATAGAAAGCAACAGGTGGTATCAAAGAACATGATACTGCCACCATTGTCCTTTGGGATTAAGTCAGGACAGGAATCATGAAAGGAGGCAAGAGTGGATTCAGCAGATGTCTGACAAGGAGACTCAGATATTAGAGTACAGAATGATGGAAAAGCATATGAGCAGGCATTCAAAGAAGAGCCAGATATGGGAGGAACCTAAGACTTAAACATGAACACTTACCAAGTCCAAGGGGTCAATTATAATTCGAGAAGCATCATCTGCTACACTCTCTGTACTTTCAATCAAACTTTTAATATTGGGGTGGGCATAGACAGTACTGGTTGCATTCAAAGATACATTTCTTACATTTGAAAGGCCACTGTGGAAGAAAAAATATACATCTATTTATATAAATATCTGCAATTGATGGGTATATAAAAAGTCACACAACATTATATCCAGTGATCATACATTAATTTAAACATTAATGTGCTAGTTGTTTTAGATATGGTCATTCATGAGAACAGAAAGATATTAATCAACGCTTTCTAAAATAAAAATACCACTTGCTTACATTAAAAGTAAAAGCAACTAAATTTATTGTAGTTTGAAAAGAAGAGAAAAAATGATCTGCTCTCTTAGCAGCTTAACCTATTATTTATCTTAACTACATCTGGCAGTAATGTAGATAAAGCCTCTATTGAGTTCATGAATCTTGATGCTTTTACCTGTCTAAAACGTCTGCAAGTCTTTGAAGTTCAGCTGCATGATCCTCTGCTCTGTAGACTAGGTCAAGCATTCTTCTCATGGACATCTGCATAACCAGGTCATCCACATGATACCGCAATTTTGCATTCCAGAGAACCAGGCCATCTCGTTGGAGCTCCAGATTCTTAGTAGTAGAATTATTTACCTTTTTAAAGAATCAAATGAAACAGACAACAGACTACACAAAATTAATATTAGCATGTTTAAAAACTTACCGACGTAGAGTTCTTTACATCTGTGGCAAGACGTGCAGCAACATCCACCAATGCCTTCCCTTCCTTAACTAGCATGATGGAAAGGTCATTTTCCACATTTATGCTTAGCTTTTTATTCTGTAACATAAATCAAGTGCTTTGTGAAAAGCTGTAGAATGAGCTAGTGCAGAAGTCAAATACTGTCTAACCTTTTCTATTATTGACATTTCATAGATTCTCCATAGGCTTTTTTGGATATTAAAAATATTAGCTTTAAAATCTAAAGATGAATTTAAGTCTGTAAAGTGAACTATTTAAAACAAAATATTTATTTGATACTTTTGTATTTGACAATGTGGAACCTCCAATCTTACATTTAATTCTGCCAGGTTACTAAAGATAAGGGGAAGCAGACGGTTCGTCTCATTCGTGTTAGCATGAGCCTCATTCACCAAGTCCTGGGCTTCCTGTAGTCTGCTCATGTGGTTTGATAAGAGATCACTTGCATCTTTTTTCAGTTCTGCAAATTCTTGCTGGGGTCTGTGATATTCTTTCTGAACCCGTAGCAACAACCTTTCTGCACCTCTAATAAAAAGAGAGAGAGGATAGTCAATAAATGTAGGTAGGTGTGAGAAGTGAAAACAGGATTACCCACGCTAAATGCTGACTTTATATAAACTTACGCAAGTTTGTTTATGAACCAGAAACACACATACAGCTATAAAATTTGCTTGTACCAACAGAAGACTAGATATTGTTGGTTTATGTTTGTGACAAGCCTTGTGGCTTGTTAGCTTTGCCCATGACCTCAGTTAGGGGGAAAATGGACTCTCTACATATTCTTAATAAAAATATGCAATCCCTCAGTACGATAGTTACTAGAAGAGAGAAAAATCCTGTACCTATCCTTAAAAATGGTTTTATATGTAATCCTAGAATTACTGCGAAAGAATTACCTAACCTTTATTTATCTATTTATTTATTACCTATATTTTTCCATGATGAGTATTTTTGCACCTTCCAGCAAAATATTTAGTCCTGGCTATTTTCAAAGACAGGATGCTGAACTCAGGTTTCCAAGGATATGACCCTTCATGGAACTCCTATGTTCTACCAATATATAACATGCACACTACAGGCCCTGAAGTGTCACTTTTACATAAATAATTCTGATTTTTGCTTTAATCTGCTTTTTTATGTCTTCAACTACAGCAAAGTATGTTTCATTTATAGAGTTATCACAAACAACAAAGCACATTTCATCTCACCTACTAAACACCAGATATGTATTTGTATTTATATATTTAAAATGTTGATCTATAATTCTTAACGTCAGAAACTGTAGTTCTACTTCATAATAAAAAACAGGTGCTAGTATGAATATTTTACAAGGCGGCATCCCCTAAACTACAGCAGAAAGGTTACTCTCTAAAACAATGGGGAACTTTGTCTTCTGAAGTAAATGTAGAAAGACTTAAGTTATAAATACTGTTTAATGGTATATCATCAAAAAGGCAATTCACTGTGATCCATGAGGTAACTATCTGCTCCCTGACAAATGCACTGTCAAGCTGCTTATTTAAATCAGTTTTGAATTTGCAGCTGCATAGCAAGATAAATTCTGCAGAGCAAACTCTTACAGTACTGGCATAAATCTTATTAACTCTCTTCTTCAATCTGTCAAAGGACAGTTATCAGAGAACTTTCAGAAATTTCTGCTGTGAGCCTGTAATTGAAAAAGTTAATTGAGAAATGCCCTGTATAACAGTCCAGGATACTGTGAAAGTCAGAACATTCTGTTACTATGTGATGGAGTGATTGGAGGTGCTTTTATATGCTATTCCAAGTCATTCATTATTATGAGAATAACTAGGTTGCATTTTAGTTCATTTTCATGTCTGTCTATTTTTTGTAAAAATTACTAAACAAGACAAGAGCAAGCATGAGAGATTGGTGAGCAAAGTGTTGTATGCTTGCTACCTGACTCTACTTTGGGATCACATTAATATATGAAAATAAAATTATCCAATTTATCTGACACATTTAAGCAAATACTGGGCCTATCTACATGTGCAATTAATGCATCTGAAATTTCTGTGCAGAAAATTCAGGCTCATTAAAGCTTTCCCTGGGATCTGTCTACATGTGTGCCCCCATTGGGAACAAACTGAACTCAACAGGAGCAGCCTGTTCCAGGGCTGCTTCTGACCTGCTCTGTCCCCCTGTAGCAGCCAGGGGGAACTTTGTGTGGGAGAAGGACGGAAGCTGTCCTGGCTGGGCAGGCAGCTGCCTCCCAACCATGTGGAGATCACCTTAATAATACGTGTCCTGATCTCCACATGGCTAGAAGGCAGCGGCCCAGCAGACAGGACAGCTCTCCCAGCCACGTGGAGGACTGGGACTCAATCTCCACGTGGATGACAGGCAGCGTCCCACTGCGCCAAGACAGCTCCCCCTGCCCCCTGTGGCTCCCTGCTGCCTAGGTTGACCAGGACCAATTTGCTCCCAGTCAGCATGTACATGAGCAGTACAGCACATTAGTTAATGCACTGTTTTTCTAGTGCCTGTATCTACAGGTACTATTAGTACCTGTGTCTACAGGTACTGACTAGAAAATGGTGTATTAGACTAATATATTGTGCAGTAATTGCTGTGCAATGTAGGCAGTGACACTTTACTGCACATTAGATTAGTTTAGATGCACCCACAGTATCCTTCCCAACCTAAAAAACTGCAAAAAAAGTGGGGGGAGGGGTGGAATTCTCAAAAGCATTTGGCATCAGTCTAAATCTGAAGTCAACAATAAAATTCTTATGAATTTCAGTGACGCTAGAGTTAGGGAAATGAACATTTTAAAAATCCCACCAAAATGCTGTAAAAAAGCCAATATTTAGGTTTCGCAGTTCTGGCAACTAATAATTTTAAAGCCATTTTAAAGTATTATTATTATTACTACTACTACTATGACTATCAATAATAATAGTCATAATAATAATGCATGGTGTCATACATACTATCTCTGCTCCTGTCATCACCATCAGTCCCTCAAAAACAAGTGATATGTGTATGTGGGGAAAAATACCCTGTGAAACTTAGCACCACAGTGAGAAGGGTTTATGAAATCCTTACATGTGTTTCAAAGATGCTACACTACAGTTCCAGCACAGCATAACCAACATGTTTTCTTTTCCATATACTGTTACAAAACTGATATATTTTTCAGGTATATAACAGCAATGAGATAATACTTACTTCAGTACAGCATTGGCATTTTGGTGCTGCTCCCTGAAATCCCTTTTATGCATTGTTTCCAGCAGGGTAGAGATATTCTCCAGCAAACTCTGAGCTGTGCTGTTTGACAGCTGGAAATCCAGACCCAATGTCTCATTTAATGATGCAGCCACTTCAGCAAGGACTAAGTGAGAATGAAACAATTCATCCAAGTCATTAGGAAAAGATGGAGTAAGTTTGAATCCCTTTCACAAATTTAGCATAGATATCCTCCCCTTGGAAACAACTGTCTCATATTTACAAAAGGTGTATGCGTGGCCATAGTTTAAAATCAGGCACATTACCTTTGATGGTTGTATGCACAGTGTCAATAGATGCAGTCAATTCCTGACTCCTGTTCATGTTTCTCTGAGTGCTGCTGTTGAGTTGCCGGCCCCTCTCTAACATTCTAGTCAACTAGCATAAAAAAAAATTAATGTTTTTATGATAACATTTCAAGACTTGTGGTTTTCTTCTGAATTTTTTACTGAATAAAAAACATTTCTACGGTTTGCAGTGAATTGTATGGGGACAAAAAACAAATAACATTTCCTGACAAATAAAGTCATGTTTAAGTGGATTTCAGATGCTGGCCAACCAACTGAGATGAGATGCCTGCAGGTGGATTAGTAATCGTGTGTCCTGCATCTTTCAATATCAGTGAGAAATTGCTCTCTAAATTGTCACTACAATAGGTATTACCACCCCGAAATAATTACTTTGAAGAAGAGAAGATGAAATTTTAATATTTTAAAATAAAGTCATTTTCCAGATGTGGCACTTCTTGTAATAATAGCAACATCTGTATCCCTGAAAATGCTGATTTATGTTAGAAATGTAGAAGAGCACAAGTGGCCAATAAATGACATGACAGATCTCTAGTACATAATACTGGTATCCCCATTTACTACTTCCCTGGTTGGGGGAGGATGGGGGGACAGAGGGGAGCTTTAATTAGAGTAGTTCTGAGAACCATTCTTATTAAAGCGCCTGGAACATCTTGTGTATCAGCATCCCCGCATTTCAAACTGTCAGTGGGGGCACTTTATCTAAAGCTCAAACAAGTTTTAGTTAAAACACTCCTCTGCTATTTTGAAGTACAGGGACAGTGATACATGAGACACAGTGGCTGGCTGCAGCGCAGTAATTACCACACTCCAGCAGATTCAATTAATTACAGCACATCAAAGCAACTGTCTGGCTCAGGTACAGGCACCCCCCATTGTGAGGTACTAGGAAAATGCACATTAGCCTATCTTAATGGGCATTAACTGAAGAGCATAGTTTTAGTGACACTTAATGCATATTAGCTTATTTTAATGAGCATTAACTAAATAGCACATTTTAATGATGCTTTAATGCGCATTAAAATAAGTTAATATGCATTTAAGCTTACATGTAGACATGTCCCCTGTAACCTCAGTAGGACCTTTACCCGAGTGAAGACTAAATAAAAAATGCTTTGCTTATTCATTTGCAGTCTGCTCACTTAAATCATTTTGTAAAAAAACCCACAACAATGGATGTGGTTAAAGGGTAGGAACACTTGGCAAATGTCCATAAATGACAAAAAGGTTGCCAGAACTAGTAAGAAGAAAATATTTCCCTTACTTGATATATGAATCCTTAAAATAGTTAGAAATTAAAGTTTTCTAAAACACACTAGAAGACCTTTTGTATGTTTTTAACCATTCTGTAGTAGAATGCTATACCTCTGCTCCAGAGTTTTACAGAATAACTCAAAAAAACTTCTCTATTAAATGTTATAGGTGTTTACAGTAATTTCTAAACAACTCTCTCTTCACCCCCACTGAATACTGTAAGGCCTAAGACTTTTCCATAAGAGGTTCCTCAAATATCACTCTGTAACTTGAAATCAAAATGTAGAGTACTTGCCTCCTTTTGCAGTTGATCAGCGCGTCCTGATATACTCATCAGATGTTCTTTTGCTGTCTGTAGTAAATGAAGTGGATCTTCTCTAGGTAATAAAACTTCCTATAAGGAATAACAGATTAATATTTAATGTATAATTCTTAGTAAAGATTTCATGAAGCTACTGTTTTTGTAACCAGAAAATGTTGAATGCAAAAACTTAGTATATATTTTAGGTAATACACGTTTATTAACATTAATATGTTCAAATGCCTGATTTTACATGTGTAAATTAAAAAATCTGAGATGTTATCAGCTGACGTCACAAGTACTCTTGGTGCAATTAGGTGTCAAATCTCTGGAACCAGCCAATTGTGCGTGATCCATGACCAGTGGAATCTACTGACTGTGTGTGATGGAGGAAGATGGTTCTACATCACCCACTTCTTTGTTACTTTAGCCTTATCAAGGGTTGAGCTGGTCTCTTCAGAGCTGCCTAAAGATCCCTCTAAATTATAATGCCTAACATTATACCCTGGGACTACTTGCTGGCACCCGATCATTGAGTTCAGAACCCTGAAGAAAGAAAGGAAGGAGAGTGGCAGAGTGCAGACCCTGGACTTCAGAAAAGTAGACTGTAACTCACTCAGGGAACTGATGGGAAGGGTCCCCTGAGAAGACAAGTCCTGAGGTGGAAAGGAGTCCAGAAGAGCTGATTGTATTTTTTAAAAAAACCTTATGGGGGGTGCAAGAACAAACTATCCTGATGTGCAGGAAGACTAGCAAGTATGGCAGAAGACCAGCTTGGCTTAGCATGGAACTCTTCAATGAGCTAAAAATGCGAAAAGGAAGCTTGTAAGAACTGGAAACCTGGATAAACAAACAACTAGGGATGAAAGGGATGAACACAGGCATGAAGGGAGGAAATCAGGAAGGCTGAAATGCAACTGGTATTGCAGCTAGCAAGGGATCTGAAGGGTAACAAAAAGGGTTTCTACAAGCAACAAGAGGAAGATAAGGGAAAGTATGGGTCCCTTACTGAATGAGGGAGGCAGCCTAGTAACAGATGATGTGATAAAGGCTGAAGTACGCAATGCCTTTTTCACCTCAGTCTTCACAGGACGGTCAACTCCCAGACTACTGCACCTAGCCGCACAGTTTGAGGAAGAGGTGAGCAGGCAGCAGTGGTGAAAGAACAAGTTTGGGATTATTTAGAAAAGCTGGATGTGTGTAAGTCATACACGTGTGTGGGGCCACATGTGATACACCCAATGGTACTCAGGGAGTTGGCTGATGTGACTGCAGAGCCTCTGGCTATTATCTTTGAAAACCTGTGGCAACTGTGAGAGGTCCCAGACAATTGGAAATGGGCAAAAGTGGTGCACGTCTTTAAGACAGAGAAGGAAGATCTGGGGAACTACACTCCAGTCAGCCTCACCTCAATCCCTGGAAAAATCATGGAGCAGGTCCTCAAGGAATCAATTTCTAAACACTTGGAGGAGAAGAAGGTGATTAGAAACAGTCAGCATGCATTTACCAAGAGCAAGTCATACCTAACCAACCTGATTGCCTTCTACGATGAGATAACTTACTCAGTAGGTAAAGACAGAGGAGTGGATGTGATATACTTTGACTTCAGCAAGTTTTTTGATATGGTTACACACAACATTCTCACAAGCAAGCTAAGGAAGTATGGGTTGGATGAAGGGACTGTGAGGTGGATAGAAAACTGGCTAGATCGTCTGGCTCAGAGGGTAGTAAATCGATGGCTCGATGTCTAGTTGGCAGCCAGTATCAAATAGAGTGCCCCAGGGGTCAGTTTTTTCAATAATCATCATCAGTGATCTGGAAGATGGAATGGAGTACACCCTCAGTTGGTTTGCAGATGACATAAAGCTGAGTGAATTGTAGATATGCTGGAGGGTAGGGCTAGGATTCAGAGAGACCACAACAAACTGAAGGACTGGATCAAAAGAGATCTCATGAAATTCAATAAGGACAAGTGCAAAAGTTCTGCATTTAGGATGGAACAATCCCATGCACCAGTTAAAGCTGGGGACTGACCGGCTAAGCAGCAGCTCTGCAGCAAAAGACCTGGGAGTTACAGTGAACAATAAGCTGAATGAGTCAACAGCGTGCCCTTGTTGTGTAGAAGGCAAAGAATATATTCTTTGGATGAGCTGGAGGAGCTCCAGGCCACAGTCCAGGGACTGCGTGTCATCAGGGACTGTGAGCATGAGACAGACTCCTAATACCAGGCCCTTCTCCCCCGGGAGACGGAGGGTAAACCACGGTCTCCCTCCGGAACAAGGAAGGACTTGGGAACCTCCCATTCTGTCCAGCCAAAGGGATGGACCAAGGTGGTCAAGGGCCCTAAGGTCCACCGCACCAAGGCTCGTGCCCCACTGGAGCTATGCAACGGGTACAAACCTCTTGCAGCCCCAGCAGAGCCTGCTGAGTTTCCAGCTCCTGCAGGCAACACAGGCACTACTGTAGCTACCGCCCCTACTCTCCCCAAAACAAAACACAAAGTGTTGTTGTGGGAGACTTCATCCTGAGGGGGCTGAGGCAATCTGCTGCCCCAACCCCTTAGCCCAGGAAGTCTACTGCTTCCCAGGAGCCTGCATCTGAGACATTGCAGAGAAGATTCCTAAGCTCCTCCAGCCCACTATCCCATGCTCCTTATTCATGTGGGCACCAATGACACAGCTCGGAGCGCTCCCAGCTGGGTCATGAGGTGCTACAGGGATTTGGGAGCGGGGCTAAAGGGTCTGAGGGCAAAGGTGGTGTTTCCTCTGACCCTCCCAGTCTTGGGCTACGGGCTGAGGTGGGAGAGGAGGATCCAGGTAGTTAACCAAAGACTGCGACGTTGGTGTCATCAGGAAGGCTTTGGCTTCCATGACCAGTCTGCCCTTTGGTGAGAGAGGCAGTGAGCTGCTGGGAAGGGATGGCTTCCACCTCTCTCTGCTGGGAAGGAGGCTCTTCTCAGCCATACTGGCTGACCTGCTCCACCTGGCTTTAAACCAAGGCCGCGAGAGGATGGGGGGACTACCGCCACTGCTGGCCCGCTGAGCAACCCTCGCAAAGCCAGCAGGCCATGGCACTCTAAGGAGCCCACACCTGCCCCAGCCCTGGAACGATCTGTGGGCAAGGCAAGGGCCCCCAAGGGGACACTTGCCTGCCTGTACACAAATGCCAGAAGCTTGGGAACTTGTCCTCCTGCTTAACGCAAATAATTACAATGTCATAGGGATAACAGAGATCTGGTGGGACTCTACCCATGACTGGACCACGAGTATAAGTGACTATACCCCGTATAGAAGAGATTGAGGAGACAAAAGGGGCGGGGTGTAGCTCTCTATGTCAAGGAGAGCTACGCGTACCTGCAAACTGATATTGGCGACCAGGGCGGACGGCTGGAGACCCTCTGGGTTAAAATCCATGGGGAACACGGCACGGGAGACACAATGGTGGGAGTCGACTACAGACCTCCCACCCAAAGTCAAAAGCTTGACCAGGAGTTCGCGAGGGCATTGGCTGATGCTGCATGCTCCAGGTCCATGGTTGTCATGGGAGACTTCAACTTCAACTACCCAGACATCTCATGGGAAGAGCGCTCAGCTAAATCTGAGCAGTCACAAAGCTTCCTCTCGTGTGTGGATGACCTCTATCTGACACAAGAGGTCAACAGGCCAACATGAGGTAAAGTGCTGCGCAACCGGGGACCTAATGATCAAAGGGAAGATGGGTGACAGCAACCACAAGCTGATCACCCTCACCATCCACTGTAAAGCTGACTTTGACAAGCTCAGGAGGCTTGTCGGTGAGACCCTAAGGGACCACAACCCCAAGGGGAGGCGAGTTCAGGAACAGTGGTTGCTCCTCAAGGGAGCAATCCAAGATGCACAAGTTAATGCTATTCCATCTCCGAGGAAAGGTAGCAAAAGGGCACAGCAGCGCCCTTGGCTCTCCAGGGAACTAGTGGACCTCCTGCATCTAAAAAGAAAGACCTACAAAGGATGAAGGATTGGATGCACCTCCAAGGAGGAATACTCTGCACTGGTCCGGACCTGCAGGGAGAGAACCAGGTTGTGACAGAACTCCAATTAGCTACAAGTATCAAGGACAATAAAAAGTACTTTTTTAGATATGTGGGGAGTGTGTGGGAGAGAAGGAGCCGTCGGGCTCCGAAACTCCTTTCCGCGGCACAGGCGTGGTACAGCCCCTCTCTCAGACCCAGAGCATGGGGCGTGAACATACCCCTTGCAGGTGTACGGAGGTAGGAGGGGCCCGGACTGAGGGGACCAGTATAAAGGAGACACCGGTGCTAGGCAGAGCCCCGGCAGAACCGGAAGAGCCCAGCAGGGAGACGGACGCCGGCAGGAGCTCATCGTGGTGGATGCGCGCTGTCCTGAACTGCGGCCGCACCTTTTGGAGAAAGGGTAAGCCCCGCGGGGTTTATGAACCCGGGCGGAGAGCCCAGCGAGAGGAAGGACTTAACAAGGCGGTCGGGAGCAATCGGCACCCGGCAAACCTATCTACCGTAAAGCCCTTAATAAGGAGGCAGCTCAGCCTGCCAGGTCACAGCTATGGTAGTGAAGGACAGAGCGGTCTCAAGGAGCCCCAGGGAGGGC